>NW_024423344.1:40344311-40623577 GCF_017311325.1 Ursus maritimus
GATCAACCTTAGTTTTATCAACCTGCTTACTGCCGGTAGATTTGGGGGAACAAACCACCCCCCTTTACCTTGTACTCTTTCTTTGCTTTTAATTTCAAGCTGGTAGTGTTTCTACTGATAAAAATTTCACAGAATGTTTCCTTTTTTTTTTTTTTTAAACTTCACCAAGTTTTATCCATTGAACAAAAGCCACACAAACAAATCTTTTGGGGATAAGTCTTTCTTTATCTTGACCTCCTGCTGAGATGGCTGAGGACAATGACCTTTAGCTTCTTAGAGGTCCTCTGGTTAGATTGAGAAAGTCTTGTGAAGAAGAGCCTTAATCTCTTGTGAGAGACTTTGTGTGACTGTACACATAGACATTAGGATCTTTCTGACTTTTTAGCAAAAGGTCGTATAGTCAACGTCTTTCTGTGTCATTTAGAGCAGCTGGCTTAATTTTAGCACTTTGCCATATGGTTAGACTGAGAATTTCCTAAATCATCATATATTGATTTCTTTTGTGTTTAATAGTTCTTCCTTCTATTTATCTCTGTTTTTCTTATATTTTACTTTGAGTAACAAAAGAAACCAGGCCATCCCTTTAACACTCTATTTGGAAATTTCCTTAGCTCAGTATTCAAATTTATCACTTGCAAGTTCTGCTTCCCACAACATAGTAGACAATTTTACTGAGCTTTGTTACCACATAACAAGGATACCCTGTCCTCTGGTTTCCAGTCCTTACTGTTTTACTTCCTTTGAGCCTTTGTCAACTGTGTCCTCCCAGATTTTTACCAACAGTCTACCCAGTGATTTAGACTTTCTCTAAGGTGATTTAGTATTTCTTGTTCGTGTTTCTCGTGCCTTTCTGAAACTTCACTGGTAGCACATGTAAAATATATATTCCAACTAACAGTTTGTTCAAGACAATCTAAACTAAGGGTTTTCTCGTGTTCCTCAAAAATTTTTCAACCCCTACCAATTCCAAAGCCTTAGTTAAATATGCAAAATCCCCTTTTCCATGTAACATAACAGAATCGTGAGAGACATGTTCCATTGTATTCACAAGTTCTGCCCAAGAGATAACATAAAGGTGTGGGACTTTTGGGCTTATCTTGGACTTCCGCCTCCTCCTACTGCCTGAAGGATAATAAGGAAAACCCACAGTTTTCTACCACACTACTTCCTCTAGCTTTGCCCTCCAAAGCCTTCTTATAAAGTATTTATATTGTTTTTTCTTGATTTGTGGATGTTAAAAATCAGAGACTGATTTCTCATTTACTAGAGGAAGTTTTAGCTCTCTTATCATTTCCCGTATAACTTTACATATATATATAATATATATACAATATTTATATATAATCTATACATACAAATGTATATTCTGCTTATTGCAAATTGAAGTATTTAAAATTTTTTAAAAGCTCATTAGTTAGTTAGTTAGTTAGTTAGTTAGTTAGTTAGTTAGTTATAAAAAGCAACCAAGCTGAGGGGAGAGAGAGAGAGAGAAAATCTCAAGTAGACTCTGCACTGAGCACAGATCCTGATGCAGGGCTTGATCCCCTGACCCTGAGATCATGACCTGAGCCGAAATCAAGAGTTGGAGGATCAACCCACTGAGTAATCCAGGCACCCAGCAAATTTAAGTATTTTAATATAATTACATCAATGTCTTCCCTACAGCAGACTTTTTAAGTGCTTTACTATTTTCTTGCCCTTAATTTCCATTACTGTATTTTAATTTTTTTCCAAGTATTTTCATGCATAAGATAATCTGTTGAATAACCATTTTTTCCAGAAGGCTCCTGCTCCAACGTGGCTGATCAATCTCTATGCAAAGACCACTTTCTTTCTATATTTTCCTGATACGTTACTTTTTCTTCCTGGGTTACATGTTTTCACTGCTTTGTCTTGCTGGAGCACATTCTAAGAAGTTACAAGTGGGAAATAAATATTCCTAGTCTTCACATTTATGAAGATGCCTTAATTATATCCTCAAAATTCACTTAAAATTTTTCTAGGTGTAGAAATTTAGGATAAAAATCATGATCCCTCAGAACTGTGGAAGTTTTATTTTGTTGTCTTCTAATATCTAGTGTTATTATTGCCTAATCTGATGATATTTGATCCTTGTTTTATTGTAGTTGACCTATTTGTTTCTCTCTGGAAGTTTTTGTGACCATTCTTTATCTCTGGGGTTCTATCTTCTCATCTTTTTTGTTATTTCTTATTGTGCCAAGCACTCTGTGGAACTGTTAGTCATCTCTGCTATAATGCAGATGGAGAAAGTTTTTAGATGGACTAGGCTTTTAGTATCAAATAGCTTACATTCAAAAAATCTTGATTAAGCACTTAGTGCTGTATTCAAGCACTGGAAACTTAAATGGAAGCAAATGAGTAGATTCATGAAATAAAAACCTAGAAAGTAAAAGTGCCTAGAATCTTCCAATTATAAGGACATCATTTAAGGGTTCATTTATTGGAACAGAACTGAAACAAAAAGTCACACCTTAATCCAGATTGCAAAGAAAAATATATTGCATTTAATAAAGAAGAAATTAATAAGTCTTGACAAATTCTTTGAGTTCCTGAAAAAGTTAAATGTGTGGAAAATGGATGAAATTCATAAATACTGGAGAAATATAATGAAGGGGTAAGTGGGGTTGATTTATTAGGAAAGATTAGAAAATCTAAATATACATGGCGTGGCTAAGAAATAACTAAGGGGATTCTGTTAAGTGTGCTGAGTTGCAGCTGCACTGATTTAGGAATTGTAAGAAAGAAGAGGAATTGCTTGGGTATGTAACAAAGAATTATAATTATCTTTAATGGAATTGAATAAAATATTAATATAAGACTTAATTTGTGATACAGTACATTTCAGGATTTGTGACCATTAAAGAATTTTAAATGATGATTACTTCATTAATAAAGTGTTAGTATCCATCTCAATTTCTTAAGCTCTTTCAGGTAAACATGATAAAAATGACTATCATGAAAGCATGCTTTTTATTCTTTCCAACTTCCAAGTTGGTTAAGTTGACGGACTTAATTTTGGCTCAGGTCATGATTTCAAGGTCCTGAGATCCGGCCCTGAGTTGGGCTCTGGGCTGAGCATGGAGCCTACTTGGGATTCTCTCTCTCTCTCCCTCTGCCCCTCCCCCTGCCCACATGCACTCTCTCTCTCTCTCAATTAATTAATTAATACATTTTTAAAAAAGAATGCAGTTTCTGGAAATCATTGCAGTAGCATAAATATCTACCTCAGAAAGTTAAATTTAGTGGTTCTTAGCAAGCCCATAAAGTCATGAAAATAGCTTAGGCCAATACAACATAAAAGTGATGAAATCCACACAAAATGTGTCAAGTCCCAAAAGACAAAATAATTTTCGCTTTCTTGTGTGAACCACTCACAGCACTAAGGGTTCTTTATAAGAACTGTATATTCTTTCTATTTTGTGTAACAAGTACAGGTTAAGTGAACAACTGCCTACTTGTGAAGTACAGGTGGTGTTTGGCTCAGTTCATAAACTTGAGAATAAAACTAGATCTCCCTTCAAGACACAGATGACTCATTGTGTCTGCAAATACACATTGAATGTCTACTGTGTGTCATGAACTGGTCTGGGCCCTCTAGTGGGAGAGACAGAAAATGAGGCTCTGGGCAAGCAGAAGGCTAGTAGATGGCAGTGTTCTGAATGAAACAAAATAGGATGATGTGACAGCAGCTTGGGAGAGAAGGGGCTTTAGACTCTAAAGTTTAGAGGGTTTAAGAAAGGGCTCTGCATTTACAAGAAAGAACCTAAATCTTAACCTATTCTCAGTCTTGTCCAGTCTCTCAAGAACACATTCCAATGCAGATTTGACAACATGTCATGATATATTTTCTGATAGTGTTTAAATTAGTTTATAAACAACTCATAATTTTTCTATAGTTAATAAGGTGATTCTTAATTAAAAGACCTGATTTAAGTTCGAATACTGACTGTTTAATATCAGACCCATCTTATGGTGAGAAAACTGAGACTTGGTTTAAAAATTTGATTACAGCCATCTAACTAACATGTGGTTCAGCTGCTCTCTGAACTCACGTCAGTCTGCCTATAATGCTCCTGTTCTATCTGTGGGAGTTCTATCTTATTTTACTTTTCAGCATGAAATACAGCATTGGATTTTAGTTTGAACTTGGCTGTCATTTCCACTGGATTCAGGGTCCCTTGGGAAAAAACAAACTCTCCAAAGATATAGGTAATATTTAGGAAGACAGATTTTGAATTCAAAAGTGGCATTTTTTAAGTGATGTTGAAACATCTGTACGAGTATTTTAATTACAGTCTAAGAATACATTAATACAAAGGAAATTGAGTTATAAAATTTATATACATTTTGATTTTTCAAAATGACTCTAGGAGAAGAAAATGAGTTAGGATCTGCTTATAAAAGAGTTTAGAAAACATATGGAAATGAGATTTACTGATAGAATTGAACAGGTTGGCAGAATTTGTGCCTTGTGTTAAATCATGGGAAAAACAAATCTTCATGAGTTTTGCACTGGACACCTAGAAGCCAAGAAAATGGATGAGAGCACTGTTGACTTGGAAGATAGGAAATCATAAAAGCCAAAGCAAGTATGTGTCCCAAAAGGTGATATCGTCATTATTAGGGCAATTTTTTATTATCTATGTACCCTTGGGCCAAAGTATTTTACTGACTTTTTGTATAAGATTAAGTCTATTGGAAATTAACCTTCTAATCGTTCAGTTTTGTTCTAAAGCTAGAAATAAAAGACAGATGATAGATAAATAGCTGTAACTACATATGTAGTAACTATATGTCATATATGTAATTGCTTTTCCACTAATTAATTTTACTAATTACATATATGCAACAAGTGATTATTAAATACAAATGTTAATTTACTCTAAATGAGTAAACCATTATTAGCATTTGTGTTAATTGACATTGTGTTAATTGACATTATGTTAATTGGTATTCAATGTAATGATGTCAAATTTAATAGCTTTATTAATTAGTATCTAAAAACACTTTTGATAATTTAAGATGCACTTGTCAAAAACACTCATTCTCTGCTTCTAAGAAATGGGTTGGCAAGTTAGTTCACGAGGAAAAACTAATTTTTTCAGAAATGAAATGCTTGAATTTACATAAAAATATTTACCCGTGAGTTGCTCCTTGAAGTACTCCAGATCAATTAAGAGAGAATGTATTTGACAGAAAATATTTATGATGAGGTACTAGCCTCATAGTACCAATATGTGGGCCTCACACAAGCCGTACTTGGATGTGAAAGGAATATGTGTGTGTTCTTCCAGAGCACATTGCACCTTCTATACTATGCTGGAGTTCTGCACAATTGTTTAAACAATGGAAGTTTATGATGATGATATAAGGAATTTGGAAAGGACAGAACATGATATCTTGAAAAATTATAAAATATAAGTAGGACTAATGAAAATGAAGATAAATACACAAAATTTGAGGAAATACATTTCAGTGATCTTTGCGCTGAAGTTCAGATTAATTTAAAAAATTCTTTAAAAATAACTCTTTTATGCTATCAATTAATTAACTCCTCCAAGAATTCCTCCTTTCTCCTCTAACTACCCTGTGGAGGAAGGTAGGTTTCTGAAGTTTCTCTTTCTTCATAAATAACTTCATCTCATTCTCAGAACAGAGAAACTATTCCCAGTTGTTTTTTCCGTTTTCTTAACTGTCCATGGACAAAAATGCTTATCCTGCCTGCAGCCTCGTCAGGTGAGGATGGTTTTTTACCCAGCAAAAGGGAAACCTATCAATTTCCTCTTGTTTTGCATCCTTTCCCATAGAGCCCATTGTCCATCAGTACAAATAAATATATAATGTTAAATAAATTGTTATAAATAACAATACTAAAAATAAAATCAGCTAGCATTAACCGAGTATGGCATGTGCCAGCTGTATTTATTGTCCCTTCCATCTTGACTTACTTTGGCCAATGGAAAGTAAAGCTGCAAAGAATGCCATATCCCGGTAAAAGCTTTTCTGAGGTATGACACATTTGTAGCCCAGGCTCTAGACCTTCTGCTTTGGAGAACATGTCTCCAATAGTGGTCATTTCTTCACTCTGGATTCTGGACAGAAAAACTGTCTGGAAGAGACCTGAAGCCAACCACAGCCTAGAATCAAGCTCCATGGAGCTTGACCAGGATGAACAGATCCAAGTGGAGTAGGGTACTAGGCATCCTGCAGGTCCATGCCAGCTGTTTATTATTTTAAGCCACTGAGAGTTGAAGTTGTTTTTTACTGGAGCAAGGTTGATTATAATCACCAGATACTATGTTATCCACATTTCACAGTTGAAGAAACTAACAATTAAGGAAGGTAGATAATTTATCAAAGTTACAAAGCTATTAAATGCTAAGATTTAAATCCAGAACCTGATTCCTTAGCTTCTTTGAGCTATTGTCCTCTGACATATACAACCAACTGCCTGGTGGAGTCAGAAGGCCCCTGATATTCTCCATAATCTTTGGATTTAACACAGGGATCCACATTTAGGCTGCTGAGTATTTCAAGAGAAAATTAACAAGCTCTTCAGATAGGTCATTTTCCATATTCGTAGTTTCTAATTTATTTTGTGCCTTCAATTTTGATACTCTTACGTTTCTGTGTTTCTCATTAACTGCCATTCCCCAAAGAAGTTTTCCCTAATCTTTAACAGATTCTTCTTTAGTTTTCTTATCTCACCAGTATCACCATATACTTGCAGTGTTTTATGGCATGTAATATCTCTTCATTATTTGGTACTACTGACCGCTGCTCCCTTAGTATAATTCTGTTCTCCATTGGCTTTCATGAAAGCATTCTAGTTTGATTCCCACGGTTTCCTGAATGTTCAACTCTTCATCAGGTTTTTTCTTTTCATATGAATGTTGCTTTTGATCGAATCCAGGCTAAGCTGCACCAACAGAGAGACCCAAATACATAGGCTTGACAAGCTGGAAGTTTGTTTCTTCCTCATAGAATGGTCTAGAGGTTGGTGGTCTAGGGTGGTCTAGGGTGGATAGGCAGGTCTTTCCAAAGGATATTCAACTCCTCAGTTTTATATTCTTATTTTACTATATACCACAGATGTTTCTTGTCTGAATTATTAATCATTATTTCTACATTCCAGCTAGTGGGAAGGAATAAAGAGAGAGTGTAAAAGAGCAAGCAAATTCCTTTTTAATCAACTAATGTGGAAATTACACATATCTTTTCTACTTAGGTTCCACTGGTCATTATTTAATCACGTCTATACCTAGCTGCAAAGGAGAAAAAGAAATGTAGTTTTAAATATGAATAGATAACTGCTTTGCTGAAACTTATTTTAAAGAGGAGAATGCGTATTGCAGGATAGTTGGCAATGTCCACCAGAGCTGGTCTTAAAATTTCACATTTGTCCAATTATGACCTTACTTTCCATGTCTTTCTGTGTGACCTCATCCACATTTATGACTTATATAACTCATAAAAGAAGTAATATAACATCCTCCACATCTAGTTCTAATCTCTTTTATGATTTCTATAAGCTAATACATAGGGATTTGTTCCTTTCATCATGCCCAAAACTGAGTTGAGGAATGCTAAAAATAAGGTGAAGTCATGGGAGATTTTTTAGCCTCTACTCAGATGATCTCCAAAAACATACTATTTTTAAAATTTACCCCTTCAGAATACAATACTGTCAACCATATCTGATTTTGAAAAATAAAAAACAAATTGCAAATGATCCAGTTCATATTACAGAAAGAGAATTTTGTGATCAGTTTATTTTTTTATTTATTATTTCTTTTTGTGATCAGTTTAAGTAAGTAATTCGTGTTATGCCAGAGAAATTAGCTACCTAGTTATGGCAGTTTGGATGAGAAATAATGAGGGTGTGAAATTATCATTGCATCAGTGGGGAATGGATAAGCAGTGAAAACATCAGGAGTAAACAAGGACAACCTCAAAGATCTTGATGAGAGATCCAGTCACACTGAGAAAAAAGGGGCCACAATGACTCACTAGTTTCTAATTCAGGAAATTGAACACTGTGGATGGGGTGAAGTTTGGGGAATAGGATATATTAGTTTGTTACCCTTAGTAGGAGTCCCCTTTGGTCCTTGCTATACGTGTTATTGGCTTGACTTAAAAAGAAAAGTCTGATGGGTTACAACAATATTAAATATAACTATGAAGACAGTAATACCTCACGAAGTAGGTGATAGAATACCTCAACTTTCTTTCCAGGAAATATATTTTGAAATGTCTTCTTTGAAAAAAATATTTTACAAATCTTCCTAAATTTCTTTAAATTGTCATACCTCCCAAAATCCATATTATCCCCGGTGGTGGTGAGGATGTGAAATGTTACCATGAGAAGAATAATATTCTGCTCTCTACCACTGATGCCTAATTAGAATATTTGTCTTTATATGCTTTCTTCCATCTTTCCAGGTATATGTCTTTCAAGTATATGATCATCATTGAAGTCCACAGACTACAGCAGATAAATATGAAAATAATTTATTGGGGTGCCTGGGTGGCTCAGTCGATTAGGCGTCGTCAGAGGCTTGGTTTCGCCTCAGGTCATGATCTCATAGGTTGTAAGTTCCAGTCCCACATCAGACTCCGAAGCAGGGAGTTTGCTTGAAGATTCTCTCCCTCTGCCCCTCCTCCTACTCATGCCCTCTCTCTCTCTCAACTAAATAAATCTTTTTTTAAAAAGAAAATGATTTCTTATTAATTTATTTTAGATTCCACACATAATTGAGATCACTTTTAAAGTCACTAAGAGAATAGATCTTAAAAGTTCTCATCACAAGAAAAAAAAATTGTAATTACGTGTGGTGAGAGATGCTGACTGGACATATTGTGCTGATCGTTTCACAATACATACATATATTGAATCATTATGTTGTACATCTGAAATTAATATAATGTTATGTCAATTATATCTCAATAATTTTTTAAAAATATGCAAATGAGATAGATTCCATATATAAAGTCATATATAAAGTCATTTTTTAAAAAATGACTTTAGAGAGGATTTTGAAGAAAACTTAATGTTATTGAAGTTGTATTGCTGCTAGGAGTGCTTGTGTGCCAGATGAAAGAGTCTTTTTGTCCTCTGTGGTCCCAAGAGAGTTGCAAAGGTCAAGCCCCATCACCTCCCAGCACTAGGTGATTTATGAATCAGTCCCTCACATGACAGTCATAGAATTCAGGGGTTAGATTTGTGGACAAACTCCTTTCTGGGAGGAGCCAGATATTTAGTTTTATCACTGGAGTGTACTGAAAAAGGGAAGACTTAAGAAATTTCACACATCTTTTCAAGCTCCTGAGGGATTACTAATTATGGGACCTGTCAGCTCTCAGACACAGGCTGATCAGAAGCCCAGTCCTCAGGCAGCAGCTGGGGTAGAAGTTTCTTCCTTTCCAGGAAGAAACTGGGAGCCTTGTGCTTTTGCCTGCTCCCTCTGCACTGAAACTGGGGGAACAGCCATGAAAAATGCTTGTATACCTGTTTAGAAACTGCTTCTTTATTTGATGGAGTCCTGGGGGATTCTCAAAAGCAGAGCCCTGTTGGCTTTCAGAGCTAGGTGATTTAGAAGCCCGTCCATCAGTGGCAGTTGTGAAAGTTGGGGCTTTAGATGTATGAACAAACTCCTGGCAAGAAGCTGGAGACTTGGTTTTATTGTTGGCACAAACCAGGGGGAGGTGTCCACATGCTCTTTCAGGCTCCCAGGAGGTTCCCAGTTAGCTCCCAGTTGCAAGCTGATTAGAAGCCTAAGTCTTGGTCAGCACTGAGAACAGTATGCAGTCCAATCTCTTCTGGAGAAACTGGGAGCTGACATCTTTGTCTGCTTTATGCTGAGCCTAGGGGATGGCCAATGGGAAGTGCTTGCTGCCTGCTTTGTTTAATGTGGTCCTGGGGCTTGTCTGTCTGAGCTAGCGATTTGGGAACCAGTCTCTCAGATGCCAGGCGTAAAAGTTGTGGTGCTAGCTCTGTGGTGCAAAACCTTCACTCTTCAAGGAGACAGTGGGAGTTGGGGGTTCATTTGGAAGGAGCTGTACTGGGAGTGTTGTTTGTGGTGTGTGTATGTCTCAGCTTTCCCTACCCCTTTCAATGCAGTTATTTTCTCAGTTGCCTGATGCCTTCCTTCAGAAGGATTTTTTAAAAAATTCAAGCAGTTTGTGTAGTTTTTCTTAGCACTTATTCTGTTTGGTGTCTCTGAGCTTCCTGAATCTGTGGTTTAGTGTCTGGCGTTAATTTGGGGAAATTATCAGTTTTTATTTATTTTTTTTAAGATATGGTGAGTCCACACACATGAGTGGGGCATGGAGGCAGGGGGAGAGGGAGAGAGAGAATCTATAGCAGGTTCCATGCCTAGTATGAAGCCTGATGTAGGACTCAATCTGAAGACACTGAGATCTTGACCTGAGCCGAAATCAAGAGTCAGACCCTTAACTGACTGAGCCAATCAGGTGCCCCTCATTTTTTGTTTTAAATATTTCTTCTGTTCCTTTATCTATCTCCCCTTCCTCTTCCCATTATGCACATGTTATGTATTTTGTATTTGTCCCACAGTCCTTGGATATTCTATTTTGGTTTCTTTTATCCAGTCTTTGTTCTCTTTGCTTTTCAGTTTTGGTGTTTTTTTATTGAGATATCCTCAAGCTCAGATTTTTTTTTTTTTTTTTTTTTTACTCAGTCTTGTCCAAACAAAGGCAATCAAAGGCATTCCTCACTTGTGTGACAGTGCTTTTAATCTGTATCATTCTTTTTGGTTTTTCCTGAGGATTCCCTTCTGATTATATTGCCATCCATTCCTCCATGCCGTCTGCTTTGTGTACTATAGCTCTTAGCGTAGTAACCAGATAGATTTTAAATTTCTCGTCTGATAATTCCAACATCTCTGTCCTGTCTTGTTATGATGCTTGCTCTGTCTCTTTTAATTGTTTGATGCCCTTTTCATCCACCTGGAGTTTTTAACTCTCAGACCCATCCACGTGGAACCTCCAGCAATTCATCAATTACAGTTCAGGTTTTCCGACACTGGTACTGGTTCCTGCAGTGATTTCTGCTTGTAGTTTCTGTCCCCAGGAAACCATGACTCCCTGTACTTACTTGTTTGTCTCTCTAATCTTGGGCACAGTAGTTTTCCCTGTGTCCTCATCTCTTCTATGGAGCCAAGAAGGGTTGTTGATTTTTTCAGTCAGTTCAACTTTTTACTTGCTGTTCAGACAGACTGGCAGCTTTCAAGCTCCTTACATGTGGAACTAGGAACTGAAATCCACCTAAAAACTTGCAAGGTTATTAATATGCTACGTAACTTACAGTAAAAGTCTTGTTCTTCAATTTAGTTCGTCATTTATCTTGCCATTTTCTTTGTGCATTAGGCAAAACTTTACACATATTTAACCATGTTTTAGATTAAAATTTAGATTTATCAGAAAAAGAAGAAGAAAACACCAAATTTTTAAACACTGTGCTGGTTAACGTTGAGTAGCACTAAATAAATCAAATGCCCAAATCTACTTGCTTTTGTGAAGAGAATTAAGGACATCATTGAATGATTAAATATTTGACCATTTAGATATGACTATTATTTATCATTTTTATTTTAAAAAGATATGTAACATTTTAATGCAAATATAGGACCTACATAGGTATGGTGGGAAATACTGTTTAATTTGTCTTGCCTGGGTAATTTTGCTTCGTATTTCTTCCTCCTTCCTTTAAATGCAAGAAGACATATGGATTCAAGTAAAATCGTTTCTTAAACTCCTAAATCGAATTGGAAAATATTTAATTTATACAATTTTATTCTTAATAAACTGCTGGAGATATACATGTTGGTATGTCCCCAAGACTTTTATAATTTGTTGGTATTCCTGCAAACTTATTAAAACAAACATTGAGAGAGATAAATGAAAGCAGAAAAGAAATCATGTGGATGTTTCTTTAAAACAACATTTAAAAAAATAAATAAAACAACATATTTTATAATTTTTACCTGCCATATGTATTGTGCCACAATATCGTATATATGATATGTGCATTAGTTTTTAGTTCCCAGACATTTCAACTATCAGTCCACTTATCATAAGGTTGAACGGAGTCAAAATTCCATGCTAGACCTTTATTAGTTTCCCCATGGCTTTCAAAGATCAAGACAAGTTTTGTATTTTACCTAAGGATTCAATATTAACCTCTATGCCACATAAAGCTGCAGGCCTGTTGAGTATCTGTGGCTGACAGTCACAAAGGCTAATGGTTGGTGAACTGATGCTTTGCAGGCACCGTTTCCTAGGAGTCATGGCATTCTCAGACTAACATTAAAAAGGTAAAATTGCATTTTGTTACGCCTAATGGAAAAAGAAGGGTCTTTGTACATTTTGTAGTTGACCTTTGCTTCCATGGAGATTCACGAGTGTTCCACTCTGTATTGGGAGGGGAAAAAGATATAAGTACATTGATTCTTCACAGGCTCTGTAGTATAGGATCTAGTGTTTCCTGGTTTGTGCCATTAAAGTATGTATTTTATTAGTTTATAATGTACTCAAATAATTCATCTGTAATTGAAAATTAATTACTTAATACTATGCCCCATGACTATTACATCTGGATTTTATTCCACATCATAAAAGGGATTTAAGGAAGTATTTTATGGGTTAAAAGTTTACCAAAGTCTGTAAATATTTCTTTCTTAACCTGACAGAATTTTGACCTTATCCAAAATCCATTTTAGGGTCTCAGCATGACTCTCTATGGAAATTGAAGTGGGTTTTTTTTTTTCCATTTTTTTAATTTGCACAACTTTACTGTTAGCATCACTCTCATTGAAGCTATTTTTGATGGAGAAGCTAGCATTCTGTCTATATTTGATTTTTCCATATTGTATTATAGAAGGCTAAGTGATGGAGGAAAAAATACCTGGAAGATTAAGAAAAAAAGTTCTGTCTCCATTTCCTGGAATACCAGAGAAAATAAAATAAAGTGAAATAAAACGTTTTAACTTTCCTCATGGAGCTAAAAATTGCCACATTGAACCCATTTTCAACATTTGGCAAATAGTCTCTAATTTTACAAAAGGAAAAAAAAATGACATGTATGGTGTAGTTTGCCCACATGCTATTAGACATTTACTAAGCATTTGGATATATCCATTCAAACTAGTTCTTCAGGTGGCACCTGGGTGGCTCACCAGGGGAGCATGCTTCTCCCCCTCCCTCTGGCCCCCCACCCCCTGCTTGTGCCCATTCTCTCTCTCTCTCTCTCTCTCTCTCTCAAATAAATAAAATCTTTTAAAAAACAAAAACAAAATAGTTCTTTATACATATAAATCTAAAAAATTGCCAAGGATAGTAGATAAATGAACAGCAAATGACAAAAGGCAGACGAATTCTTTCCCCTTTTGTTAACTGTGTCTGGTGTGTACACATGCAGAGGGCATTGAAGTCCCAGAGATCCCTGACTCCAAAGCTGTCAAGGCCGCTAGGCTATGTGGCCTTCAATAGATTTCTTAAGATTTCTGAAGTTCAGTATTCTCATTGCTAAGATGGAGATAATATCTTCCTTTTAAGGCTGCTGATTTAATAAGCTGGCGTAGGTAAAGCTCTTGGAAAAGTGGTGGGCATTTGGTAAGCGTTAAATTAGTGATGATTAATAGTGACAATCATAAAATATTGATTTCAGCCAAAGTCTTGAGTCTCAATCAGAAATTTCCTACAATGTTCCTAGAAAGTGTATGAATACATATAAAATGTGCAGATAAAAAGAAAATGAATGAAAGACATTTGAGAATGTAAATCTTAAAGACATATCTGCTCATTTTTAAAAAAACTTGCCTTTACGTGATTATTTTATGTTAAGATAGGTGATATAACAGCAAGTTCACAGCTGTTGGTCCCAAGGTTTCCTGATATGAATGAATGATTATTCATTCCAGTTTTCCCTAAATGATATTATCTAGACAACCTTAAAAAATACTACTTACAGCTACCCTTTTGATTTTGTATACAGTTAAATGTTAGTGCATCTATTTCCTATGCATAATAGTAATAAACACGATTAATTCCATTTTGTTATGTTAGACTACCTTCTTTATATTCCCAACAGCTTTGAGGAAAGTGCTATTTCATTAGCAGTTTTGCATATGATAATGGTAATGCAGAGAGAGGTGAAGGAAGCTGCACAGAGCCATACAGCTGGAAAGTGACAAGGCTCAAATTTGAACCAAGGCTTTTGTCTCTGAAGCTCTAGCTCTTACCCTCACACCATATCAATGGAAGGGCATAAATGAGATTAAAATGAGCCAGTTGTACAGTGTTATGTGTTATTTAATTTTTTAAACTTAGGCTAAACAAAATGAAATGTTTCTAGAAGAAACAATTGGTTATATTTTAACTGTAATGCTTTTATATAATAGGGACTATCGCTTCTCAAAGTTCATTTTAGAAGTTTAAATGATATTTTCTTGAAAAAGCGATTCGTTTTTAAATAACAAGGTTTACATTATATCTAAATAATTGAATTGTCAATTAGTCAATATCCTCTAAGCATACTATCTCTATTATTATAATTTTGAAAATGTGCAGTGGTATAACTGTATCTTTTTAATGTATTTTTTGTTCACTTGCCAAATTTTCTTTATGAAATTAGAGAGTGGCATAAACCCTGAATGACATTTGGCCAAGATAACATCTAATAACACTTTGTGCCAATTAGTTACATCAAACCTGCATTACCTTTAAATAATTTAATTGCTAATTTGTCAATATTCCTATAATGTAATATCTGTATATTTACATTGGAAATATGTGATGGGGCTTGATACATATGGCTTGACAATTCTCACACTACCTATCTTAAGATTAATTTATTTTTTGTTATTTGACACTTTCTTATAAAATTGGAGCAGGGTATGTGCCATAGAAAGGCACTTGGATAGGGTAATACCAGTGACCTTATGCAAAGTAATTATCTCAAAGCCTGATCTACTTTCCTGCCTCTACTAAGTCCCTTTTTTTTAAAGATTTTATTTATTTATTTTACAGGGAGAGAGAACACAAGCAGGGGGAGCGGGAGAGGGAGAAGCAGACTGCCCACTCAGCGGGGAGCCCAATACAGGGCCGATCCTGGTGCCAGGATCATGACCTGAGCTGAAGGCAGATGCTTAACCGACTAAGCCACCCAGGCGCCCCCATGTCTCTTTTTTATTGACCGTAAAGTATCACTGTTTTTTCACATTATAATGCTTGACAGTATTCATTATAGTTGCCTATTTATTACATGTCATCACAATGGTCACTCACCAGCCCTTATCTTATTTACCCTATTGTCTAACACCAATCAAATATCCACAGACTATATGTTTATGGGGTTAGGTATAAATTCCCTTACTATGTATTTGCCTATATGTTCATAACTAGCTGTCATTACTTCGTTCCTTAATAAAACTTACAGAGAGCATAAGATGCATTAAGCCTCGTTAAAGGCTCTGGGAAGCAAAGAACAAAATTAAACACTGGTTCTTCCTCCTGAACATCCAGTCATATATACTAGAAGCAGTGAAGGCTACACTAAGATTAAAATATGAGAAAAGTTACAAATCTGCTTTCTCAGCTCGTTGAAGATTTCCAATGGTCTGGAGACGGGCTAGGTGGGAAAAGTTTGGCTGCGATATGTATGTTCACTATCTTTGATTTTGATGACTCTTTCATGTGTGTATGCATATGACAAAAGTTATTAAATCGTACCCTTAAAAATGCTCATTATAAACCTACTATGCAAACTGTCAGTCCTTCAAGTTATGTAACCTGCTTAAGGCAACACAGAACGTATAGAAAACAATTGCAAATTAACTACAGTTAGTTAGAAAGAGAGCGCTGTTGGCTGAGATTGTCAGAGACAATTCTGTGAGGATACTGGAAGTTGCAGTCTCTCCTGAAGGATGGCTTGGGTGCAGAGAGATGAACAGCGTATGTAAACATATGCAACTGTGCTTCTCAATCTTTAGTGAACATGAAAACCACTCGGGAAGCTTGTTAACAATTCTTCTATCTGTGGTGCGCATTTAGACAATCCTATTTAGATGTGAGACAGGCCTATGGTTTTGCAGGAAAAACAAAAGAAAACAACAATATTTCAATCCCCGATTATCCTGAGAGAGCTGATCCTTGGACCACAGGTTGTAATCAGGGAGGGATTCTCAAGTCCAGCTTGGGTTGAACTAAATATGTAAGGGTCAGAAATGATTCACTTGTAACTTCTAAGTATCTCCATGTATAAAAACTTCAAGGACGATGTAGTGATTGAAGTGTGATTTTGAATTTTAAAATCTGTTTGGGCACTAAACAGTATCTATCTGATCTCAACATTTTCAACTGTAATACTAGATCAGAGTGTCAAAAGTAATTATTAATTTTAACTGTAATACTAGATCAGAGTGTCAAAAGTAATTATTAATTTTAATTATGAATTACCAGTTAATGTTTTCAAGACTTTATTAAATACTAAACTTTGCTCTTTAAAAAGGTTATTTTTTTTTTCTAGAAAAGAAAAAATCTTCCACCTTTCTTGTTCTGTGAACGAGATGCAAATGCTTGGAAAACATGTTTTCTAATCAGATTTTTGTGAAGGGATATCCTCCACTGCTCAACTTTACTGGGCAGTTCAAAGTCAATTTGTATTGTAATCCCTTCTAAAGAAAAATAAAGTACCAATCACATCTGGCTTAAGAAAGTAAACACATGAATTTCATTTTATTTTGGGTTGGCTTTTTTTTCCTCAAAAAATACTGATTTATGCGACTGTCAGGTTTGAATGCATATAACACAACTTTCTCAGATTGAATCCAATTGATTTTCTATAACAATGTCAAGCATTCAGTACATCACAGGAGCAGTAAGACTGTAATAAATAATCCTTTCAAAAAGAAAGTGATTCTTTTCTCCTTAAACACATAGGTAAACATTGTTTTTGCTCTTTCTATCTATAGAAGCTAAGGTGTTTTGAGTCTTCAGTTTTAGAATGCCCTTAATCCCTAACCCATTTCTCCCATGAAACATTGTTTTCCTTATGACCTTCTTTTCCGCGTTGCCTCAGACAATTGTTAGAACTGATTTCAGTCTGAGTTAAGGCCCAAGGATTTGCATTCAAAAAAAGGAAAACAAAATATTGCCACTTCACATGATCCTGACAGAGTTGATTCCGTAGAACTGGCTGTCATTCTGCTTTGCAAGAGTAGGAGACATACGGTGCATCGTGCCAGCCGGGGATCCACGGTGATTGTACTTAGGATGGGGCGGAAGAGCAGCTTCAAAATGGTATTCCTCCTGAAAAGGAAAGCCAAAGAATTCCACACCTGTACCCCTGAAGTATACTTCTTGTGAGTTTTGCTATATTTCAAATATTACTTGAGTAACAGTCTTTCTTTTATTGTTCATACTGATCTTTTACTACTACTTACTTGAGTAAAATAAGTAAAGCATTATGATTAGTCTATATGTTTGTTTTATAAGAGGTCTGTACTAAGTGCGTTATTTTTTACAGTAATTTCTTATTACTTTTCAGTGCCTTTTACATACAATTTGCCAGACTAAATTTAAGCTGTGTAGGTACCATTTGTATGGTTTTAAAAAGCAATTTTTCAAATGTTTATGAAAAGGTAACCTCATATGAATGTTTTAGAACATTACAAAATCACTAGATATTAAATGCAGAAGCTCAACTAGCAGAAGGAAAGCAGATCTGGGAAAGTGAAGTGAAATTCGGGAAGAAAGAGGATCACTTCATGCCCGTGACTTGAGGATTAGTGTGATGTGATAAACACGTTAGGGACTACTGTTATAAAGTTACAAGTGTTGTTACCAATGATGATTAGTAACACTTTTGAGTGGTTACCACGAGACATGAACCTTCTTAATGCTTTAAAATATTATCTTCTTTCTCTCACAAGAATCCTGTCAAGAAATACTGCTCTTATACACATTTTACAGATAAGGAAATTGAGAAATAAAGATGCTAGATGACTTGGCCAAAAAAATAAGGAGGAAATAGGACTTAATCTTGGAATCTGACTCTCAGGCCACAGCTGTAATCATGAAAAGTGTCTTTGCTTCCCATGCACGTGATTAGATGGGTATACATGTATAGCAAATTGGTGATGCCTGTTTTTTTACTTAGTTAATATATCTAACCCATTATTTTGTTTCCCTTTCTTTGTTACCATTTTTTTTAAAGATTTATTTATTTATTTTATAGAGAGAGAGAACAGCATCACTTAGGTTACAAAGAGTTTCCGCACATGTGCTGTTTTAAATAACTGACAATTCGTATGAGGTCCCACAATTAATAAGTGACATTCAGACCCAACTGGACAATTGTTCAATTGGTCTGGAGACTGGGGTCAATATTTCAGAGATACCATTTTGCTGGTAGGAGTAATCATTGGTCTTTGTTTTTCTCTCTGTCTTTGTTGATGCTATGTTGCCTTGTGTCTTCCAACATCTCTCTGGGGCCATACTGTGGACCCCGTGACCGATCCCTGGGTGTACTCTAACTGCCATACCCTCATGCTATCCCTTCTTAGCCGGAAGCAGCCAGAGCGGTCATCATCTCATCCCTTAACCGCAGCTAGGATTACTCTTTCCGGGGGAGGAATGAGTAAGGGCTAGGTGGGGCTAGGTAGGGAGAGATAGATAGGGGGCTATGTGATCAGGCTCCCAGAAATCCCAAAAAGTGGAGGTATAGGGAAACGAGAGCTAAGGGGACAAATCGGACCACCCTACCCTAGGTGTGTGGAGTGGGTCGGGCCACCCTACCCTAGGCACCACCCTGACCTAGGCTTGTGGGGTGAATGTCTTTTTATGATAATCACTTGTGACCAACAAAGACTAACCAGACCCTAAAAAGGAAGTAAGCCGTTGAAGGTGTTATCACGAGTCTTTGCTCAATGGTGATATCGATAGAAAGGTTGAAAGGATTTAAGGTCCCCGGTTAACTTTCTATAAAAGACCAGCCTTAAAGGCCCTCAGTGGCAACCCTGTTGGGACTCCTCTCACTCTTGAGAGCTTTTTCTATACCTTCACTTAATAAACTTCTGTTGCTTTACTCAAAAAAAAAAAAAAAACACCCCACATTTATATATTTTAGAGAGAGAACATGTGAGAGTGGGGGGGAAGGGCAGAAAGAGTGGGACAGAGAGAAACCCAAGCAGACTCCTTGCTGAGCACAGAGCCTGATGCAGGACTCGATCTCACAACCCTGAGGACCCTGAGATCATGACCTGAGCTGAAATTAAGTGTTGGTCGCTTAACTGACAGCCACCCAGGTGCCCCAAACCTTTAATGGCAAAGCTGTCTCAAAGTTCCTTCATTAGATTTCCCGTCTTTTAAATCCTGGTCATCACCCATTTAGTCCTCACATCACAATTACTGCGTATCACAGCTTCACTTCTGCTCACCAACTTTCCAAGGCTACTTCTTGATTATAGGACACTATTTACATCTCTAAGCTAAGTCTGCAGAACCCTTTAAATTTTGACTGCAACCTATAGCCTTACTGTATCCTCTCCCCGTACCATGCCTATACCTCACAGTATTTCTGTATGTGACACTAAAGGCAAGTCATTATTAATTGCACGTGTGGAATTTAAAAGGCAATTTCTTTCCTAAGGTGGTCTGTCCATAATTTTCTGATCTTGCCTTCATCCACACTCCTCCTCCCACTTTAAACATTTGAAGCCTTTCACTGAAATCTACCTTAACACTGTATTATTCATCAATAACTACATGAGGATTTAAAAGTATACAAAACTGACCAGATGTTATCCATTTATCTAGATCTGGCTTTGCTATGCAAAAGTCCACTCTGAATTCCAATTAACAGGTACTGTGTTAAGTCATTAGGCACCTGTTTCACAATGACTATATGTATTTCAAATTTTTGTTCTCTGATAAACTTCAGACTTTAGTCTCCTTTCAAAAAATACTTTACATATGAGTCTAGAGAAATTGTTCATATTTGGTAAACATTTGCTATCAATCTATTTGTTTTCTTAGAATGGATCGAGTATGAAATAGTAAAGTAATAAGAATAAGAATAAAAGAATTAAAGTTTTAAATAATTAAGCTAAGTTGATCTTTTTCTCAGAAAATAACGAAAGTTACCGCAAACCTAGTATGACAGTTGTACATGATTTTTCAAGTTCTAGAGGAAACAGTGATACTAATGCCCTTGCTAAAGTAAATGAACTGACTGGGGGAAACTACCATTTGAACCTATTTTTATTAGTGTGCTTGTACTTGTTTTTCTAGATCACACAATCACTCCTTCAAGGCAAAAAATGAATTTTTTCATTCTATTGCTATTATACTTGAAGAAATGAGTGTGATTTTCTATGTGTAAAGTGTACTTGGTAAAAGTCCTCCTTTCCTGTATTGACTTCTTATGCACATCACTTAAATGTAATAAAAGCAGATAGCATTACAGGGCAAAAAAATGGGAAGAGTATTTTAGAAATTAAATACATTAATAATTTAATAAGAAAATTGTGACTAATAATTGCTGATTACTACTTATATATGATATAAATAGCAAGAAACTGTTTTTTTTTCTTTTCATATATACAGGATGTTTAGGATATGAGATTTATGGAATGAGGAAATTAATGGTCTGGGATTTCTTTCATAAGTGGGTTTCAGATAGATCTCCTACTGCCTAAGAAAATAACCATAAAAAGCCTGAATATCACTTTTTTCCTATTTTATTTGCATGTGATCAAAGGGTCTATATGATATTGAGATTTTAAAATATTTTGAAGACTTTTCCATGGTTAAACATGTTTCATGAATCCCTGAAAAATGTGTATTCTCTAATTGTTAGAACCAGAATTCTAAATGCTTTCATTAGAATAAGAATGTTAATTATATGGCTCAAATATGCCATCATATTTTGATTATTGTTGTTCTTTTTTGTTCTACAGTTATTGAGACGTATGTGCCCAAAGTGTTCACTGTGCCAGTAGGCATACTTTCCCCATCCTCTCCACTTTCCCAGATTCTTACAGGTGTTTGTTTTGGTAAAGTTTCTTGTAGAATGCCATATAATTTTGATTATGTTCTATTATCCAATGTTTCTTATTTAAAAACTTATCCAAAGTTTAGTCTATTGGTCTCTTGGCTTTAAGCTTCATATTTTTAAATGCTGATGACTCACAAAATTTTCATTTTGGCTTTTGCCTTTTCTTCTGTATTTTAGGCTCATATATCTAGCTGCCTTCATGACATTGCAAATGTTGGAAGTCTCATATTATCTCAGAATGAACATGTTAGAAATAAACTTTTGATCTTCTCCTCCACCTAAAATCTCAATCATTTTTAAGTACTATAAATGGCAGAGTTTTTTTAAAAAAGTATTTCACTGCCGTATTAGGGTGTTTGGAGAACAAGTAATAAAAACTCAAGATATCTTAGGCTGAAAAGTGGATGACTTATGTTATAATGTAGCAACTCTTGTTATAAGGTGGTAAAATATTTGGTTAAACTGTTACCAGCTGTACTTTGGGATGAAGAATGCAACCATTATCTGATACTGTAGCACCAAGAAAAATTACAGGAAACATTCAGTCTCCTGTAATTTATTGGCAGCTTTTTTCAGAGTTTTGCAAGAAAAAGATGGGCTCATACTGAGTTAGCTAGTCTGCAAAGAAGAAGGAAAGATGCCTTTAAAGGAGTTGTGCGCTGTGCCCACGTCCAATGATGTAAGTTACCTGAAAGCCCAGTTAACTCGGAACTTCCAGAGTTGGCAAAGTCAACTCCTGCTTCTTTTTCAAATGAAGCAACACCAACTTTAAGTGGTGGCCTCAATGAAGCAGCTCTAGCAGGATATAAAAATTATAGGTCTAATTTTTTTTGAACTAGCCTTTATTACTTTGATAGATGTGTGTCATCCACCCACCTAAAATAAACAGGTTAACCATAATGTCTTTCTACCCATTAAATTACAAGAGAAGAAAATGGTCAAAGGCGCAGAAGTCTGGTAGTAAAAGAAAACTGTTCCAAGTTTAAATTTTACCTCTCAGTGAGATTGTTTTTGTTTGTACGTCTCCATAGAATTGAGAGGAAGCAAAAATATTATTAAACGCCTGATTTTTAAATCTTCCTTCAGAAAGTCTACTGCTAAAGAAGTATTCATTCAAGGTCTGAATTAGCCTGTTTCCATTAAATCAGTAAGGCAATCATTAGCTACCTCTCACCCATCTGCACTCCCAATTTTGCAGATAAGAAGCTGGGTGAATTGCTATGGTGCTAAGACACCATTCATATTACATATGATGGAATGACATATTCACAGGTCATTTTTAAATGTATGTGAAAGAAAAGGGAAGAACGTTGTCTTATTCGTAAATAACAATTAAAAAGCTCTCTTCTGTTTTCATGAAGTTAAAAATGACTTCCTCAAAACCAATCTACACAAAAGTTGATTAGTAGCTGTCGAAGGCTGAATGTGTTGGAGTGGGGAATGGAGATTAACTGCTAATGGGCAATGAGGTGGGTTTTGTTTTATTTTGTTTTGTTTTTGCGGGGGGGGCATTAGGAAAATGTTTTAAAGTTGATTGTTACGGTTGTCCTACTTTGTATAAACATCCTAAAAACACTTTTATTTTTTTATTATATTATGTTAGTCACCATACAGTACATCCCCGGTTTTTGATGTAAAGTTCGATGATTCATTAGTTGCGTATAACACCCAGTGCACCATGCAATACGTGCCCTCCTTACTACCCATCACCGGCCTGTCCCATTCCCCCACCTTCCTCCCCTCTGCAGCCCTCAGTTTGTTTCTCAGGGTCCATAGTCTCTCATGCTTCATTCCCCCTTCTGATTATCCCCCTTTCTTTATCCCTTTCTTCTCCTACCGGTCTTCCTAGTTCTTATGTTCCATAGATGAGTGAAATCATATGATAATTGTCTTTCTCTGCTTGACTTATTTCACTTAGCATTATCTCCTCCAGTGCCGTCCATGTTGCAGCAAATGTTGAGAAATCGTTCTTTTTGATAGCTGAATAATATTCCATTGTATATATGGACCACAACTTCTTAATCCAGTCATCTGTTGAAGGGCATCTTGGCTCCTTCCACGATTTAGCTATTGTGGACATTGCTGCTATGAACATTGGGGTGCATATGGCCGTTCTCTTCACTATGTCTGTATCTTTGGGGTAAATACCCAGTAGTGCAATGGCTGGATCATAGGGTAGCTCAATTTTTAACTTTTTAAGGGACCTCCACACTGTTTTCCAGAGTGGCTGTACCAACTTTCATTCCCACCAACAATGTAGGAGGAATCCCCTTTTTCCACATCCTCTCCAACAATTGTTGTTTCTTGCCTTGTCAATTATTGCCATTCTAACTAGCGTAAGGTGCTATCTCAGTGTGGTTTTGATTTGAATATCCCTGATGGCTAATGATTTTGAACATTTTTTCATGCGTCTGTTAGCCATTTGTATGTCTTCATTGGAAAAGTGTCTATTCATATCTTCTGCCCATTTATTGATTTGATTATTTGTTTCTCATGTATACTAAAAACACTTTAAAGTGTGCACTTTAAGTGGATGAACTGTAGGGTATGTGAATTATATCTCAATAAAACTGTTAAAAATATGAAACTGTGGGTGGACGAGCCAACCCTTTTGTCGGAGTGTAGTATCTCAGAATGTCTATGCACTATCCACTTTGTCATGAGTCCTTTTCTTTTACTACGGTTGCATGAGGTGTGGCTAGCTGTCTACATATAATGGACTCGAGAGGTTGCTGGAGAATAGCCAGTGCATAGAGGCATACATGGGGAAATGATCTGCCGCACAGCGGGGACAGAAAGTAGATGTCATTCCAGGGGAAACTGAGAGTACTGCAAAAGCACACCTGAACTATTCAAAAATGTTACAGATTCATAGCTGAAAAGTTCAGGGACGGAGTTCCTTTCTCGAAAGGAATATGGAATGGAGTTTAGACTATGATGTCTTGATAGGATTTGGTTTGTTTTATTCAAATGGAGCATATTTTTTTTTTCCCTCTGGGACCTTAGTATTGAGGGTTTACCATGAGAACCAATTTATATGTAGCCCCAAGGGTGTTTGCATTTCTCAGGAGAAAAAAAAAATCAAATCATAAAAGTACTTGAGTTTATATTTAACTTCATGTCACAAAATAATTTTTTTTAAACCAGCATGTTTCTTTCCTGATTAATGGTGAGGTTAAACAAAGTGAACATAAGAGAACTATAATTTATAGAAATGATGGAACTTTTTGATTTCCAAAAAACGGTTGCTAATAAAAAATGAAAGTGCTTTAAGAAAGTAATAATGTTTGCTAGTGCATTTTTCTTACCATTTCCAATCCATAGAAAGGGCTTTCTATTAAAATTTGGCATTTGAAAGTAATTATTGTGTATGAATTTTATTAACTATATGTAAAAATCACTATTATTTCTAGAAATCTCAAAATTTAAAAAAAATAGTTTTTCTTAGGTACAAGGTATTTAGGGCTTAATGTAATATCAGCTACTTTGAAGCAATGTAGAATAAAGCATGCCACAGACGACAATTAGGAATCAGCAGGACTCAAGAGCTTTTATGCCATTTTGCGTTTTATGTGTTTACAAAGCTGCAACCTATTGGCATTTAATTCCATATTTACTGTCTCTGGTGTCTCATTGCACAGCAGGACATGGAATGAGCAATAAACATGTTATCGTAAGTATTGTACTGAATGAGAATTTAATTAAATCACAACTTTTTAAAAAATGTTTTTTCTGTGTCACCCTTGGGTTTGACATCTTCAACTCGCTTATTCATTTTATCAATTTATCCACACTGAATTACAAAAACATGCTGAAATAATTTGACATATATTAAAGTTTCAGGAGAATAAAAGATTCATTTTGAATATATTAGCACATAAGAGAGAGTTATTTAATCTTGCTGACTTGAAAAATTATAAAAATATATAATTTAATATGCTAATTGACTGGCCTACTTATAAGCATAGTGGTACAGAACAAGAATTCAAAGAAATAGTATAAATGTTTCATTTTAATTTCATTCTATACAAGGTATATTTTTAGTTCTTTGAATATACATGATCAAATTATTTCATCTAGGCTCTTGAGAAATTAATTTTTCCATTGGCAATCTATCATATAATTTATATATTTAGCAATGAATAGCTTATTTAAGTAACTCATTTTTTACAAGGGAATAAAATGAAGGGAGTTCTCACCTGGAATTGTATGAATGAAATAATATTATTAAATTGTGTTAAGTGCATTGTTTCTTTATGTATAGGTATAAGGGAAGGAGGGAACAGGTAAAGAGGTGAAATACAGAATTTGCTACCTTCGTTTTGTTACAAAAACCTGATGACTGTGTTGCACTTTTATGTTAAAAGTGATAAGAAAATTAGAGAAAAATAGATTAGCCATAGAGGAAAGCCAGATGTTACTTAGAATTTTATTTGATAATAGTAATAATGAAAGGAATGATATGGCAAATCTGAAGAATTTACCTCAGAGTGAGGAAAATATCAATTAATAATTGATCTGTCAAGAGAAGGTTCAAATATTGAAAACAGTAATATAGGGGCACCTGGGTGGCTCAGTCAGTTAAGCATCTGACTCTTGATTTCGAGTCAAGTCTTGATCTCAGGGTCATGAGATAGAGCCCCCTGTCAGGCTCCCACCTGGGTGTGGAGCCTGCTTAAGATTCTCTCTCCCTCTCCCTCTGCCCACCCACTTCTCCCTCTAAAAAAAAAAAAAGGAAGAAAGAAAGAAAGAAAGAAAGAAAAGAAAAGAAAACAGTAATATAGATCAAGCCAAGCAAGAGCTCAGTTTCAAGAAATTCAACTAAGGCAAGGAAAGGATATAATAGATGAACTGAATCCAGATCAGAGATAATTAATCAACTGAGATAAAGAACTCCACCAAAATCCTAAATCAGAAAAGGTTGGGATTTAGACAAAGATTTTGGATAAGAAGCATAAATAGTAATAGCTTGAGAATGAGATAAAGTTTTAAGGAAACTTGACAAATACCCTTCCCAAGGCTAGAATTGGTTTCGAATGTGGATAGCACTGAGCATGTAAGTGAATGGTTAGAGTGGAATATGTAGGAAGAATGGAGGAAGACAATTTTTAAGAGAATCAAGGAATTACCATTTATATGTCAAGGCTTTAATACACGATCTGTGATTAACTTTTGGGAAGTATAGTTTAGTAAAATATAAACACACAGACTGTTTAGGTTTCCAATTAGTTTTGTGTTCCTGGGCAACATACCAAATTTCTCTTGAGTGACTTGACCTGTAAAATGGACTTATGCTTTCCTTATCAGATCTTTGTACTGAGTAAGTCAAGTAATATATCTAAGTACCTGTCACAGCATAGCAACATAATAAACATTTTAAAATACTAGTTTCCTTTAGTTAACATTATTTTTATCTGTGTTTATATATGCTGTAAAATGCTAAAAAAATACACAAATATAAAGAATAATGGTGTCAGATAAAGTTTTCAGAAAATAATGAGATATCTGAAATATTAAAAAAAACTTTAAAAAAATCTTTAAAGTCATTATCCTGAAGTTATAAAATATAAGTCATTATCCTGAGGCTATAAAATACAAGATATTTACTTATATTTACTTATTTTGCATTTTATATATAAATATATATTTACTTTTATTGTGTATATATGTGAGTACATATATATACATCTTGTATATAAATAATCTTACAAAAATTCAAAAAATAAGTTTGAAGTTATGTTCATGGAATCTAATGAATGTTGTATAATCTGCAGGAAGATGAGATGGTAACATTATTTCATAGCGTAATACTGGTGTCTAAAATCTTGTTCTTCAGACCTGATGCTAGATTCAGACCCAGGTCTTCAGTCTTTGAAAGAGGGGGATTCCTTTGCGAATTTTGGTAGAATCTTACCAAGTGGCAAAAATATCAGATAATATTAGATTCTTCATAATTTCCTTTAGGATCAATGAAGAAGTCACTGACATGTTAACATCAATTTGTTGTACAATTTATTTTATGTCGGTAATAGCATGCCCTCTCTCCCTCTCCTTCACTCTCTCTTCCCCTCATTTTCTTTCCCTTCTCTCTCTTTCGGCAAAATGAAAACAAGATGCTCCCCCTTGAAGTTGTATTGTTTAAGACCTCTTAGAATTTTTTGAAATTATCTGGATAGCATATGAATAAGCATCATGTAGACGGAAGTACATATCTATCAATTGGGAATGATGAGGTGGAACTCTCAATAGAGCTGGAGCTAAGACTTTAAAGTTTCTGAATATGAATAGAATGAAAGAGTCCCTAATTACATTTCTGCCTCTTCAACTAGTTCATTTTACCATTCTGATTATCAGTACAAATATATACAGGGATAGCAAATTAAGGGTTAATATGAAAGAGTCATGATTGTGTAGGAAAATCTCAAATGCTTTCCATCTTACTAAAGTGGTAATTCCTTCTTTGGAATTAAATAATGTTATATGCATTTGAACCCTCTTTCAAGCAGCTACCCTGTCAGGTATTTAAAGATTTGGCATATATAAATCTTACACTTTTGAAGAGCATTATTTTAAATAGAAAAGACCTACATTTAATTTTATTGTTATACACAGGTTGATCTATGGAAAATCAAGACTTTTGACATTTCTCTCTACTATGGGTATGCTAAAAGCGATAAAAGAAATTACATAAGCATATAAAAACATAGCCTACCATTGAAAATCTAGTGAATATCCAGGTGATTTCAGTTTCTTTAAACTCTTACCATTTAAGTATGTCTAATTTACAATATGTGATATTCATCATGAAGGATAATAAGCCAAATAAAAGTTAAAGGCATCAAAAAATCTGAAATAAAAAGATGTAACACTTAAAAAGCAAGGGTACAGATGTTTGACAGTGTAATTATTTCCTGACTATACTTCAGTCCTGAGTCGATCCTTGGAACTCAAAAAACAGACACATGCAGTATTGTGTATCACATGTTCTAACTTTTAAAAGAAGGCTTTCAAACTACTGAGACGGAATGAAAACAAGGTGAACATTTAACTTCACTAGGTATCAGGCATCCTTGTTGATCAGTTGGGATGTGAGCATGACCCTGCTACCTAAATTAAAGTCAGGTGGAATATACTTACTAAGTAGGTTAGTTCTATCATTTTAGTGATTTAAAGCTCATGAGTCTTCCCTACCTTCAGTATTGGAAGCTCTTAATATATATATTTTTAAAGATTTTATTTATTTATTCGACAGAGATAGAGACAGCCAGCGAGAGAGGGAACACAAGCAGGGGGAGTGGGAGAGGAAGAAGCAGGCTCATAGCGGAGGAGCCTGATGTGGGGCTCGATCCCATAACGCCGGGATCACGCCCTGAGCCCAAGGCAGACGCTTAACCGCTGGGCCACCCAGGCGCCCCATGGAAGCTCTTAATGTAATTTAAAATGCTTACTGTCAGCTCTTTGTGGATCTAAAAGAAAGCTTCTGTTTATTTATTTATTTGTATTTATTAAGATATAATTGAAGATAAAATTGGGAGGTATTTTAAGTGTAAACATAGTGATTTGATATATGTACACACTCTAAAAGGATTGCCATCATTGAGTTAATGAAGGCATCTATCACTTCATCACTGCACATATGTAGCTTTTTTTTTTACCTTTTGTTTTGTTTTTCTAAAATCACAAGTTTTACTCTCCTAGTAGATTTCAGTTATACAATACAGAATTATCAACTTCAGTTACCATATTATGCATTATATCTTCAGAATTTATTAACTTTATAATTGAAAGTTTGTTCCCTTATGTCATCTTCTCCCTAGTTCCTCTGCTTTCCAGACCCTGGCAACCACCACTCTACCATTCTATTTCTATGAATTTGACTTTTTTTTTTTTTTTTTTTAAGATTCCACAAAGCAGTGATATGCAGTATTTGTCTTTCTCTGTATGGCATATTTCCACCTAGCATAATGCCCTCCAGTTTCATCCATATATTTACAAATAACAGGGCTTCCTTCTTTTTTAAGGCCAATTTATCTATGTATCTATCTCTATCTCTGTATCTAATCTATCACCTATCACATTTTAATCCATTCATCTATTGATAGATACTTAGGCTGTTTGTACCTTGACTACTGTGAATGATGCTGCGTTAAACATGGGAGTACAGATACCTCTTTGAGATAGTGACTTCAGGGATACCTGGGTGGCTCAGTTGGTTAAGTGTCTGTGTTTGGCTCAGGTCATGGGATCGAGTCCCACATGAGACTTCTTGTAAGGAGCCTGCTTCTCTCTCCGCCTGCTGCTCCCCCTGCTTGTGCTCTCTCTCTTTGACAAATAAATAAAAAAACTAAAAAAAAGTGATTTCATTCCTTTTGCAGATGGACCTAGAAAGAGGGATTACTGGATTTTATGGCAGTTCTGTTTTTTAATATCTTGAGGAAACTTCATATTATTTTCTGTCATGGCTGTACCAGTTTATGTTCCTAGCAACAGAGCTTTTCTCCACATCTTTGCCAGCATTTGTTAGCTCTTATCTTTTTGATAAGATATGCTAACAGATGTGAGGTGACTTCTCATTGTGGTTTTGATTTGCATTCCTCTGATGATTAGTGATGTTGAGCATCTCTTCATGTACCTGTTGCCCCTTTATGGATCTACTTTGGAAATATTTCTATTCAAGTCCTTCACCTACTTTTTAATTGAGTTATTGGGGGGGTTGTTGTTGTTACTTAGTTGTATGGGTTCCTTTTATACTTTGAATATTAATCCCTTGTTAAATGTATAATTTGCAAATATTTTCTCCTATTCCAAAAGTTACATTTTCCTTTTGGTGATGGTTTCCTTTTCTGTGCAGAAGCTTTTTAGTTTCGGTGATGGTTTTCTTTGCTGTACAGAATTCCCACTTGCTATTTTTGCTTTTGTTGTCTTTGCTTTTGGTGTTAAATAAAAAAAAAAAACAAAAAACCCAACCAAACAAAAGAACTTATAACAAGACCAATGTGAAGAACCTTACCCCCAAGTTTTCTCCCATGAGTTTCACAGTCTCAGGTCTTTTATTCAACTCTTTAATCTGTTCTGAGTTGGCTTTTGTGTGTGGTGTAAGATAGGAGTCCAGTTTTATACTTTTGCTTGTGGCTATCCAGTTTTCCCAATACCATATTTTGAAGAGTTGATACTTTTCTTATTGCATATTTTTGGCTTGGAAGAAAAAAATGGTGTGTGTGTGTGTGTGTGTGTGTGTGTGTTAGGGCAAGGTAAAGTTTTCCCAAAGTTAAGAAGACTATTTAAAAATAATTATGCACATGACTTCTCTATGTAGAGGAAGTCCTGAGAAATACTTCTGTTCCTGACTACAATAGTTGAAACCAAGTTTCACACCTGAAAAAAAATGTGTAATAACGTATGATGGAAAATCTTTATAGACTCCTAACACTAGTAGTACCTTAATGTGTCTAATTAAATGAGTTTCAAGAAAAACAATTAATTGACCTTGTATGTGTGGGTTTATTTCTGGAATTTCTGTTCAGTTCCATTGATCTGTGTCTGGTTTTATGCCAATACTATACAGTTTTGATTACCATAGCTGTGTAACACAATTGAAATCAAGATGTGTGATGACTCTTTTTTGTTCTTGTTCAAGATCACTTTAACTGTTCATGGTCTTTTGTGGTTCCCTAAGAATTTTAGGATTATTTTTTTATTTCTATGAAGAAAATCATTGTAATTTTGGTAGGAGTTGTATTGATTCTGTAGATTTCTTTGAGTAGGATGGTCATTTTAACAATATTAAGTCCTCCAGTCTATGAGCATGGAATATCTTTCTGTGTATTTCTGTTTTCTTCAGTTTTTTTCATGAATGTTTTATAGTTTTCAGTGTAGACATCTTTCACCTCTTAGGTTAAATTTATTCCTAGGTATTGAGTATGATGTTGGCTGTGAGCTTGTCAGACTATGGTCTTTATTATGTTTGTGTAGGTTCTTTCTTCACCCAGTTTGTTGAGAGTAAAACTTTATTTATTATGTATTTTATAATTTACCATTTAAACTACTGTATTCTAACGTTTATTTTTTTATCTGTTTTACGCAAAACAGATGCATAGCTTTCTGATAAACATAAATTTATTTATAAGTACTACTTTCTTGTATTACTTTTCTTATTTTTAACTGTTCAAAAAGCATCTTAATTAGTAAAACTCAGTGATGTTTGGCTCACATTAACACTTGAGAGACACATTGTCAAACATCATGTAATGAGTATAATAAATCTATCTCAGCTTTGTCCAAACTAAAGTACTTGTTAACAGCATAGGCCATGTTTCTAATCAAAATATGTATTTTTGAGAAAAATAACAAATGTAAACAAGTCAGGCATTAGTATTATGTTAGGAGGCTCACTAATCAACCTGTTATTTGAAATATATGTTCTATTGGATTTATATTGTATTTATACTTGAAAAACACTAATAATAAGTGGACTAAATAAACCTAAATTAGGAATACAAAATTTAAAAATTTGTAATGCAGACGTGTTCCTTGCTGTTTCAAATGCATTAGAAAAAAGTAGTTTTCATGTTATGAAATTAACTTTTCAATTAAACCAATAAACTGCATAAAATTCAAAATTTACATTTGTTAGGTATATTGTCACATAACTCTGAATATGGGAATCCTCAGCTTCCCGAAATAGCAACCACAACAAAAACATTTAATATGAATTAAGTATTTGGCATACCTTATCTTATTAAATCTCCATAACAAAACTATGAAATACATGTTATTATATTTTAAAATGAACAGCTGAGCCTTGTAGAAAGTACATATTTGCTTAAGCTCAGACATTTTGTATGTAGCAAAAATTCAAATTTAGCACAGATCTGTGCAAACTTAAAGTGCATTTTCTCAAACCCGTACATCAACTGATACAACATTATATGTTGATAGTGACCACATAAGTATCTATTGTCAATATATACACATCAGCACAGCTTATGCTTTGCTGGTAAGTGTCAGAATCTTCTCTTGTCCAGGGGTTATATGATATTTTTGAAACCTGAGCCAGTTACCCTGAGATTGCTATTCTGTTTCTTGAAAACAAAAACATAAAAGAAGACATTATCTAATATCATATTTAAATTGTAACTTGGTGTAATAGTCTCCCTTTTCTTTTTTTAAAGTTTTAGATTGCTATCATGACGTTTTTAATATAATGTCCGTGGTTTTATTTTTATTTTCTATTTTTTATTCAGAGAAACTATAGTAATTCTCATAACATCTTAGCATGAGATTTGAACTGGGCTGAAGTACAACTACTTTCTAAGGACACAGAAATGTCAAAGGCAAACTCAATTATGGTTATTCCTCTTTTTATGGTTATTCTTCCAGCTCTTTTAAAGATGCAACTATGTTTATCATTCTTGTGATTTTTATCCATCATTTATTGTACTTATACTTTTTATTCTATGTTTTCAAGGAGTGTGATTACTGCTTAAAATCATCTATCACATTAAGTACAATGTATAATGTTAAAACATGATTTATTAAGGACTTGACATGTCATGTCATGTTGTTCAAATTGATACCTGACAGTTCGCCTGGTTGAAGACTAATATTTTCCCGAGAAATCTTGTTTTTCTTGTACTATCCAAGCATGTCCTTCAAAAATTTTTCATATGACCATGTCATCTTGATCACTTTATCTCTAACTTGTATTTAGGCAATAGCTCTGTACACACATTGAATTCGGAGTTGAAAATAATATTTCAAATCAAGTCTGCGGGGGCAGGGTGCAGTGGTGCACCAATCTGCATGGCCATTTTAATTCTATCAATAATATCTCATATGAGTTTTTAGCAGCCATATCTCACTGCTAATTTATATTGACCTTAAAATCTATTAAAATCCTTTGATAATTTTTATGTAAGCTCCTGGTAAGTCAGATCCACACTCTTACTTATGTTGTCAATTATTTCGGAGACAGATTTTTCCCATACTGCTTAAATAAATTCCATTTTTTTCTTCAAGGTTCAGATGGTCATTTTAGCAGATCCATAGTTAATTAATTTTTAATCGGTGTCAGGCACTTTCCAACTACACAGGCAATCTCCAAAATATAAAACATTCCAGAACTGGCAAAACAACAACAACAAAAAGTATCATTGACTCTTTGGTACAGATTGAGAAGTTTTATACACAATCTTTTCTCCCATGTTTAAGGCAACAAATAGTTCTGCTTTTGGATTATTTTCTACTTTTTTCCTACGTTCATCATCATGACTCAGGTGAGTGTTCTCCAGTCAATAAACTCCTCAAACACCTCCCTTTTATTTATCTCTGCCTTATTTAGCAGTATCGTGCCTAGCTCACCCTTTTGCACCTCATATATGAATTATCTACAAATGTTTCTCTATTTTCAAATTTTTATTTGAGCAAAACTTATTCTTTCTTGAAATACTTCTCCATCTGAAATCTCAATATTCTCGCTGTATCTGCAATTTTCTGGTATTACTAAGACAAAAATAGGGGCATTTTCTCGTTCTCAAGTGCTACTTTCTCACTTTCCTAACACCTTATTCAACAATCTGTCCTCACTCCAAATTTATACCATTTCTTATCATTTATAAGCTTCTAAGAGACACTCCCCCAACATTCTACAAGGATTTCCATTTTCAATAAAAATTCCTCATGACCCTGACTTCTCTCTGCACAGTACTTTGTCATTATTTCATAAAAATTGAATACACAGATGGAAGTCCGAAAGCCACCATGGACATAGTAACAATTCCTCATAACCGAAGAAGAGTGCAGCCTCATCCCTGACCAGCCCACTTTCTTTAATCTGTTGCTACTCCCACATTTTCTTTGTCTTCATTTTGTTCCCTAATCTGATGACTATTTTCTGTCTCCATTATCTCTTTTCTGAACATTCTTCCCCACTAAAATGTACTCCAGATATATTAAATAACCTTTCCATTGATTAAATTTACTATTTTCAGCATTTTAATAATTATACTTACTTTGCCAATCCCAAATTTGATATAAATTTAAAAATCTATTTTCTCTTCTACTTTTTTTTTTTTTTTAGGTTATTAAGCATTGAAGGAAAAGGTCACCTAGCAATGAGGGATTATATTAAAAACAAACACCCCCCCCAAAAAAATCCTTTTAATTCATTCTCAGTGCTTCTCTTAGGATTTGATTAATCACTTTATTCAAATCAAGTTAATTTTGTTCCTCTAATCAGAGGAAGAATTCCAGACATTTACTACCTTCCCAGAAAGGAGTAGAGTGAGGTTTCCAGGTAAAATGAAGGACTTCCAGTTAATTCTGAATCCAGATAAACAACAAATAATTTTTTTAGTATAGGCACATCTCATATATTGCACAGGCATATTCATACTAAAAAGTTATGTATATACATATGTGCATATGTATATAAATATATTTGTTGCTCATATGAACTGTTTGTTTATGTACTATATGGACATCTGTGCTTCATAAATGAAAAAATGTGAAGTATTTTCACCCACCTCCAAGAATACTTTTCACCCCCTTGGAAACTATAGTGCTTCCATTGAAAATGCAAATGCATGCCTTTATGATGATTCACAAGTTTTTTTGGTGTTGGAAACACTTTGCACACTTAAAACTTATTAAGGACTCCAAAGAGCTTTTGTGTTTGTGGCTTCTATGTACCAATGCTTACTATATTTATAATGAAAACTAAGAATTTAATAATCTATATTTATAAATTTGTTTTAATGTGATGATAATAAACTCATTACACATTAATGTAATGACATACTTTATGTGAAAATAACTATATAATTCAAAACAAAAAGACATGTTATAAAAAAGAGTGGCATTGATTACATTTTTGCATATTTTTTACGAATTGGAAGTTACCTGGATTTTCATATATCTCCTTCTGATTCCATGATTTAGGATCCCATATTATTTTCCCTTTCAACTAAATAAAAAATTTGCAGAACTTATAAAAATTTAGAGGTTATAGCATATATAAATATGATGGCTGAAATGACTATATATAGTGTGTCTTTATATAGTACATGTTTTATATTTTTTGAATAGTCATCTTTTAAGAGTTCAACAATAATTCTAATAAAATTATATATTTTGGGGTGGGACATTCCATTAAATAACATTTTCGTTCAGAATTCTATTAGAATGCTCATAGAAGGGTAAATATTTAATAATATAATGTTCTTAGACATTTAACAATAAGCACTTTCTTATTAATAAATGTTTCAATAGTCTATAACTTGTTTATTGGTCCTAACTTACTGGATTCTATAATGTGATACTCTAAAAAGAACCAAGATTGTGAAGAAATAATGTATTTTCTTTTTTTTTAACTGAAGAATTGATTTTTTGAAAATTTATTTGAATTCAATTAGCCAACATATAGTACATTGTTAGTTTCTGATGTGGTGTTCAGTGATTCATTAGTTGCCTGTAACACCCAGTGCTCATCACATCACATGCCCTCCTTAATGCCCATCACCCAGTTACCCCACCCCTCCACCCACCTCGCCTTCCACAACCCTCAGTTTGTTTAGAGTCAAGAGTCTCTCACGGTTTGTCTCCCTCTCTGAATGGGGAAAAATTAATGTATTTTCAAGAAGAGTTTTAAAAGGCATATTAATTAAAAATTAGGTGTTTTAATATAACTAATAATAAATTAAATTCAAATAAAAGTAATTTTAAATCACACAAATTCTAAATATTAAGTTTCACACACACATACATTTAAAAAAAAACATAGACGTGCCTGTTAAATCACCTCATTTAGCTACCTATCTCCCTAAGGTTCATATGTGGACATCAAGATTTAACAATGGGATCGACATCAGCTGGTCCAGATGGACTCCTTGGGGATAAGCCCAAACTTCACATATGGTCTTAATTCAGACAGAGGGGGTTTAGTAGTTACAACATGTAAGAGGCTCATGAGTTAGAATAAGATAGAAATGTTCTTAAATGGTTCAAAGAATTGTAACCAGATGCATATTCAGCATATTAATGATTTTGATTCCAAGTTTAATTTTACCTGCAATTGTAATTGATTCTACAAGTTCTCCCAGTCTCCCACTGATGTACTTGCCATCTGGAGATGCCACATATAGTGACAGTGTTAGCTCTGTGCATAATAAGCAATTAGAAAATGTGCAGAACTTAGTTTTCTCATTTATTATATACACGTTATTTTCAATCCTAAGGAATGACCTTCAGTATTCAAGTCATATATGCAACTGGAGAGAAATATGTCCAAATTATCTAGTGATAATGGTACATAATGTTACTCAGTAGTAAATTTTATAAATTACTGCCAAGAGTCAATTATTTCTAAAGCTTAATTGAAATAAATATTTTTCCTTAAAATTAATATTGTATAATAAAGTTTGAGAATATGATACAAAGTATGTATTTCTGAATGTTTTTATTTTTTTGGACAATAAGATTTTTCTATACAGATACCTGTCTTTATGCGTTTTTGATATAAACCACAAGGTTAGTGTAGGCAACACCCTTCAACATTAAGGAGGATTTTGAAGGGAAAGAAATCATTGTTAAATAAAACTACAATATATTCACTAATAAACTGTGTCTATCGTTTATCAGTTTTATCTGTAAGTTTGACAAGTTACTACAAATATTAAATTTGAGTAGGGCAGGATACTTATATTTTCAAAGGGCTCCCTTTTAAAAGATTTTTACATGCTAAGGTGTCACTGGAGACTTGAGTTTGAATTCTTTGTGAATACTCAATGATCCATGAGGCTGAATTAAATATCATGTAAGAAACTATCCTTCAAAACAGCCGTCTACTGTAGATAGATCTCAGTTTAGGTGACTTCATATGAAAATGACTTCCAGGGTAAACCTTTAAAGCATTTTAAAAATCCTTGCATGAATTGTCACTAGTATAATATGTGTGAATTGAGGAGCATATGATTACATTAATGATAGAGTGAAAACTTCTTTGACCTTTCCATTTAGAATTTCTTTGTGGTGGCTGAATTCATTTTAGTCCATTTTGTATTATTTCACAGAACAACTAAGGTTAGCTATAAGATTCATTGCAGTCACTTGAACTTCAAGGGAGATGCTGAATCAAAATAGCTACATCAATATAATGAATAGTATGTTTCTGGAGTTTCTAGTAACATTCATGCGATACAATACTATCCTCTAATGCGGCAAATATATGGAGAAAAATTTAAAACTTTTTTGTCAGTAATAATCTCTGGTCTTAACGATTTTTGGTAGCACTGGTTAAATGTGAAGCGTGTGTGTGGAGGAGTGAATCATATATACTGGACTGGAATGAAGAAGATTTTTTGCTTATTTGTTTGCGTATTTGGGGGGTTTTATAGGATAAGAATAATTGCTTTTCAAAAAAACTCTCCAATACTACTTCATAAAAACAGTCAAGAAGAGGGAGAGCTCTGAGGCCAAAGGACTGGATTTTGTGTCCTGTGTCATTTTTAATGTGTGCGATCTTAGGCAAAGAGTCGATATTTCTGTGCCACATAATTCTTTTCTGTAACATGGAGATGATATTAATGCCCTTTAAGATTTTTATGAAGATTAAAGGTGTTTAAAAGTGTGTAAGAACTTTAAACTTTACCGGTACATAGTAAACAATAAGGAACATGTTTACTGGAAAGGAAGGCTTCAAAGCAAGTACGTTTTGTATCATGAGTAATCTTGAAACGTATCATTTCTTCAAGTGCATTTGGTCAGACATACAAATTGTGCATTTCTGATTTTTGTATTTGCATAAAGAAAATTGGAGAAGTATATGAAGTGAATATAACTTTATTTTTTATCAATCTGTCCACAGTAGTGCTTTTCCTATAAAAATGATTGTAGTGGGTTACTATTGCATCATTTATTCTTGTGTGACAAGTTAGTACACGGAACAGCCGATAATCAGAGAAAGTTGCGCAGTAGAAATAATAGCTGGATAAGATTATACTGATTATTTTATTTATTTATTTATTTAATATGAGAACCACAAGAAAGCAGCTTACTAAGCTCTTTAACTCGATTAGGGAAAAGGAGCATTAAATGTGAAAAAAATCCTAATCTCTTTATCATTGCTGCTCTGCATGTAAATGCGAGATTAAACACAAGCTTTATGAACAGATATTTTATAATCTATAGGTCTAATTACCATAAAATTAGAAAAGTCAAAAGTGTAATTTACACAAAGTATTCTAATAACTAATAGGACATATGGAGCAGCTGGGTTTCTGAAAATATCAGATGCAGTGGATAATGCTATGTGGACGGGGTTTTAGACAGCAAGTGGCACTTTATGACTATGTCTGATATTTTACATCACAAAAATTGGAAGTGAATGAATTTTGATTAGTTGTAAAATTATAAAAAGGGCATACAGAAGATAAAAGATTAAGTGATTTCTGTAAAGTTTAGAATAATGTAGTATATATGTATTTTTATTTTTATTGAACTACAATTCACATACCATAAAATTTACCATTTTAAAGTGTTCATCACAGTGATTTTTGATATATTTTCAAACTTGTGCAACCATCACTGCTACGTAATTTCAAAATATTTTCATCACCCTAAAATGAAACTCTGCACCGTTAGTGTTGCTCCGTGCTCTTCCTCCCCAGGTCCTGGCAACCACTAATTTAATTAAATTTCTGTCTCTATGGATCTGCCTATTCTGGACATTTTATATAAACACAGTCATACAATACAGGGCTTTTGGAGTCTGATTTCTTTTATTTAGTGTACTATTTTCAAGATTCATCCATGCTGTAACGTGCAACAGAATTTAAATCCTTTTTATGGGCATATAATACTCTATTGTGTAGATAAACCACCTTGCTTATCCATTCATCAATTCATGAACATTTGGTTTTTCCACTTTTTTGGCAGTCATGTATAATTCTTCTGTGTACATTCATGCACAAGATATTGTGTGGACATATATTTTTGTGTTCCTATGAGTGGAATTGATAGATCATGTAAAACTGTCTGTTTTACTTTATAAATCTGCTGACTTGTTCTCCAAAGTGACTGTACTAGGACTGCCAGAGCAAAATACCACAAACACAGTGGCTTAGAATAACAGAAATGTATTACCTCACAGTTCAGGAAGATGGAAGTCCAAAATCTAGGCGTTAAGAGGTCCGTGTTCCCCCTGAAGGCTGTAGGGAAGTATCTGTCCCTGCCTCTCTCAGCTTCTGGTGGCTCCTAGCAGCCTTAGAAGCAGCAGCCAAACTCAGTCTCTGCCTCCCTCTTCACAAGGCCTTTCTCCCCCTCTGCGCCTTCTCATCCCTCTCTGCTGTGTACAAAGACATCAGTGATAAGATTTAAGGGCCACTTTAAATCCACAATGATTTCATCTAAACTCCTTAATTAGTTATAATTGTGAAGGTTATATTTTTTTCCTTTTTTCTTACTTTTTTTTTTTTGGTACTGTATTCCAATAAAATTTTCTTTCTTTTATCTTCCCTTTTTTTTCTTTTTTTGAAGATCCTATTTCAAATAAGGTCATATTATGATGCTTTGGGTCGACATGAATTTTCAAGGGACACAATGCAACTCACTGTGCTGGCTGCACCATTTTACGTTCCCACAAGCAAAGTATGAGGGTTCTTCTTTCCCCACGTTGTCCTTAATACTTGTCCCTCTAGGGGTGCATGGGTGGCTCAGTCGGTTAAGCGTCTGCCTTCGGCTCGGGTTATCATCCCAGGGTCCTGGGATGGAGCCCTGCATCATTGCAACACTGGGCTCCATGCTCAGCGGGGACACTGCCTCTCCCTCTCCCTCTCCCTCCTGCTGCTCCCCCTGCTTTTGTTCTCTTGCTCACTCTTTCTCTCTCTCAAATAAATTAATAAAATCTTTAAAAAAATCCTTGTCACCCTATGAATTTTTTATTATAGCCATCCTCGCGAGTGTGAAGTGGAATCTCACTGTGGTTTTATTTACATTTTCCTGATTTCCTAATAATGTTAAACATCTTTTCATGTGCTTATTGTGCTTTCTGCTTTTGCTCTGGGGAGTGTTCTATAGATATGTTAGGTCTAGTTGGCTTCAAGTTTTGTTCAAGTGTTGAATTTCCTTTTTCATTGTCTGTGTAGTTTTTCTATCCATATTGAAAGTGAAGTATTGAGTCTGTAAATATTTGTACGAATCCCTTCGTTCTTACTTCAATTCTGTTTTTCTTCACGTATTCCAGCTCTCTGTAGGTGTATGTATGTCTACAATTGCTATATCTTCTTAACAGATTGACATTTTATGTTTGTAAAATACCCCTCTTTGTTTTTACTAACAATTTTTGCCTAATTGTCTGATATGAGCATAGCCACCCAGTTCTCTTTTGGTTACTGCTTCCATGATATATATTTTTCCATATTTTTACTTAAACCAATTTTTAGCAATCTTCTTTGAATTAACATCAATTTAATTTCAATAGTCTATGAAAACTGGACTCTTCCATGGCTCCCTTAACTCCTCACTCCTTTGTGCTATTATTGTCATAAAAATGATATCTTTACACATTATAAGCCATCAAAACAGTTTTATAATTTTAAGGCAGCTTCGTGCAGTTGTCTTTTACATCATACAGGAAATAAAAAGAGCTACAGAAATCGTGTTTATTCTGTCTTTATATTTTTCTAAGTAATTACATGTATTCTTTATTACATTTGCTCTTTATTTCTTCATGTGAATTTCATTAACTGTCTGGTGTCCTTTTATTTATACCTGAAGAAGTTCCTTTAATTTTCTGTGAATGTCTTTATCTGTCCTTCATTTTTGAAGGATAGTTATGCTGGATATAGAATTCTTGGTTAAGAGTCTTTTCTTGTTTTTTGGTTTTTGGCTCCCCATCTACCCCCCCCCCCAGGACTCTGGATATGTCATCCCATATTGGCCTCCATAGTTTCTGGTGAAAAATTGGTTGTTAAACTTCTTGAGGATTCCTTTTCACATGATAAATCACTTCTCTCTTGCTATTTTTAAGATTCTCTGTATTTGGATTTCAACAGTTTCCTTACGATGTTCTATGTCTGGACCTTTTGAAATTATCCTACTTGAAATTCATTTGAGTTTCTTAGATGTGTAGATTGATACTTAAGAAATTTGAAAAGTTTGGGGCATTTTTTCCAATATCATTTCTGCCTCTTCCTCCCACTCTTCCCTTCTGGGACTCCCATCTTGTACATGTTGGTATGCTTGATGCTGTCACTTAAGTCTAGGAGACTGTATTCATTTTCTTCATTCTTTTCTCTTTGTCCCTCACACTAGATAATCTGAATTGACCTATCTTATGCTTGCTAATTTTTATTAAGCCAATTCAAATATATTATTGAGACCTCTAGTAATTTTTTAAAAATTTCAGTCATTATACTTTTCAACTTCAGCATTTCTATTAGGTTCTTTTTCATAATGTCTGCGTCTTTGTTGTGATTCTCTATTTAGTCAGACATTATTCTCACACTTTCCTTTAATTATTTAGATATGGTTTCCTGATGTCATATTTGAAATAGATATTTTAATGTTTTTGTCTAAAAAATTGAACATCTGAATTCCCTCTTATTTTTTCTATTGATTTCTTTTTTCTCTCGTGTATAAACATTCTAGATCCTTAGCCTTTATCATTATTTCTTGTTGAAACCCAGACATTTTAAATAATTAACATGCAAATTCTTGAATCAGTTCAGCTCCCTTCTTCAACAATTATTGAGAGCTTTAATGCTCTTATTCCATAAAGTGTGTATTCTTTGTCATGTATAATCTCTGAGTTTCTGCTCATATAGCTTAATGATCAGCTAATGATTGAAAGGAGATTTTCTGCAATGCCTAAATACAATAAGTCTCTTGGCTTTTGCGGAGGTGTTCTCTCTCTGTGTTGAGCATGCCGTCATTTCTCAGATAGGAATTTAGTTACAACTCTGTCTTAGCATTCATTTCCAGTTTGTGCAAAGCCAGAGCTGAGAGCTTAGGGACTTTCTATGTCTCTCCTGAAAATGTATACAGCCCTGTACATGTGCACTGATTTCTTGATCCCCAGAAATCTGTCTTCTTTTTAAATCCCCTAGGGACATCAGACATCTTATTGCCAGCTTTACCTTTGATGTTCTTTGTTGAGTTTGTTGTTTGCCCCAACTGTTATTACCACCTCAGGTCGCTGCCATGTTGAACAATTCCTACTGATTGTTTTTGACAAGCACCACTGAGAACAGGCTGTTCACCCTAGAGGGGCTCTAAGGCAGATGAAATAAAGACAACCCTTGAGAGTGGGGTTTCTAGGAAATCACCAGACAGGTTAGGTCATGACAATTCTCAGGGAGTGAGGATTTGAGGAGGGAGTATGATTCATTTCTTCCCCTTTCAGTGGCTGCTAGACTTCTGGTTTTCACCATGACTACAGGTCGGCTTGTTTTCAAGGCTACTGTGGAACTGAAGAAGGGAGGATGGGATCAGAGCTGGTTAAATGCCACAAAGCTCACTTTTCTCAAAGTGATTTTTCTTTAGTAAATGCTCCCTGGAGTTTTGCAAACCGTGAGTCAGTTTTCAGAGTTCTGGAAAAGTTAGTTTTGGCAATTTTTGTCATTGTTCTTATAGCTTCTATGGAAGCGATTATTTTTGGAGTCCATACTCCATTATTCTCTCTGACATTATCCCATATATAATTTTTACTTCCTCCTTGTGTTTCATGCCTATATTATCAAGTAATTTTGTTTGACTTAATACCACCTTTATAATTTAATTTAGGCTTATCACTAATAGATTAAGAGATAAAGTATATTTCCAAAACACCTGACATAAAACAATATAGACTGTGATAAAACAACTATTCATCACCATGATATTCAAATAATTTGGGAGATTTAGAAAATTATCTTATAGAATCACAATTTTGAGCACTAGAGGTTTATAAAATTTATATGGAAGCATTTAATTATAAGTATTGAGATAATGATTCGTAAAAACTTGCACACACTGTTGCAAGTTAAAAACCAACCAAATAAACCAAACCAGACTAAAACTGGGACATGCCATATCAGAACTTCAATAACAGTGATTGTGATTATATTCCAAGATGTAGTATTAGAGCAGAAAGGTTAAGAATCAGGATCAGGATCCCTTTGGAAAAAGCAAACCAAGAAAAAGACCAGGCAAAGCTAGAAAAATCTATCACCTAGACCATATTTAGTACTAAGGATAAGAGTTGAAGTAATTGGAGACAGTTTTGTCAGCACATAATTGTAGAAACAACTCATTCTAATTCTGCCAACCTATACATTTTTACCTAGGATTGATTTTATTTTTTATTTTTTTTTTAAAGATTTTATTTATTTATTTGATAGAGACAGAGACAGCCAGCGAGAGAGGGAACACAAGCAGGGGGAGTGGGAGAGGAAGAAGCAGGCTCATAGCGGAGGAGCCTGATATGGGGCTCGATCCCAGAACGCCGGGATCACGCCCTGAGCCGAAGGCAGATGCTTAACCGCTGTGCCACCCAGGCGCCCCCCTAGGATTGATTTTAACTAAAATTATTTATAGATAGACTCTTGAGGTAAATGTCCTTTAAAAGGCTTTGTTCAGCAGTTGATATTAATAAATGTATATGTTTTGCTTTGGTCATTTTTTATTTAGGCTACCTTTGTGCATGTAAATTAAAACAGGTTAATTCATAGTGACCCATCAGTATAGCACAGAGGAAATAGCATATACTTTAATCTAATGATAATACAGAGATTATATTTATTGAACATTTACTATATGGTAGGCTATGTTTTATATGCTTATCTAACTCTGGGGCACCTGGGTGGTTCAGCTGGTTAAGCATCTGACTTTTGATCTCAGGGTTATGAGATCGAGCCCCATGTCTGGCTCCATGCTCAACAAGGAGTCTCCTTAGGATTCCGCCCCCCCCCCGTCCCTCTCCCCACTCACATCTCTCTCTATCTCTCTCTAAAATAAAATCTGGGGCACCTGGGTGGCCCCGAAGCTTAAGGTCTGCCTTCAGCTGAAATCATGATCCCAGGATCCAGGGATTGAACCCCACACTGGTCTCCCTGCTCAGCGGGGAGCCTTCTTCTTCTCCCTCTGCCACTTCTCCTGCTTGTGCTTGCTCTCTCCCTCTCTCTCTCTCTGTGTCAAATAAATAAATAAAATCTTAAAATAAAATAAATTAAATCTTTAAAAGAAATAAAAAATTAAATGCTAATTTAACTTAGTCATCATAGCAAGCTAATGAGGTAGCAGGCTGTATGATTATCATTATTTTATGGAAATGGAAATTGGGGCTTACAAAGATAAAATAACTTGTAAAACTGTCATTCAGATCCATATCTGCCTATTCCAGACCCTAAGCTATTATTCTCTATTATTTATGTCCTCTCAAATTAAGTGTTACAAAGGTATATGTTTAAATCTGAATTCCTTTAATTCCTAAGGGGAAATTAATGAAACCCTAATTTCCACATCTGTCATGATGGTAATATTCAACCTCACTGTTTTGTTTTGGGGGATTAAATAAGATCATGCATGTGAATTTTTAGGCACAATAAAGAGGTTATAGATATTTTTAACCCATTGGAAATACTTTGGACATACAGAGGGAAAAGGGAAATAGAAAAATTTAAAAAATTCTCAGAAAAATTTTATTGGAAATGAGTAAATAACTTCAATATTTTCCTCAGGAACTTCTCCAAAATGTATTTATCTGAATAAGAGACTTCTCAGCCAGGCCCCTTCTCAGGAAAATAGATTGCTTAAGGGGTTGGCCCCTTTCTAATAACAACACTTTATTAACTGCTCAATTATTACTTTATTATTATCAGGTTTATTATTAGGAACATGAAATTAGAGATATATATTTATTCTTACATAATCAATAAAAACCATAAAGTCTAAATTTATAATTAGTATTCATATATACCATAAAACTTTACAAGTTTGTGACTTACAATGGTTTTTATATTTATTAGTTTAATACAATGATTAAATAAGCATCAGCAGGTTATATAACTTTAAAATCAGCTAGAGCTCAAAAAGGTAAAAATTTAAATTTATGTGTGTGTTATATATATGTTCATATGTATATGTATGCATATGTATCTATACACATGAATGTAAATATATGTATGTTTGTATTATATATGTACACACATGCATATTATGCATGTCTGTGTGTTTATTTACAAACTAGTTTTCTTGTATAAATAGAGGAAACATTTTTTTAGATTTATTTATTTATTTATTTTAGAGAGAGAGAGAGCATGAACAGGAGGGGCAGAGGGAGAGGGCGAGAGAATCTCAAGCAGACTCCACACACTGAGCATGGAGCCCGATGTGGGGCTTGATCCCACAACCCCGAGATCATGACCTGAGCCAAAACCAAGAGTCAGACACTTAACTGACTGAGCTACCCAGGTGCACCTAAACAGGGAAAATTTTCAGGATTTTATAGGGCTTATGACTTCGAATGTGGATCTACACTGAAATTTCCACTAGCATCTCCTATTGTATGTCTCTCGAAGATACTGCTTTAGCTTTTTCACATGTATAAAGTAAAAGAGTAAAATTCAAGGGAATGTTTTTTATTCCAAAATTTCTGGAATCTGCTGCTGCCCCCCCTTCTGTTCATTTGACAGCTAAATAAAATGTCTTAATTCTCTATTAAAGGTAATGAAGTCAGGATGCCTGGGTGGTTCAGTCAGTTAAGCATTTGCGTTCAGCTGAGGTCATGATCCCAGGGTCCTGGGATCAAGGCCTGCATTAGGCTCCTTGCTCAGGGGGGAGCCTGCTTCTCCCTCTGCCTGCTGTTCCCCCTGCTTGTGCTGTCTCTCTCTCTGACAAATAAATAAATAAAATCTTTAAAGTAAATAAATAAAGGTAATACATATCATTTTCAATTAGATCAATGTCCAATTCTTCAACTTAGAGTATAGACACCCTTAGTTGGTCTTTTGAAGAATGGATCTGTATATCAACATTAGAGTCATCTAGGAAAACTAAAGGAAGTTCCTAGTCTTAGGTTTGGAATCCACACTTAACAGTGGGAGAGAAGAAGAGAAAATACTTTTCTTGTAAACTCTTGCCTTTCTTCTTTATTCTATTTGGCTTTTTTTTTTTTCGGTAGCAGATGTTGGAAAATACAGCCATTTTTTATATATATAACACATATAGTGTATATATGTATATGAAAAACATGTTTATATATATTACTTATATTTGTATATGTATACAAATAATTCAAATAATACTTTGCCTATATGTGATGAATTATAGTATTCAGTTAACTAAAATGAATATGAAAATATGAACAGACTCTAACATGCACTTTTTTAGTAACTTCATGGATAGATAGATGGATGTGCATATATAGTAATATAGCCATTATAATAATATGTATAGGAAAATCCTGAGTAAAGATAAAACATGATTTCTTCCAGTCATTCTGGGAAGCTGTTTATACTGAGAAAAAATTAGGCATCTTGCTCATCATCTCCTGGGCCAGTTAAATGAAGATACTTCTGGTATTCTTTGTATCACTTATATTCTTTATTTCATATTCTGTGAATTATTAATATATTGAAAACATAATGAAAATTTTATGGACACAATGAAAAAATGTTTCTAGACTAACTGCACAGAAACATATTATTCAGAATAGTGAGTTACAAATATATTTTTTCATTGTAAGCACTTTTAACAGCAGGCAGAAAATTATAGTAAAAATTTCCCTAATTTTACATATTTTTTTTAGAGTCCAAGAGAGTTATATGGCTATTGCTATTAGCTTCTTGCTAAGTCATATCCAGTCTTTTACACATTATTATATTCTCTGGTTGATTGGCTAGAAATAAAGACAAGGTTAGTGAATTATATTAAACATTATTGGTTTTATTATTGTTTTGATACATTTATTTCACTATCCTAAAAATTACCAGATTAAAAACATCATAAACTTGTTCAGAAATGTAGTAACAGTGGAATAGAAAAATATTAAATGCATATTTATCAAATTACATTGGTTAAAAACAACACTGCACTGATTATTGTGCTATATAATCGTATACCTGTATTTATAAATACATCCGTATCTATAGTCAGATCTATGCACATGTCTCATCCTAAACAAAATAAGGAATAAAATCAGTAAGCCATAAGAAGTATCCACAAGAAAGAAAACATATCAGAATTGACATATAGTGCAAAAATTAAAAATTAATGGAGGATTATAGGCAAATGGGTGGCTTATTTATTTCTCTGATCCTATCTTTGTATCCATAGCCACTCAGTTTTAAAGGATGCCAATGAAATGTCAGCTGATCTCCATATTTCTCTTCCCCCAAAAAAGTTCTTTGTAAGTTAAAAAAATTATAATGTCTTAAGTTTAATTTTTTAAGAGAAATATCATTACACATGGATGATTATCCATGTTTGCCTTATATTAAGTCTTTTTATAATATGGTAGTATTCCTTTAAAGATGAGAGTGGAATCTATAATGCAAGGGATGGAGTGCTTGTGGCAGAAAGAATTGTACAAAACAGAGTTTTGTTTTGTTTTGTTTTTTTAAAGATTTTATTTATTTATTTGACAGAGACAGAGAGCCAGCGAGAGAGGGAACACAAGCAGGGGGAGTGGGAGAGGAAGAGAGAGGCTCCCAGGGGAGGAGCCTGATGTGGGGCTTGACCCCAGAACACCGGATCACGCCCTGAGCTGAAGGCAGATGCTTAACGAGCCCCAGGCGTTAAGAGCCTGGGAGCCACCCAGGCGCCCCACAAAACAGAGTTTTTACTTGAAAATTTCTCCCTAGTCAGAGACCATTTCTCACTCGTAAAATTGCATCTAGAAGGAATCATGTGACTAAGGCTTAGTGATTGGATTGCAGATGGAAGCTACATATACTAATTCTAAGCCTTATTCATAAAAATCTCTGACACTATTCTCCATGCTCTAGCTTCTCATTTTCTAGCTGACCATAGACATCCAAAATGATTTTAACAATCACATGTTGCTGATGACAGGCAATTCATCAGCCTGAATGCCTATGTGACCAGAGTAGAACACCCTTCTCTTCAACTGCCTGCTTTGAGTCGGACTTTCCAGTGAGTGGAAACTAAACATTTATGTTAAAATACCTATGTTTCAGGTTTACCCAAATACAACAGCTAGTGTCACTAAATTAATACAGACTTCATGCATATTTGATATTTTAGTAGGTTTAAGAAGAAGCAGTAGAGCAGAGTTAGGACACTATAGCCAGATTAGCGGGGTTCAATGTCTAAGTCTGCCAATTACTAGTTATGCAACCCTAAACCAATCAGTGTCTTACTTGTAAAACAGCCATAACAATACTGATATCACATACCTCAAAGTGAAATTTTCACAGAAACTTGGTACTAGCAAAGGCAGGGCGTTGTTCATGGCCTCTCTTCTGAGATCCATACCCACATTTCAAACACTCTGCAGGAATATCTACTTGAATATAATTTTGTCTGCTATGTCCACCTCTGGCTCCTCTTCTTTGTCTGGTGAACTTTGTTAAAGATCCAGTTCTATTTAACTTTCCTTTGTGCCTCTTCTCTCCCATAACCAGAGATAGAAGGAGGAGCTCCTTGTTGTGTAAGAAGCATAGAATTACTCAAGCTATCCCAGTATATAGGTAAAATTGCAGAATGATTGTATATATGTCTGTTTCCTCTTTCTCCAGGCATCCAGTAGTAATGGAAAATATTTCATTTATCCTTATTGTTCCCTTGAATGGAATATTATCTGGCATAAAACAGGTTCTCAATAAATGATCAATCAGTTCATGCATTATTTAAAGGCAAGTTTTCCTTATGGCATGCTTGTTTGCATATGCTAAGGAGTTAATATTTCATGGAAAGTGATTTTCTCACTTCTTAAAACAAAGCAAAACAACAACAAATGAGGAAACTTGGTCTCTGGAATTATTAAGCCTGGCACAAATTTTTGAATTTGGTAACATACAGATTTTGTTGTGTTGTCTCTTATTTTTTTCTAAGTTTTGAGTTCCTGGTTAGACTGTTAATTCTTAAAGGCAAGGAAATGCCTCTCAGTCCAGGATAAGACATATTGACCCTGTGAAACCAAACTGAATTGTGAGTTCAGAAAACTACATCTCTATCCAGTTTGAGAACTTTAAAATTAATTTATTTTATATGAGTAAAGCATTATTTCTTCCTTTCCAGACTCTAGAACTGTTTTTATAATACCAATTTAAAAGATATTAGAATTATTAAAAAAACAAAAGCTCATTTAAGCAAATCACTTATCATTGTGCATGGCCTATAATTAGCACTCAATTAATGCAAACCGTTATTATGGTGGTTTTCATTTTTTTGTGTTTTCATCATTGCAGTTATAGTGACTATTATTCCTTACATTTAGATTTAATATTCAAGGGTTTAACAAACATTCTGACACAAAAAATGGTTTATTTATTTTTCCTTTTGACATACTACCAACGAAACATTAAGAAACTTTCCCAGATTTCCTTTACAGAATGTAGATCATATTATATTTGACCCACTTGCATCTTAATTTTTTCCAACCACTTAATAATGAATAAGGTTAAATATTAAATATTAAATGTATAGTTTAAACATTTATTTTCCTGATAAATAAGATTGCTTTAAATTTGAATTTAAAATTATTTTGTTGTAACTAAGATTTTGAAACTCTTTTAAAAACGAAAAAGAATTGGAGTCAATATGAATTGCTCATAATAAGTTTTGATTCAGGAGACAGGAACATGAAAGATTTTTTAATTTAGATTCTGCATTAAAGGTAGTGGGTGCTTTTATTTGTGATTTCATATGGTTTCACTGAAAAATACAAATGAATCCTACTCCATCATTTTGGCAGACCATTTAATGCCGGCCATTTAACTATCTTCCTGAGATGGAATGCTTCCTGACGTCTACTCTTTCCACCAAAAAGAAATTGTAAAAGCCCAACAAAAATGTAATTTTCTGGCTTTACTATAGGTGAGGAAAGAGAAGAGAAGAGTTAAGAGTAGAATCGGAAAATAAAGTAGAAAAAAGCAGTATAAAGTGGAGGGTGTTTTTAGATGTATCTGAGAGATGAAGACTGTGTCTGATTGGTAACATATCTTCTGGTCCAAACTCAAAGTTTCTTATTTTATATACCAAGTCATAGTGCTTAAAAGAAAACTAGAACTAAACACTGAAAATCCTCATTTTATCAAAGCTACTCATATAATAAGGGCAATTAGCCAATTACCCCAGGTCGTTTCAATGTCCTATCTTATTGATTAAGTGATTTGGCATTGAGAAAATCTTTTGAGGTCAAATGTTGAGTTATAATAGGTAATTTTAGATACTTAATTTATTGAGACAATGATTGAGTATTGCTGTTTCCAAATGCCACTAAGAATCTATATATAATCACCCATGATAGTTTCAAACTGTTGGGTAAACTAAGATATATTATAGACAGTTTGAGTTATTATTAAAATAACATCATCCTTATTTTCCTTATTGTGATTCACCTTACCCACCATACTCTGCTTTTTAAATGTAAGCCAGGGCATTGAGGGGAAACTCTCTTTGTGCTTGAGAAAAATATGCTGCCATTTAAGTCATTACATTTTTATTAGGTAAAAGTTATTTAACTGCCAATAAGTTAATGCTTCTCTAAAAGTAAATCAGTCACGCTTGTGAAATAGGAATAAAACTAAGATTAGTGTGTTTATTTTCAAATAACCAAATGATGAAATCCAATAGTTTTTAAATTGGGTGAACAATTCCCTTGTATGTATTCTGGGCTTATTTTTGAAGTCCATACTGTGGTTGCAACAGCTAAAAATGGACTCTTAGTAATTCCTGATTTATCTTCCAATTTGTATATATGGCCTTGGTATTTTAAGCATGTTTAGCTGCACTTTTTCACATTCTTAGAGAAAAGTGTGCAATTATTCTAGAAAACTGAAGAGTTAGAGAGGAGAGTTGGAAAAAGAATAACAATGAGGCTTTGATCCATGCACCAAATTTCTTCTAAATATCGTGAAGTGTAATTCCTAAATTATCTAAGTTACTTCATAATAGTCCTAATTTAAAAAAAAAAATAGCCAAACATTAGCAGATACTCACAGATGGGAGGTCAAACAGTGTTCTGTCATGATTTGTTCAGTCTTAAAAAATAAATTGGACTTCCAGTAATGGTAGAGTTGCTTTTATTGAACTAATGCTCCTACTGATAGCAATAGTAAACTCTGGAAAAATATGGAAAACAATTTTTGAAGGCACTTGAAAAGCAGGTAAAAAGCAACAGAAACTTTAGTAATAATACATTGGATGAAGTCCACGTTTATGTGGCTGTTTCCATAAGAGCTCTGCTCGGTCCACAGTGTGGAGCGGTGCATAGTATTGAAGTGGAAAGCCAGTGTTATACCGGTCTAAGTCAGGGAATATAGAGTTTGGAGTCATCAGGTGTAGTCAAACTCAAAACTATGTACTTAAATTCTGTGCGTTTTATTATATGAGAATCATTTCATAATAAATTTAATGAATTATTTATGTGGTAATACTAAATTCTAAAACTCAGTATGTTTCTGTTAAATAAACTGCTTTCTGGAAAATAATTCTGCCCCAAAGTGGTGTACAGTGATATCGAACCACAAATATGGAAGCTTGGAGAAATGCCTTCAGTTTCCATCTCTCCCACTAATCTACCTTAGAGGAAACACCTACCACTGCTCCACTTCGGTCTCCTAATCTATAAAGGATTGGTGTATTTTTTTGTTGTAAACTCTGCTTGTATTCTTTGTATTTTATAAATATCTGATGCACTTCATGTCTAATAAATTATCAGTAATTTTCACCATCTGACTGGCTGGCCATCTACATAGTAAAAGCTGAAAAGATGAAATGTTGGCCCCCAAATTAACCCAGTGTACTTCATGCTGGTGGTGGATGATGTCAGAGTCAATGTCGCTAAAATCGTATTAGTCAGCCTAGGAGAGGGATGGGAGCATTTAAATAATCTTCCAGTTACTAAAGACTTCATTATTCTACAATAGTTTGATCTAAGGTACATATAGATTTGATGTGCCTATAGAAAGTAAATCAAATATGTATGGAAGTTAGAATGAATAATATCCTATGTAGAAAATAATTATTCTATAAATCTGGATAAAATTTCCCAGAGTGAGCTGCCTAGAAATCATAATGATGACAGAATCAAATTCATAAAATTGTAGAGTCAGTCCTCCTCATTCCTGGATTTTGTACTTGAAAATTCATCTGCTTGCTAAAAATCATTTGTTACCCCAAAATCAATATCTGTGGGCATTTGTGGTCATTCAGAGGACATGTGCAGAAGAATGAAAAATTTGAGTTAACCTATGGGCATGTTTCTAGCTCACGTTCAACAAGGTGTCACTAGGCGTTCAGCTCTCATATGGAGATGATCAGAGGATGGAGATGACAGGTAGAGGGAAGTGCAGTATTGTGCAAGAAGCTTTGGTGGATGGGGTTTGGATCCAACTCTGGCATCTGTTAGAAGGGTGACCTCAGACATGTCACTTAACACTTCTCTACCTACTTCATCTCTTTTGCAAAATAAAGGAAATAGTATCTACCAGGATGAGTTGATTTTGGATTTGAGATTATAATCGATGTGAAATTTGAATATATAATATATAAATAAGTAAACATATATAGTATTTATAAATATTTACATTTACCTTTATGTAGTATATAAAATACATTTCCCCTACTTCAGGAGCCTTGATTTAGTATTTGCTAATCCAGCATTAGCAGTGATTTTATAGAACTACCATGAATACCAAGAATCCACTGCATTGTTAAAAACTCAGTTCACTAATGTCACTCTATTTTTTGGAGTGTAGAGTTGCTGAGTGCTCAATTATGTGTAAATCTTCATAAGCGTATCTACTTTAGATCCTCAATTTACTGAAAATGAAATCTTCATGCTATTTCACTTATTTTGCATAAAATACAACACGGCGTGACACAGTGGATATTTAGTGAACATAATTTGTAGGTCATAACAAATGTAAAGAGGAGTGAGGATTATCAAGAAAGCACTAAAAGAAGTAAAACTGTGATACTATGAGAAAAAGAGACTTCTCTTGGAACGATGCATCAGAGGTACAAACTGGCCTTCAAATGTTTGTGTAATGGTTCCCAAAGCTACCAGGTATTTGAGTGTGCACTTTTCCACTTCCTGTAAGACAGGGTTATTTTCAGCTAAAAGACTAATGTCTATAATCACACCACAAAAAATAAAATCACTCACTCTATTTAGCTCTCCCTAGGGGACTCTTAATATTGCTTTTACAGGTAGCAGGGTTCATCCTCTACCAAAAATATAGACAGCCATACTTTATCCCAAGCAACTTATAAGAGGGTTTCCATGGATACAAAAATTTATTTTTCTGGAATTTTTTTTCAATCATTCAGAACTACCACTAGAGAACTAGAAGGTTGACGCTACTAGAGAGCTTAGACGGCCATTCCAGATTTCAGTTGCATCTCTTTTCTTACGTTCTCTTCATGGATAAGTAAGGTGAGATTTCATTTAGACGGTCCCAGTGCTCGCTGCTTCCTCTTGCATCTGAGTCTTTGCTATGGAGGCGAGTCTTGGAACTTGCTCTCCGTACTGCCATCCGTTTAGTTTTTGTTCAATTTTCAGATATTTACAACTCTAAATTGCATCATACACAAAGTCCCTGAGAAAACGAGAGCATAAAAATGCCCCTCTTCCGCGATTCTAAATGATGATATTTCATTGTGCAAAATGTATAATGCTTAATCCATATCCTTTCCTTATCAGTTCATATAGCTACTGTAATTCTCAACTAATTATCTCTCTGTTCACTTCCATTTAGCTCCTCTTTTACGTAAGCCTGTGTTCACTCATCACCTGACCCACATCTCCTTTTGTTCTGATACGTTCAAAATCTTTATAGCATGCCTATCTCTATGCTAATATATGTTCCGAAAGGTAAGCAATGCAGTTATCGCCTAGACTTGAGGTGTAATTCCTAGTATCAGTGGATCTAGTGATTGTCACTGAAACTTCTAATTGCCAAATCTATGTTAGTTGCTGAAAATAGGGTGATGAGAAAAGAAAACAAAATCACATGTTCTTTGAGTTTATAATTTAATGGAGACTTGCATTAATCAATGTGTGGTGAGAACATATTCTGTGAGAAGTTGACTTAGGAGGTATTCCCTGAGGAAGTGAAGGTTGATGTGAGATCTGAGAAAAGAGTAGGCACTAGCTAGATGAGAAGGGGTTTCAAAAGCTTCCTCATAGAATGAAGAAGATGTATAAAACCCTCAGACTGAGACATAACTTGAGGAAGTTTATTTTTGCCTTAGGCATAAATCCGATTATTCAGAGAATTATTCTCCATGTTAAGAATTTACTATGCTGCTTCTAAGTAAAATAGACTATTAATAAAGGATTTTTTAGTAGTTTCTTGACATCTGATTTATTGGAACTACTTTAAAATATTTTTATATCTGAGAAAATAAGGCAGAACATACTTTAAAAATTGGTTTATCCATAATGTGAGTATACATTTTTAATTCATTTTTTTTAAGATTTATTTATTTATTGGAAAGAGAGAGAGCACGAGCAAGCGCACACACAAATGATTGGGTGAGGAGCAGAGGGAGCGAATCTTCTAGCAGACTCCCCGCTGAGTGCAGAGCCTATGTGGTGGCTCCATCCCACGACCTATGAGACCACGACCTTTTATGAGTAGTATGCAAATACAACACAATTTGTCTGTCCATCTACCTGCTGGTAGATATTTAGGTTGTTTCCAGTCCAGGACTATCACGAGTGAAACTGCTCTAAATATCTGTATACACGTGGTTTTATGGACATGCATTTTCATTTTGGAAGGGGGCTAATACCTCAAAGTGTGGATGGCTAAACCCTTTTACTTGCTTTTGAAAAACTTTTATCAGCTTACTTTTGTAAAACTCTAATTTTGGTTGTTTTTAAAATAACGTTGGATCTCATTATTCAAACTCTGTAATTCACAAAATGACTTCATTTTTTCACTTAAAATAAAATCCAGCCTCTTCATTTACTCTTTAAAGCCTTGCAGGTTTTGCCTCCATCCCCACGTAAAGCTTTAGCTCCATCGCTCTTCCTTCTGCTCACTGTGCTTAAACGTCGCTGCCCTTCTTTATGTTCCTCTATTATAAGTTATTCCTCATTTAGGTCTTTTTTTTTTTTTAAGATTTATTTAGTTATTGGAGAGAGAATCAGCCAGAGGGGCAGAGGGAGAAGAAGAAAGAATCCTAAGCTGATTCGCGCGCTGCACTGAGCACGGAGCCCCACGCAGGGCTCTATCTCAGGACTCTGAGATCACGATCTGAGCCGAAATCAGCACTTTACCGACTGAGCCACCCAGACGCCCCCCTTATTAAGGTCTTTGTGTCAAATAGCCCACTTCCAGGAATGCTCTGCCACCCTGTGGTTGCATGACCGGCCCCTTTTTTTTCTTTCACATCTTACTTTAAATACCATCTTAGCAAAGGGAATTTCCTTCCTTGCAATCACATCAGCTTAATTTTTTTCATTGTGCTTTTCATCTTCTGATACATTTGTTGTTTATTCGAGTGTATATTAGTTTACTGTGTTTTACCTACTACAACTAAGGCCCCATGAAACAAAAGATCGTATGAATTGTTGACTGTACTGTCTTTAGTGCTGACAACATCCCCTGCACCATAGTTGTTCTTCAATAAATTATGTAGAGAGCAGCTGAAGAACATAACATAAGCTGACTCTTAAATTATGACCATAATCCTCATAAGGACCCACACTATAGCTATAAATTCTTAACAGGTCCCCCCCCCACACATTCCCTGTGGCAAAGATGGCTAACTCGTATCGTATGAATTCTTGTCATCATCCTTTTAGTATTAGAAGCCCCCTTCCTAAATTTTAACTGGGGACATAGTTGCTTAGCCTCTGATTGTATTTTTCAGGCCCCCTTGTGCTAGCGGTAGCCACATGAGTGATTTTCAGGCAGTGAAATGTGAACACATCCCCAAAGACAAATTACTCTAGACGTTTACTCTACCCCTTCCGGCAGAGCAGTAAGCCATAATGACTGAAATAATAGTGCAAATTATGTGTTGAGGGTGACAGAATGGCACTTTTAGCCTGTGTCTCTAAAAGACTTCAGGCTGGGGAGTCCACCTACCTCCCCAGATTTTTATATTGGAACAAATATGGGGTGCCTGGGTGGCTCTGTGGGTTAAGCATCCGACTCTTGATTTCGGCTCAGGTCATGATCTCAGGGTTGTGGGATCGAGTCCCTCATGGGGCTCTATGCTCAGCAGGGAGTCTGCTTGGGATTCTCTCTCGCCCTTTCCCTCTGCCCCTCCCCCTTTCACTCCTGTGTGCATGTGCACACTTCCTCTCCACCACTAAAAAAACCAAATCTTTAAAAAATTTTTAAAAATAAAATCTTTTAAAAAGTACCCCACACAAAGTATGTTATTTGTCATAGAGTAGAACCTTTCATAGAGATTTGGGAAAAAAACTACGTATTAAGAATGAGCAGGGACTAGTGGGCTGCAGTGAGAATAGTTCTTTAAGGAAAAGGAGATAAAGGAGCTAAGAAGCTAGAAATTTGAAAATAATCAAAGTGCATTTTGAAGACAACCCTAGACAATTGATTGCATGGATTATGGATAAGGACTGTGAGCCAGTTGTTAGATTCTTAAAAAGTGTGGATCTTAACTGAAAGTCAATTGATGTCAATAAGTAAGTAAAACAAGGCATTAAGAGCAATATAGCCAATTGTTTAGGCATCAGTGGCAACATGGAACAGGATTTCTTGAAGGAAGGGAAAGGCAGGTATAAAAGGTATCTGGGAGGAACTTCTGAGCAGGTAGCATCAGTAAGAGTGAGCCAGATTTCTGTTAAGACCAAAAGGTAAGGGAAGCTTGTTTAGAAGAGCAAGGGGATATGGGAAACTTAATTAATTATGGGATGATATTCCCAGAGGACAAAGTTGATGGATTTGAGTTTGGGTGAGAAAGAGGGGTCAGATCAAGGGTAGGGAAGTGCATATCAGTCAGCATTGACTGATACAAACAGTTTAAAAGGCATGAAAATTTAGTCTCAGCAGCCTTTCTTGACTGTGGGTACTAAGTATCATGGTCAGAACATTGCCTGAATTGGCTGGGCAATGTTATATCTTGAAACCACTAAGTAAACTGATAATGGGCCCAGAAGCTGCAGACGCTACTCGCTGCGTGGGCTGGATGATGGCTGAGAAACCTCTCACTCATGGGATGTATTTCAGCGAGTGATATATATTTTCTAGTAGTGACTTTATATTTGAATATATGAATTATGAATGGATGGGTGCCTCTGTGGGTGATCTTAGTGTAAAGATGTCTGTAGATTATATTCATGAATTTGTCTGGAGCAGCTCAGCTAATTAAAGCAATGCACTTAGGAAGCCCAGTCTACAGGTCCATTTCCTGTGGGGCTTTTACATCTGCAGAGCACACAACACATAATAGGGCCCTAATAAATGTTTGTTCATGAAATGAACAAGTGTGTGTCTTTAAGGGTCCCACCACGGTCTAGGCCTTTATGCACAGCCAACATGTTCAGAAGTCCATGCTTGACCCAGTAAGGGAAATTTTGTAAGAAATTTGGACAGATCAGCAAAGATCATCTATACTCTCAGACAAGTAACCAAAGGACACATTCTTATAAGAGAGTGGGAGTAATAACGTCTAGTGTAATGAAAAGGGGAAATGCTTATGTCTTAAATTCTCCTTCTTTTTGTCAAAAACTATAAATGTCATTATAAAATATAATGATAACGTTTAATATAAAATTAAAAGTAACCCAAAAAAGGTCACCAGAAGCCTTAGCCTTTCAAATATCTGATAAAAGGATATTCTGTTTAAATTTGAATAATTATACTCAGTTAAGTAATAAATTAAGATTGCTATTTTGCTAGTTATTTACTTATTTCCTTACTATTATGTACCTTGTGACAATATTTAATACATTTTCATATTTTTTGATAGCACAAATTTTATGTGAGCTACAGAAAATAAAATTAAAGCATTTGCTTAAGAAGTAGCATAATATTTTTATGTAAATTCTAAAATATTTTTCCCCTTGTGGGTTCCATGTATAAACTCTAAATATCTCCCTGGGCTGAAAAATACACATGTGTAATTTAACATATGTTTTTCATATAAAAGCAAAAGTCAAGAAGTAACATAGAAGGAAAAAATTACTCTTAATTATCTCAAAGAGAAAGTAGTTTTAACTTTTAGGGTTTTTTTTTTCCCTTACTTCTCTCTGGCATAATATTTTTACCAGGGAATATAATTTCCTATACTTTTGTATCCCACTTTATATTACAACATAAGCGGATTTTTATTAACACCATATGAAATGGTTATATGTATTCCGCATATTCCTTTAAACAAAAGGTATCTATTAAATGCTTAGGCACTAATCTAAGCACAGAGATTATAGAGGTAAATAAACGCATCAAGTCTCCACATCATTGTCATTAACCAGTCTCATCATCTTGGAAAATACTTTAAATGACAGTTAATCAAAAGGAACATAAACTTACCAAAGCAGTATGTTTGTATTTGAAAGCTTAGAGACAAAAAAAAAAAAAAAAATCCATATCAAAGCTTTTACATTTTAAAGCCTTTCACATAACTTCCATGTAAATATTAGTTTACTTTTACTTCATTTTACTTGGAAGACAGAGCTTTACTTTTAAGGAGGCCTCTTTCTAGAATCTAAAACTCAACAAGTAGAACCCCAACCACAAAGACAAGCAGAGACTTAATTCTTATGTATCACTAACTGGATTTTAGATTCCAACTTTTTTTAAATAAATAATGAGAAGCCGTAGTGCCCTGTGGCTTCCTGTCTAAAACATTTTTATGTTCATATATCAGCCAGACTGTCATTGTCTTACATCTGTTATGTTGCAGCAACGTGATTCATTATAATTCTTTGTTTGTTCAACCAAAAGGCTCTTTGGGTTTGGTTTTACCCCATATTTTAACAGATGAACTGTGTTATCTATGCACAGAAGTTATTTTTACGCTTTACTTGTGAAACTTAACTGCTTGCATGTGCAAAAGCAAACAAACTGTTGCATTCTGCCTCGGCGCCGTAAAATCCTGGACCATCTGGAGCTCATCACTTTCTTGGTCAATTATAGATGAACAGAGTCCTGAAATACTGAAGAGATAATCCATCAAATACAACCAAGGGCACGGCTTTCTTAGAGCCATTTCCCCATCAAGGTGGTAGCTGCTATTGTTTGACCACACTCCCAGTTTGACTTCCTTGGGCACGAAAACACACATGCAAAAGGCATTAGCCTCCTGAGGGACTCGGTATGGCCATTTCACTTTCTTAATTAGAAGAAGCTGAGAGTTAACATTAAAAAAAAGTGCCGTGTTACACCGCAAAGATTTTACGATTTCTCATGGAGGGTCCCTTCAGTGACTCTGTGATTTCACTTAAAAGAACCTCAACATTGGGAAATTAAATTTTATTGACCACCACGAGAAGCTAAGTAGAACAAACTGGCTTTCAAATACATTGGTTTTATGTTATAAATAATACCTAGCTTTGTTGTATTTTTACCATATTTTTATATTTCTCATACCATAATAATTTGCCATATTATATTTTTACCTAGAAAGTATTACAGTGGTGCAGTTTTGAAGTTATAAAATATATTGGTGTGAGAATAGGAAATCTCTTTAGAAAGGGATTTTTTATGAAAAAGGGATTTTTCATAAATCAAATATAACAAAGAAGGAAGGTGATTTTAAAAGGGTGAAAGGAATTTATATGTTTCCAAACCTTGCTTTATGGAAAATAATTCCTGAACGGTGTGTGTGCCAGTTGTGATTCCCTCCATACTATGTTCACCAAACAACCCGGTTTTCTAGTCTTCAAGCTCCTTTTATCCATGCTTCTTTGCATTTTGCACTTTTCCCTCTATCTGTAATTCTTCATCCTGGGTATTGTCCTTGGGGGCCACTGATGGGTATTTAAGACCAAACTCGAAAGTAGATCCTCCCGTGACCCCAAATCAAAATCAGACTTTCAATTTCCTCTTGCCAACTCTTCTAAACTACATCGATGTGGGTGATTTTTCTCCCTCCCATCCTCCCTCCCTTCTTTCCATCCTTCGTTTTCAGCATGTGACACTACTGAACTCTTTTGTTTATTTACATCTGTTTGCGGACTAGTCCCCCCGCCCCCATGTACATGCCCTGTATTTCTTGTTTGCCACTTAATTCCCAGTATATAGAGTGACACCCAGCATATAATATTTGTTGAATAAATGAAATATAAACAAGAGCAAATAAATTCAAACATAGATTCTTACATGTCTTAAAGAGACAAAAAAAAGACTGCTTCTGAATTGTCTATATTATGACCATTCTATATATACACATATATGATACATGTATCTGATATATGGAGTATTGTTTTTTCATTTACATTTACTCATGTAATTTTATTATTATTTTCTAACTACTCTGGGTTATCAGCTTTGATTTTTCTCTTTCATCTTAAAGTAATTTAAAAGACAATTGCTATCAATATTGTTTTTAATTTTCACATCCTTTTCATGTTTATCTGTTTGTAACTGACTTTAATGCTCTTTTCTCATTTTATTTACATTATGTTCAGAAAATGCTTATTTTTTTCTTTTTTTAAGATTGATTTATTTGAGAGAGAGAGAGAGAAAGCGAGCACACAAGCATGGGGGGAGGGCAGAGGGAGAGGGAGAAGCAAGCTCCCCTCTGAGCAGGGAGCCCAATGCGGGACTGGAACCCAAGACCCCTGGGATCAAGACCTGAGCTAAAGGCAGATGCTTCACTGACTGAGCCACCCAGGCGCTCCCAGAAAATGTTTATTGTATGGAATTACTTTCTGAGGTGTATGGAAATTTTGTTCCTGGCGTAACATGTGGTCATGTTTGGTAAATGTTCCTTATGTCCAAAAAAGGATTATTCCAATATAAGATAAAGTTCAAAAAGTACCGATTGGCTCAAAACTAATAATTATTTTGTATCGGATTCTTTATATTTTATTAACTTCTTTTCTGCTAAAACAATGTTTGAGAGGGGTAAACAAAAAGATATACTAATACTGAATTTCCTTTGATTTTTTTGTATACTTTCAATAGGTTTTTCATGATGTATTTTCATATTATGATATTTGGCTTTTGAACTTAAATTTCATGAAATGAAACCATTCTGATAAACTGAACTTCTTGTGCCTGCCTGTTTCATTTAACACTTGTTGCCTTGAATTTAAACTTGCCTGATATTTATATGAGGTTATTCTTGATTACTGTATTTTTTTTTTCAGTATTATCCTGCTCTTTTCATCTATCCTTGTGATTTCAAACCTTCAAATCACTGTTTTATATCAATATCTTGCATATAATGCAAAGATGCCTCTTTTTCTTTTTTTGATCCAATAGGTAAGTTTATCCCATCTGCATTTATATGTAAATTTCTTTATTTAAATTCTGCTTCTTTGTTTTTATGTGAATTCTTGCTTTCAATGCTTCAGCATTTGTGGTCTTCTAATATGTGCTCTGGATTTTATTGTTTCCCTTTTATTTTTGATTTGTTTTCCAGTGTTTTATCTTTTAACCTTCTTTAGCAGTTACCTTTCTGCCTTTATAAAGTATACTTATAAAATACACTTATTCACTCATTAATTTTTAAGGATATTAAAACCTTTTTATGAATTATGTGGGAATTGTATTTTTTTTTCTTTTTACACTTTACCTTCTTCTGTATACTTTCCATATTATTATTTTTCTAATTATTTTAAATTTAGGGGTATACTTTTTCATTCTGTTCTGCACCCATAATTCCCATAAGTAAGCTTATATGCATGAAATTATTTATGTTTTTTTTACTGCCCATACATTTGCTGTAACATTAAATGAACCCTTCAGGGAAAATCCCAAATTCAGCATCAGACCCCAGTAAGCAGGGTGTAATGATTTTTACTTATTAATTAAATAGATAACCCTAATTGACTAGGGTCATAGTTCTTAAGCATCATTCCTAGGTAAGCCATGCCAAGGCCATCGTTCATGAAGAAGCCATTGAGGAACCATTTTGTGGGTGAGCATGCCATCCAGTTTTCCCGAGACTGTTCCAGTTTTAGCCCTGAAAGTCTCATATCAAGCTTCTCAATCCTAGGAAAATTGGCATGTTGCCTCTGGTATTGCACTTTGGTTGGGAGCCTGGAACCACTGTTAATCAAGACCAGCAGTCAAATGATGAAAGAGTAAATAAGACCAAGGTCTTTATCTGTCCATCCACATATCTGATGGCAGTGATCTTCTGAGAATAAGGTCCACAGCTTCACATCTATCTTCCAAATTCTACTTCTTTCATGTCAACCCCAACCCAGAACCATACAGGGAGGAAGATTCTAGAAAATGTTCTCAGGTTAATCACATTGACATTGTACAATCTAGTACACCGAAGAAGGGAGACATGAATAAATGGGAATAAATGAGTGTTAGGGATATAAGGAAAGGGATTTATAATATCAGAGTTTACTAATATAGAGTTTAATATTATAATATTAGAGCCTATAATGATTACACTTCATAATTTCAGAGCTACAGTGATTTTGGATAACAAAAAAGGTCAGCAAAGACAGGAAGTGGGAAGCTAGGGTGTAGTTGAACTAAAGTGTTGAGGATTGACAAGGTCAAGGAAATGACAGGTAAAATTCATTCCCATGATTGCTAATTTCGTCTTGAGCAAAAATATTACAAACGATTAATTAGAGCTAAATATACAGTAGATAGAAAGAAGGGATTAGGAAGGGTAAAGAGTGACACAATGTGATGGAGAGACAGTGAGGACTCTTCTCTAATTCCATGAGAATGAACAGCCCTCCCTTGAGAGGATGGTGTTCTCAGCATAGGCCTACTTGTTGGCAAAAAAGTTGAGGAAAATTTTAAGTGAGAGTTTGCATCTGTAAGCACAATTCTTAGTCATGAAACAGGTGGTCTTGCATATATAATAGAAAAACTTAGATGTAAGCTTGCCATCGAGGTGCTGGGTTGGGGCAGAAGTGATTAAACACTAAGGACATTCAGGCATATGAGAATAGGTACAATTAAAAGACCTTTTGACTTAATCAGTAATCAAGAATAACCAAAATGTGAGACATACTTTCTTCATCTAAGCTTAAGTTTTAGAGGTAATAATAATAAATTAAATGGGAATATTTTTCCTCATAGATGACAAGGCACTCAAAATGATTAAAAAAAAAAAAAAAAAAAAAACCTTCTGTGACCTCTTAGGATTCCACACTGTAGATAGATCCTGTGTCTACTGGTGGAACATTTTTCATTCCTCTGAAATGAGTCATCATTGGTCCAGATTAATTATGTGTGCTCCAGGAAGAGGCATATAACTTATAGGAATTGTCTCTGTTCAAGTCAAGAGGCAGACACAGTGTCCTGCTGGCTGGCTAAGTTAGTGTTATAGAGGTTTGCCCATAAGCCATAGTCATAGTCCTGGCATCTGGATTTTATGGAAAGGAGAATATCCACTATGATTTTATAAATACCAAATAGCCTGTTAAGAAAAGATTTCCTAGATATGTAGGACATTGGGAGTCTTGTTTAAGTTAAAGAAATTTTAATGGAAATAGAGTCTGAGGCCTAGTAGATTTGAATCTGACAGGGCAGAAAAGCCTTTGTCTTATGTAGAGTGGCTTTCGAGGTAGTAAGATATCCTGGTGAAAATAAAAAAAGTTATTCCTGAAATGAATGACTTTAGCTGGTATTTTCCAAAATATGTATTGCTATATAACATAGGTAAAGTATACAGATCATGAGATTAGAGTTTGATGAAGCAGACATAGCAATGTATCCACTACCAAGATCAAGATATAAAACCATACCAGCACCTCAGAAGACTTTTGCGTTTTCTCCCATCATTAATATTCAAAGGTAATCAGTCTCCTATTATTGTAATAGATTAGTCCAAATAATAAAAGAGGATGAAAAATCATTTTATGAGGCCAATAGTAGTACCATGATTTCAAAGTCAGACAAAGACATTACAAGTAAAGTAAGCTGCAAAACAATATGCCTCGTGAACGTAGGGACACCTCATGAACACCCCGGGTTGGAGGTTGCTCAAGCACTATGATCAATGGGAACATCTTAGTGCTATTTGCAGGCGGCAAATTCAGCTCTGGGGAGATGGCTAAATGCATTAGAAAATAAATCAAAGAGAAGGTAAACAAAGAATATTGTACTGTTGTCTGCTTTTGTCTGTTTTGGTGAAATGGAAAGTAAAAGAAAGACAGCTCTAGGCTTCCAGAGCTACCTTGGTATGGCTGTAATTCAGTCTAAAAAGGGGAGAGATGTGTCCATAAAGGGACAGATGCTGTCATGATATGTGGGTGATCTTCTCTGACTGGTAATCAACAAAAAGATTGTATAGTTTACAAGTTCAGCTAATTAATCAAGGAACTATTGAAATATAGGAATATTCAGGCAATAGTTAAGTTACTTTGTAGACGTCGATAAGTAACCTTCTGCTGAGATATTTTTACTGAGCCTCTCTTGAAATGGATTTTATACATCAGTGATAAGGAAACTATTTCCCCCGCCTTAGATATTGTCAAATAGAAGGGTTCTCAGGGTCCACAGTTAGATGCAGTTTTTGCAGAAATATGGATGGGGGGGGAAATCCCAATTGAATGGGATAAAGGTAGAGTTCAAACATGTGCCTTGATGTGTCTCCTATTCTACCTTTTGATACCGGTAGATTTTCTTTCTAAGGCTGGTGAAATATTGAAAATGTGGTCAGCTTTGAAGTTTCTATATGATGCAAGTAAAGTTTCCCCTAATTCTATGTCTTTGACCCACGTGGTTCTTGATGCTCTGATAAAAGGGGTTCCAACTCAGCTCTTTATGAGATTCTTTTTTTGCGGGGGGAAGTAAGGAGAATAATGTGAAAAAGCTGTTGCCAATCTCTTTGTCCAGCTCCAACCAACGGGGATGAATGATGAGAGAGTATTTAATATTATTCATTTATCTTCTCCATTTTCATTTCATTGCTAACTAGCCATCTGAACATTGGTGAAGTTACTAAAATTTTAGTGGATCACCATAAGACATTGCTGTCCATAAACAACTCCTCAACATGTTAAAGAATTTTAATTTATTAATTATCTTAACCTTGAAATATGAGGGTGTCAAAAAAGGAGAGATTTCTTTTTTAGAACCCATGGTTATTAAAATGGGTGCAAAGCAGAGGGGAGAATTATGATCCCAGTGACAGGATGCAAGACCTCTCTTAGTAGAGAACCTAAGACCATTTGCACGTGTGTGGATAAAACGGACTAAGGTTTGTGAAGACACTTCATAGGGACTGTTGAGTGCTGGTGCTGATTAACTTGACCAAAGTACACGTCCCAGCAAATGTGGAAAATTCTTATATAACTTTGATTGGAGTTAATAGAAACATTCTTTCAACAACAAAAAACATATTGTCTCTGACAGCTCCAAAGTTATTGATTGAGATGCTGGTTTCTGGAGAAATCACATAACACATCTGGGAATTTTATTAGCTGCTGTTCACAAAGTTACCAGGAAAAGAACTGAACATAAGAAGGCTCTGAACAACAGAAGGCTTTTGTTAATGTTTCAAAGAGACATCGCACAATCAATCCCTTTCGTACCTTTGGTCGGCCATGCTCAAATAATATTGGAAGTTTCTGTTATGCTCAATCATGCTGATTTGAGCCTTTGGTAGAAACCTGTTAGACTCCCAGTGGTGACCACTGGGATTTTAGACTAAAAAGTAACCTGATGTGTCTTCAAGTTACACTTGCCTTTGAATGGCGTACTGTCGGGCTTTAGTTGAATTTGACTATATTATGGAAGAACATACAATTACTTTGACACCTGAAGTTACCATCAGGTCCTAGGTTATGCCAAAGCATTAGTCTAGCAAGAAAAGAATTCACAGTAGTGTTTCCACATTACATGGAAATTTATGTTGAACACGTGACAGGGTGACCTTTGAATGTACGCCTTCTTATAATTGGTTATCAGAAGTAAAACAAGAAGGACGGTTTAGAGATGCTCAATCCTGTGCAGTCTTATGAACTGTTTCTTCATCCAACTCCATGTAATTAATGCAGCACACAACCAAGCAATTCTTTTCCTTCACCTTGAAGAATTCTCCTTAGTATTTCTTTTAACTAAAGTTTACTGACAATAAGTTTTATCAACTTTTGTTTGTTTTAAAACATTAGTTTGGGGCTTATTTTGAAAAAAAAATTAAAGGATTCATGTTGGCAAAATTTTCTTCTCTCATTTTCAGCATTTTTAAAAATTTTCTTTTGGCTTCTATAATTTCTTTGTAAAGTCAACTACCAGTCTTAATTTTGTTTCTTTTTTTTTAATTTTATTTGTTTATTTTGTTTTCATGTAGTACGTCCAGGTTTTTTAAGTAAAATCTAATGTATTATAATCTTTAATTTTTCAGAAGTATTCTCTTTCTTTGGAATACTAATTAATCAATTTACACTCCTTGCTTCCACAGATCTCTGGAGTGTTTAACCATAAATAAAAATATATACATATATTTATAATATATACATATATAAATAAGTTTCTGCATATGTTAATATTTATAAATTCATATAAAATATATAGTATATAATATATAAATGTAATTATTAATATATTTACATATATTTTATGCACATATATAATTTTATCTACTTCTTTCTAGTTTTTGCAGTAGAAGCATTGATCTACTATGCTCAACTACATCCTTCCTATATGGAGAAGACCCCACAATTCTGGACTAATATCTCAAAAACAACAGTATCAACAAACCAGTCCAATGGCCCAAATTTTATGTATAAATACTCAGACATATACCTCAAAATCAGTAGTGGCTGAGAGTCACATAGGATTGATATCTTTGTTATTCTAGTATTTTCCTCTATTGTACTGACAGATTTTTATTTTTACTATTCTCTGTTTATTTACTATAAAGAGAATTCTTAGTTAAAAATTAATATTAATGATCACGTTTACTATCTCTCAAACATTGCCATACTCTTTAATTATACATTCATGTTAAATCCAAACTAACATTACTGATTTTATTAATAGGTTTTTTTTTACATTCAATATTTACTTATATTTATGCTCATATTTACCTTAGGTTGCTCTCCTGCATTTTCATACTTTGGTTTGGGATTCTTTTATTTCTTCCTAAAAAATTCTCCCTAAACTTTCTTTTTAGTGCAGATCTACTGGTATTGAAGACTTTCAGCTTTTGTTTGGCTGAGCATGTCTTTATTTTGACTTCGTTTTTGAAAGACAATTTTTGGGGGGGATAAAATCCTTTTATGCAATTTACTTTAAAGATACTGTCCCGGGGCACCTGGGTGGCTCAGTTGGCTCAGTGTCTGCCTTCAGTTCAGGTCATGCTCCTGGGTTCCTGGGAGGGAGCCCTGCTCTGGGCTCCCTGCTCAGAGGGGAGTCTGCTTCTCCCTCTGCCACTCCCCCTGCTCATGCTCTCTCTCTCTCTCTCTCAAAAAAATAAATAAAATCTTTTAAGAAAATAAAGATGTCATCCATTAACCTAAGATTTTCAACATTTCTGAAATTTAGTTTTCAATTTTATTTTTGTTCTTTAAAAGTAACATATATATTTTTTCTTTGCTTAGAAAATATTTCTCCCTGCCTCTGGTTTTCTTTGTATTTATTCTGATTGATATTTGCCAGCTTCTTGAATCTCAAACTTAGGTCCATTTGTGAATTTTTGAAAACTTTCAGACCTACCTTCTCAAAGACTACTTCAGTCTCATTCTCGCTCTCTATTTTTTTCCCTCTTCTGGGACCTTATTTAATAATATGAAAGACTTTTCCCCTCTTCCCTTATATCTATATTTCACACTTTTTTTCTATTTGTATCCTTTCCTTATCTGTGCTGCTTTTTTTTTTTTTTTAAAGATTTTATGTATTTGAGAGAGAGAGAGCGAGCAAGAGAGCATGAGCAGACCAGAGAGGGAGAAGCAGGCTCCCTGCTGAGCTGGAAGCCCCACTTGGGGCTCCATCCCAGGACCCTGCAATCAATCATGACCTGAGCCAAGGCAGAGGCTTAACCAACGGAGCCACCCAGACGCCCCTCCTTATCTGTGCTTCTATCCAGATATTTTTCTGATCTTTCAATTTACTGATATTCTGCTCTGCTATCACTAACTTGCTAAATCTGTCAAGCCCTTTTCTTGGGTTATTGTATTTTCTGGTTCTACAATGTGTATTTGGATTTGTTTTTGCACATTTTGATTCTCTGCTGCTATGAACCAACTACATTTCTATTTTTACATATTCCTCTCAATTTTGTGCACACTTTAACCATAACCACTTTAAAGATGTGTCTACAAATTCCATAGTGTAGAACCACTGGATAGTTTTGTTTGTTTTCTCTGCCTTTAGGTCACCTGGTGTTCTCTCATGCAATGGGTAAGATGTTTTCAGTGAATGCCAGGCCTTGTGTATGCAATTCTGTAGTCTCCGAGTGGGGTGTTTTTTTGTTTTTTTTTTTTTTCTACACAGAGGATTTACCTTTACCTTTGCTAGAAAGATAGAGTGACTAGTCACCTTAATTCAAGCCAGACCAAACCGAGTAAAAGTTGTACTATACTTTGGGTGAGTTTCTATTCTGTGGTTCACCTCTGGCCCCAAAGCCTTCTGGTCCAGCTCCAACTGAGCCTGGGGTGTTCTGCAACACTGACATGTGTCCAAACCGCATTGCCATTCAGGTCCCTCAAGTATCTATTTGTTGCCGTTTGGGTCTGAAAAACTGTTACACGATCTTTTTTCTTCCCATTTGTTAGTATCGGTGGATTCCCCAGGCACTGCGCTGCAATCCTTACCTTTCACTCTGTTCTCAAAATTGGAAAATGCCCCGAGGGGAAGAGCTGCTGCGGCGTGTCGCACCTGATTCCAGCCCAACTCCCGTCTTCTTCAAATTGTATTCCGTCAAGGCCTTGCTGCCTTGGACGATCTGTAATGCCTTCGAGTATATTTAATTTTTTATCGATTTTGCATATTAACTCGCTTCTGTTCACTTTAAGTTAGTTGATCTGCTGCAAGATAATCCCAGTCTTTTCCAAAAGCAGAATTATCATGTTTTTGTGAGTTGGTCAAACCATTTAAATTATAATTTAAGTATTCTTTTACGGAAAAAGACTTTGCTGTTAACTTTGAGGACAAGAGTTTTAGATGTCTATCTGCCATCAGAAGTATATTTTAACTATTTTAAGTTGCAAGGACTAGGTAAAAAGTTTCAACCAAATCTGAGAAAATAGCATAATTATGCAACTTTCTCATGAGATGAGTGGCTATGTTACAAGTTCATCACATCCTCCTGAATAACGTGCTTTTCTTTCTAAATGGTCTGTATTCTTTCTAAAGAATAAATGAACATATTTATTTGAATAATTTGTAAACAGTATTTACCCTCTAAAGAACCACAATTTTTAAAGAGTTCTAAAATCTATTTGAAACAGTAATTTCTGATAAATCTCTAACTCCTGCCATATATAAAAATAAACTTGAGCTACTTAATATCTGGAAGCAACAAAAGCTAAATGAAAATATAAGGGGTATGAGATCATGGTTTAAGATTTAGTAGGTAGAGGTCTTCCTATGTCAGACAGGAAATCCCGAAACCATCACATACAAAAGTGAGAGATGTAACTATACCAATTACCCATATGCATTTCTCTTTCAACCCTTGGTGTTGTAATGGCTTAATCTCTGTGCTTCTAGGGGTATTTTTTTTCCTCTTACTGCTGACACTTGCTCTCAAAGTCACATAATTAAATTGTCAGCACCATAGCAGTAAATTCCAAAATCTTGAATCTTCTAGTAATCACCAAAAACATCACTGAAATATTTCCTCAATTCCATTGTAACTTCAAACATATTGATTCAATCTTGTTTTTACTATTCTACTACTCTGACTTTCTCGATGTTTCAAAAATGAAGTATCTGGTCTATCCTTTCGTTTTCTTAAAAGAATCCAAGGCGGGCCTCTGCTTTTCCAGAGAGCTGCAGGTAACATGCCTGCTGAGTGACACAAGACAAGAAGGGTTTTGAGGCTGGAAGCCTCGCAGGTGTGTACCTTTTCTGAACATGCCACGCGGCTGAAGACACTCACCTCCTCACAACCGATGCAAACCAGAAACTGGGCCAGCGGGGGCTGCCCAGGAACCCCACACCCCCCAGTGCCCTGGCAGCCAGCTCTGTGCTAACACCTTTCGGACAGGCTACCCTGTCAACCTCACGATAACTCCAGAGGAAATTGCTAGCATCTCTACTTTTTAGGTGCAGAAACTGAAGAAGAGAGGCCGGCTCCTTGCCTCAGGTGATGCAGATAGCAAGTGGCAGATGCTGGAATTTAAAGGGACTATAAAATCTGGCTGCCCAAGTCAATTGTAAGGCTCCCCATCACCACCCTCTGCCCATGGCAGGGTCAGGAGACCCCCGGCTCTAGCACAGATCAGTGTGTGCCCACCAGGCCTCACTGTCCTCATCGGCCAAAGGATCGAATGCGATGAGGGGACCAAGGGTGCCTGGCGAGCTCCCAGCGCTCTGTGACCAGAGGCCCTGCAAGCGCGGCTGCCGCTGTCATTGCTGCCTTGGCTTTGGTTGGTTTGGGTCCCATGGGAAGCAGGTTCTGGCTCCCGTATTGCAACGTGCTCCATCTGAATGGGACCAACCATGCAAGTCTGGTCTATCCCTTTTAAATACTTCTTCGTAAATAGCCTCCCTCCCTTTGTGCCATGCTGCCTATAAAAATCAGCGGACAGAAATAGAACTCTGCATGTTTTCTGTGGCTGCACTGAGGTCATTAATGAAGAAAGCTGCTTACTCTCTGTGCGGAATTTATGTTAGATTAGTAAATCCATTCCTCGAGTGAGGCCTCAGTATTCCCAGTCTTAAAATCTTATAATCTTCCAATAAGTGTGGGCTTCTATCCTTAAAAATTATATGTCTGTATCAGTTAAGATTCTCCAGAGAAGGAGAACAACAGCGTATATACTTTAAATCTATTTATAGGAGGGAGGGGAGGGGAGGAGAGATATTGAGGAATTGGCTGATGCAATTATAGGGTTTGTCAAATTTGAGATTTTTAAGGCAGGCCAGCAGGCGAGAAATTCAGGCAACAGGTGATGTTACAGTCATGAATCCAGCATCCACAGGACTGGCCTTTAAGCTGGAAACTCAAGCAGGACTTCGATGTTTCAGGCTTGAGACACAATTCCTTCTTCTTTAGGCAACTTCGCTCTTTGGTCTTAAGACCGTCAATTGATTGAATGAGGCCCACCCACTTTATGGAGGATAATGAAACTGACCATAAATATTAATCATATCTGTTTACCTACACAGTGACATTTAACCTAGTTTTGACCCAAAATTGGGCACCAGCCACACTGACGTATAAAGCTAAGCATCACAATGTGTCTTTTACTAATTATTATTAATTGCTCTCTTATTCCCTCTTACACTCACACACTCACCTATAATTTATAATTTTTGTATGCTTACTCCTATCATATATATGATATACATGGTACAGCCCTAACGTCTGGAGGAACACATTAAATTATAAATGGTGCGCTTTAATGAGAGAAAGAGAGAGACAAGAATAGGCATGAAACTAAAGACTACCTGGTAACTATAACATATTCCTAAATTGGGAGCAATATATATTTAATTTAATATATATTTAATATTTATATGTTATAGATACATGGCATATAATCTATGACATTATAATGCACAATGTAATATATAATATATACATTACTTTTTCCCCCAAATAGTAATTAATAGGATTTACATTTTCCATCAAAATCAAGGAAATATTTTTGAGAGCTAGTTAAATAATGATCTAAATCTCCCTAATGGAGCAGCTAAAGGTAGTATGAATAAGCAAGGATTATCAATGATTACTTTTTAAAAATATTTATATGCATTCTGAAATGACAATCATTAGAAGATGATGTTGATGTAATGGAATAAAATGTTTTGAAGAGTAAAAAATTACTAAGCCCAGTGCTGAAATTATATTATGTTTGGAAAGCACAAATACAAGGTCGCTTTACTAGGCTCCTAATATTTTTTTTAACTTTTCGTTAGCTTCAAATTGAAAAAAAAAAAAAAAGAATTTCATTCTAAAGTAGGTTAAATATAGAAGATTTATTGTGAAGGAGTACAGACTGAGGGTTGCTTGTTACGCCAATCTGGAGAGTCATACAGCTTGGAAACTTTAAATGACACATTGCAACCCAAAAAACTTTTAATTGTTTGACAGATGTTTATATTTAGAATCTCCTTGTGTATATTCCCATTAATAATCTTAAACAAATTAACTAAAACTACGCTAGTTAAACCATACACATCTTGAAATATCATTGCTGAAATGAACCATTCTTACTTTTGGGTGTGTGTTTGGTTGAAAGTCTTTATATAGCTCATTCTTCTATGGGGCTGGAGATGCTTATGAAACACAAGTTCATGAGTAAAAGGTGGGAAGCTAAAATGGAACAAGACTAGGATGGCAAACAATGAACAGATACTTGCTCTTGAAATGCAAAGGAAAAAACATATACATTTTGCTTGGTTTTATATTCTTATATCACTATTAGATCACATTGAAGAGAATATCTAATTCGACATTTTACTCCAATGGTACTATGCATTCATTATTTCTATGTTTGTACTAATACGAGATTTTTGTTATACAGTTGTAAGGTGAGGATAATGTAAAAACCTTTACAAAGTATCCTCGGTGCTCTAAATAAGAAATAAGAAATAAGAAAATAAGAAAACCTAAATAAGAAAACCTTTCCATGTCTGAAGAATAAAGAAGCTGGTAGAATGAGGTTTTCACTCCCATTTTAAAGGAGATGATTATAGAAGCATAATATTGAGCTAGAAGGCGGGAAATCAGACAGATTAATCTCATTACTAAAAAGTCAACAGGAAGGAATAAATTACATAAACAAAACATCTGGATTATTGAAAGAAACTAATTAACATAGTAAGAAAAAAAATGTGCCTGCCCTCTGAATTAGGAAGGCACATTATAAAGGGTATAATCAGAACACTGAAAATGATTGCCGGCACACTCTTGTAGCATACACATGTTCTCCCTAAGGAGACATATAATTACAACAAATTGTATTCTAAATATGTATCTGTAATTTGGCAGGCATGAGTTTTCTTGTGAATTCAAACATTTTTAAGTCACAGAAATGTGTCTTTTAAAAGCTTAACTTACTTGGGGAACTATAGCTTAATATTTCGATCATTGACCAAATCACTACGTAGTTACTAAAATAAACTGTTTAACATTGTTCTTGATAAGAGGTGGAAAGCACTATTTTATACAATAATATACACGTTTGAATTTAGAAGTATGTCACATAATTAAAGAACCCATTCACACTATGACGTGAAGATGACCAAATACTCTTGTCTCATTTTTCTCATTGGTTGTTAAAACCAAGAAGTAAAGACCACAGGGAACACATCTATGTTTAAATAAAATTAAGTTTATGAGTCTACTGTAGCAAGGAAAATATACCCTGGAGGAAATGAGGGTGTCTCAAGAAAGTTGGAGTAGGGAGACCTGTTCTAGGATTTAGGGCTGTGGTAGAGAATTTTAAGGAGGGATTAAGTAAAAGAGAGATGGTTTTCCGTTGGATGTTGTCAAGAAATGAGGGCAGGGGCGCCTGGGTGGCACAGCGGTTGAGCGTCTGCCTTCGGCTCAGGGCGTGATCCCGGCATTATGGGATCGAGCCCCACATCAGGCTCTTCCTCTATGAGCCTGCTTCTTCCTCTCCCACTCCCCCTGCTTGTGTTCCCTCTCTCGCTGGCTGTCTCTATCTCTGTTGAATAAATAAATAAATAAATAAATAAATAAATAAATAAATAAATAAATAGAAATGAGGACAGTACAGTGATTGGATTTCTTAATAAGTTTTACCTATAAAACAAGAGGCTAAAAGTGTGGCTTTTGAATTTGGTCAGTCGGAAAAGGGAACTATTTCGTTACTTTGCGGTCGCTGTCTGTCTGTTATGCTGTGAATATGATTCTGATGTAGACCAGTCTGAGTTTCATGGTTTGGTTTCCAACGATGTTGTTTTCTAAGAAAGAGCCAAATCACCAAAATTTAATTCTCGCCGACTACCTCGTATTTCTGTAAATGTGTTCTATTTACATAAATATTAGAACCAGTTTTTCAATTCCTACTAAATTTAATTAAAATGTATTGGTTGTATAGTTTAATGTGAATTGACATCTCTACATTAATTCCTGAAATTAATAAACGCGATATATATCAATAATGGTTAAACGTTTTCTGTGTTGGTATAATTCAACAATGGTTAATAATCCGTTTTACACGTGTTTTGTCGGATTTATTTCTAGACACTTGATATTTTGATGTTAGTGCTCAGTGATATAATGAAGCGGGACATCTAAGAGAGCAACAGCAAGATAAAGAAGTGACATGGTCCCAAGACAGGGAACTACCAAAATAGCATTTCGTTTGTTGGGTTGTTTCAAATTTTTATTTAAATTCCAGTTAGTTAACATATAGTGTAATATTAGTTTCAGGAGTAGAATTTAGTGATTCATCACTTACATATCATTTTCTTTTTTTTTTTTTTTTTTAGATTATTTATTTGTTTATTTGAGAGAGAGAGAGAGAGGCAGAGGGAGAAGCAGACTCCCTGCTGAGCAGGGAGCCCGATGCAAGGTTCCATCCCAGGAACCTGGGATCATGACCTGAGCCGAAGGCAGACGCTTAACCCACCAAGCCACCCAGGTGCCCCTTACATATCATTTTCATTCATTATCTCATATTTTGTTCTCAGATTAAGTAACGTCCTCACTTTTATTCATACGTATCTGATGTTCTCTATACTTTTACCAAAGAAACACTACAGTTTAGTTTGTTCTGTATTTTGCAATTTCTATAAATAGAATTATACAATGTGAAGTATTGTGCTCAATATATCGCTGAGTCCCATCTATGCTTTTGTGTTTTTATGTCGTTTTTTCTTTTTCAGAAATTTTCATTGCTTATAGTTTGCAGTATACAATGTATCCATTTTACTCTTGAGGCATAAGTGGATTGTTTTCAGTTTGGGGATAATACAAATAATGCCGTTATTGTACTTGACGTGTATTTCTCTGGACACACGTGTGCATGCATATCTGTTGAGTATGTATGCAGGGGTGAAATCTCTCTGCCACAGCAGATGTTTAGCTTTATTTCAAGCTGCATGTTTTCACAACTTCATTTCAACTTTATTCACAAGTTCACCAACTCTAGGTCCTGCAATTGTCAGGGAAGGCATTGATTTAGGTCTCCCTGTTGACTACTAAGATTGAGAATACTGCTCAATATGCTTATTGATCATTTGACTATCTTCTTATGATGGCATGAAGTTCTGTTTAATTTGGTCAATCTACCAGGCTTTTCATTTACAATTAGTATTTTATTTAAGAAACTTACCTGCTAAGAGAGAAAAATATTCAACTATATCATACATGAAAAACTCTATTGTTTTGCCTTTTACATTTAGGTTTGCAATCTAATGGGCTTAAATTTTTGTGTATGATATGAGGTAGAGACCAAATTTCTTTATTTTCCCTGTGACTATCCAATTGACCCACTCTGTTTTTTGAAGATAATGTCATTAACCACTTTTCTCTAATGCATATTTGTGTTTATTTTTTCATAAATCAGATATGCAGTCATCTATTTTTGGACTGTACTTTATCCTGCTGGTCTTTCTGCCTATTCTCGTACCAAAACTATACTATCTTAATTGCTAACACTCTATAAGCACTTTTGATATTTCGTTAGATTAGTAATTCCATCTTGTTCTGTATAATTGTCTTGGCTATTCTTTATACTTCACATTGACACATAATTTGTAGAATCTGTTGTCCATTTTAACACGCAGACACATAAAAAGACTTCCACGAGGCCTGCCTGGATGGTACAGTTGGTTAAGCATCTGACTCTTGGTCTCAGCTGAGGTTGTGATCTCAGGGTTGTGGGATCAGCTGGTGTTGGCCTCTGCACTGAGCACAGAGTCTGCCTGGGACTCTCTCTCCTTTGGCCTCTACCCCTCCCCCCACCTCAAATAAATAAATAAATAAATAAATAAATAAATAAATCTTTTTTTTCCTTTTAAGATTTTATTTATTTATTTGGGAAAAGGAGCACACACAAGTGAGGGAAGAGAGGTGCAGAAGGAGAGCGAGAAGCAGACTCCCCACTGAGCAGGGAGCCGGCTTGGGGCCTCAATCCCAGGACTCTGAGGTCACGACACGAGCCGAAGGCAGACACATGATTGACTGAGCCACCCAAGCTCCCCAATAAATAAGTCTTTAAAAAGAAAAAGAAAAAAAAGCCTTCCATGAATATCATTGCACTTCCCCGGTTTTGTAAATCCGTCTAGAGCAAGTTAAAAATTTTGTAACTTGAGTGCTCTGAGCTGTGGGCATGGCATATTCCTCCATTATTTAGATCTTCTTAGAGATCTTTTAACAGTATTTTGAGAATTTCTATGAAAGATCATACACGTGTTAAGTTATTGTTATTCTTATTATCTGACATGTTTTAATCCTATTTAAAATGGTACATTTTAAACTTTAGTTTTCTAAATCTTCGTTGCTATTGTTTAAAATAAATTTTAGAACCTTCTTAAAACAAAGCTCTAGTTCTTTTCCACATGTCTATCATATGCCTGCAATCAGTCATCCTGGACATTTTTTTGTGGCTATGGCAATGGAATACAGCGAAGTGAAAAATGCACCAATTAGCAGGTGCTTTATATCAGGCCGCTGATGCTGTTGTTATTGACAAGTTCCCATGGGGCAAAGCAATTCACACAGAAGAGCCCTCCACTTTCTGAGCCAAGCGGTTTTTAAGTACCAGTGCATCAGTGAAATTGATCTACCTGAATTCACCTTCTGCCCCCAATTTCTTACGTCTTTCCCATAAGTAGTACATGTTAACACTTCTCCGGGGACCATACCTCATCAGATCATAGCACTGAACCTGGAGTCTAAGATCTAAGATGTACATTTGGTCCAGAGGGAGCACCATGTGTGCTGCTCTTGATCTGGACACTTATGAGTTTAAGAGACTGGTTCTCTGAGCTTCACACCCCCAAATGCAATGGGCAGTAAGGGAGAGGATCATTTATAAGCACTCCAGCTAAAAAATGGGAAGCAGCTCTTGTCACTGGCCCCGAGCTGTTCTGTAGTGCAGCAGAACGCTTGGCAGGTACCCAAACTGTGGGGGCAAGGAATGTTAATCTGGTTCAGCCTCTTGGAAATGGATTCTTCAGTCTATTTTTGTTCATAACCTTTATTTCTGTTCTCTGGGAAGTCCTTTTTTCCCTTCTTGGCCACTTCTGAATAAAGCATAGGGTTCTATGCTGTGTAAGCAGCATTCTCAGCATGTTTCCAGCCTGGAGAAGTTCAGAGGCCGAAGGTGCATTTCCATCTTGAAACTTTTAGTCCTTTTTCATCCAAGGTGGATGAACATTTGCTAACACAGTGCCCATGAAATGTGTTTCCTGTAGATCTGAATTCAGTCCATTCCAAATGTCAACGGCCACATTCACAAACTTTTACAGTCGTGCCTCTTCCTATGTGTCTATCTGACCACTGCTGCTCTTGTGATGCTGTTGGAGACAATGCCCTCAAGTCTCTAGAAACCCTTTTGCCTGGCAGGACAGAGCACTTTAACTTTTCCAGTACAGCCATGCCTTCAGTATGGGCTTTCCCCCCCAGATTGTATATTGCTTTGAAGAGTCTTTTTTTGTTGAAAGGAGCTAGAGGTAAGAAAGTTTTCTTTTCCAACCTAGAGAGCTTTGAGCTCTTTTTATTTCTTCTAAATGCTGCTTGCAGTTTCTCCCATTCTCTCTATAGTTTTTTCTCTTTTCTTCTAGTAATTTATATTCACCCAGTAAAGTCCATATACGATGTCAATCTTCTTCTCAGAAATATCACTGCTCAAATTTGAAAGTTCATTAAGTACGTTTTCTTTCTATCCTTCAAGGTACCACAGATACCAGTCTTATCCTTTGTTCCGCAATCCCACCATAGCGGTTACAAGTTTCCCAGCATTCTCTAAGAGTTCTCCTACCACTTCTTCAGCTCCTGCAAGTAGTCTCTTCGCTACTTTGCCAGATTCTGTTATGTTAGCGACCTGGTCTCAAAACCCAAAGCTCAAAGTTTTTCATTTTTATTTTTTCCAGCAGCCCCACACTCCTATCATAAATTTCTGCCTGAGATAGCCTATAGCAACCCCCCTCAAAATTCCTTCTCTCTGTAATGCATTGTTTGTTTCTATGTCAGCAGTTCTCAAAGTGTGCTTCTAGGTCTTTTGGAATCCCCAAGTCCCTCTAGGGTCTGGAATGTCAAAATTATTTTTACTGTAATTCTAAAATATCACTTTCCCTTTTCACTCACAAATGCTCAGCAGAGTCTTTCAGAGGTCACATGAAATGTGATGGTATACTTTTTCTAAATGTTAATGAAATATTTAACTGTGTATTCTTATGTCTCCCATAATTTTCTAAATGAGTAAGTTCAGAGTATAAATATGGCATTTTCATAGACTAATTCAGTTTGCCCTCAGTATTTTCTATGCTCACTATTTCTGTGCTTTTATTAAATGTGTTTGGTTATATTTGCTATAAACTCTGAAACCTTGTTATGACCCCAAAATTTGGAATTTTTAAATCCCCCAATTGTCCTATGAAATACAACATGAAGTAAGTATGCTTCCTCTCCCCCTACTCCTTTGGTCTTGATTTGTTATAGTATTTTGAAACATTTAAAATATTTAAAATTTACTTAAAACTAATGTTATCTTAGAATGTAATAAGCTAACGTTCTAATTCTCTTGATAATCTCAGTTCTTTTGCAGCTTTAGTCCACTCCCTGTTTCTGTACTATCCTTTGTTCAGGACAACAGGTCCATGGAAAAATATTTCATGTTTCTGAATTCTGGTTCTTCTCAGGGAAAACATCCAAAAACATCTTAGTTTTAATATCCCTTTACCTTAGTCCACCTTTTAAATATGAGACTGAGAAATACTTCATATTGATAATGGATATATTGTCAGAAATGGTTTTTTTGTCTCATATATTTTGGGAAACGGTAAAAGCACCTGAAAGCATTTTTTAGTTAATTGTTAAAGCTTTTATAGCTAAAACTTTAAACTTTATTTTCCATTTTCTTTAAGTAGTACCTAGTTTTGTATCTTTATGGAATATGTACAAAAGATACAATGGTAAGAAATAGAAACATAAAAGCCGAAATATATTACTCTCCACATGGAAAATGTGTTTGGTTGATTCCAACTCTTAAATTTTATCCTCGTATATTTGAGAATGGATGAGACATTATTTGCTTTTAAAATATGCCCATCAAAGAATCTGAGAAGAATAAATCTTTGACTAATGGACACCAAATTAAATATACTTATTATTTCACTATATACCACTGTAATAATGCTGCTAGGTTTTACCTTAAGATTTCGCCATAAAAATCTCAAAATACTCTGCAGCTCTAAATACAGTATACAAATGACATTGAAGTTTTGTTATATAAGTTTTATAAGATTTATGACATGGAAATTATCTGAAAATATTTCATATCTTTAAAAAAATCAGTACATATTTGGGTGTCAGAATTTGCTCATAAAGAATTAGCTTATAGGCAGAGGTCATTCATGTCAGTTTTCTCTTCAGTCGTACTTTAATCCATCCTCTTCTTTCCCCTCTCTGCTTGTATCTCCTGAGCCAAGTAAATGTGATTTTCCACCTCACCCAATGTAGTGGGTGATAACCAGTTTTCCTGAATCTATTCTTACTGTTTTCCAGTCCTTCTCTAATATGAGAGTGATATTTTAAAACTGCAATTTTGCTCATTTCATTGCCTCCATTTCTCAAAATTTTCTTTAAGTGATATATATCAATCAAAATTAGGTTTGGCCAAATATAACCGTAAGTATAACAGTATCTAAAAAATAAAATATTTATTTTTTTCACAAAATAAATTTTGAAGTAAAAATATCAGGGCTGATTCATTAACTCTAATGGTGTCATCAAGAAACCATGCTCTTGTTTTTTTACCCTCCCATCTTTATTTACTGAGTGCCTTTTACAAAACCACCTCATAATACAAAATGGGTGATACAGCACTAGCAATTGCATCCATATTCCAGGAAGTTGGTGAAAGAAAATGTGTTCCTCACAACTGAGTCAGATTCTTCTAAACAGGCTTTCTACGTTTTGTACAATTACTTTGTCTTGCTGTGATTGGCTAGAATTTAGTCACATTATTACTTCATGCTGCAAGAGAGGCTGGGTGAAGTCTTTAGTCTGTTTTGCTACAGTGTAAGAAGGGATAATTGGTAGGCAATTAATGATGGCCAACACAGTTTCCTTTTTTTTTTATAATAAAATTAAATTCTCTACTATGGCTTATGAAGCCTAGGATGTTCTAGATCTTGCATCATCTCACACATCCTTCCTCTAGTAGCTCTCTGTGTTGAAACTATGTTGGCCTTCCTTCAGATCTCAAAGATAGCAAATTAGCTCTTGACACCTCATTTTCCATCTATTTCTTTAAAATACTCCCCCCATTAAAAAAAAAAATCCTACTCAACCTAAAGATCTCAGCTAAACACATTGCTCAAGAGAGTTTCTTGATCCTTCCCCTTACATAATTAACTCTCCCATGGTTATTCCCATTATACTGTATGCACTTTCTTTTCAACACTTATTTTATTTTAATTACCCCTACATGATTTTTATGATTATTTGATCAAAGAGGTATTGATTGTCATGAGAGCAAAAATTATATTTTTTGGTCATAATTGTTTTTCTGGGGTTAATTAGATTGCCTTGTACTTCAGAAATCTAATAATTAATTGATTGGATGAAAGGCTGAGAAAACAAATGAACAGAGCTTGATATAATACTAACAGAGTGAGTTACTATTTTTTGGCAGACTATTTTTTTTAAGGTTAATAGACCTGTTTTTCCAAATGATGGAGAAAGACTTTTGTTATTTTAGTCTCCTCAAATCCAAATGGAGTCACAGACACACACACACACAGAATAAACCTTTTATATTCTAGGAAGGACACCTGATGAACACTTTATTTTTGTAATTTAAATTCAATTAGACAACGTATCATTAGTTTAGTTTCAGATGTAGAGTTCAGTAATTTATCAGTTGCGTATAATACCCAGTGCTCATCGTATCGAATGCCCTCCTTAATGCCTGTCACCCAATTACACCATCCCCCCATCCACTTCCCCTCCAGCAACCCTCTGTTTGTTTCCTATAGTTTAGAGACTCTCATGGTTTGTCTCCTTGTCTGATGATTTCCCATTCAGTTTTCCCTCCCTTCCCCTACGATCCTCTGCACTATTTCTTATATTCCACATATGAGTGAAACCATATTATAATTGTCTTTTTCTGATTGACTTATTTTGCTCAGCATAATACCTTCCAGTTCCAGCCATGTCAATGTAAATGGTAAGTATTCATCTTTTCTGATGACTGAGAACTATTCCATTTTGTATATATACCACATCTTCTTCATCCATTCATCTGTTGATGGACAACTTGGCTCTTTCCTCAGTTTGGCTATTGTGAACATTGCTGCTATAAACTTTGAGGTGAATGTGTCCCTTCAGATTAATACATTTGTACCTTTGGGATAAATACCTAATAGTGCAATTGCTGGGTCATAGGGTAGCTCTATTTTTAATTCTTGAGGAACCTCCATATTGTTTTCCATAGGGGCCACACCAACTTTCATTCCCACCAACAGTGTGAGAGGGTTCCCCTTTCTCCACATCCTCAAATTTTAGCCATTCTGACCAGTATGAAGTGGCATCTCATTGTGGCTTTGATTTGTATTTCCCTGATGCTGAGTGATGTGGAACATTTTTTCTTGTGTCTATTGGCCATTTTTATGTCATCTTTGGAGAAATGTCTGTTCATGTCTCCTGCCCATTTCCTGAGTGGATTATTTGTTGTTTGGGTGTTGAGTTTGATAAATTCTTTATAGGTCTTTGATACTAGTCCTTTATCTGAATTGTCATTTGCAAATACCTTCTCCCATTCCATAGGTTGCCTTTTAGTTTTGTTAACTGTTTCCTTTGCTGTACAGAAGATTTCATCTTGATGAAGTCCCAATGGTTCATTTTTGCTTTTATTTCCCTTGCCTTTGGAGACATGTCTAGGACGAAATTGCTGTGGTCAAGGTTGAGGAGGTTGCTGCCTGTGTTCTTCTCTAGGATTTTGATGGATTCCTGTCTCACATGTAAGTCTCTCATCCATTTTGAGTTTATCTTTGTGTGTCATGTAAGAAAATGGTCCAGATTCATTTTTCTACATGTGGCTATCTAGTTTTCCCAACACCATTTGTTGAAGAGACTGTCCTTTTTCCATTAGTTATTCTTTCCTGCTTTGTTGAAGGTTAGTTGACCATAGAGTTGAGGGTCCATTTCTGGGTTCTCTATTCTGTTCCATTGATCTATGTGTCTGTTTCTGTGCCAGTACCATAATGCTTTGATTATTACAGCTTTGTAATATAGCTTAAGTCTAGCATTGTGATGCCACCAGCTTTGGTTTTATTTTTCAACTTTCCTCTGGCTATTTGGGGTCTTTTCTGGTTCCATACAAATTTTAGGATTATTTTCAGCTCTGTGAAAAATGTCAATGGTATTTTGATAAGGTTTGTATTGAATGTATAGATTTCTCTAGGTAGCATAGACAGTTTAACAATATTTGTTCTTCCAATCAATGAGCATGGAATGTTTTTCCATTTCTTTGTGTCTTTTTCAATTTCTTTCATAAGAATTCTGTAGTTTTTAGAGTACAGATCCTTTACCTTTTTGGTTAGGTTTATTCCTACGTATCTTTTGGTTTTTGTTGCAATTGTAAATGGGATCCATTCCTTAATTTCTCTTTCTTCTGTCTCATTGTTAGTGTATAGAAACGCAGCTGATTTCTGTGCATTGATTTTATATCCTGCCACGTTGCTGAATTCTTGTATGAATTCTAGCAATTTGGGGGTGAAGTCTTTGGGGTTTTCCACATAGAATATCATGTCATCTGCAAAGAGTGAGAGTTTGACTCCTTCTTTGCCAATTTGAATGCTCTTTATTTCTTTTTGTTGTCTGAATGCTGAGCTAGGACTTCTAATACTATGTTGAACAACCGTGGTGAGAGTGGGCATCCTGACCTTAGGGAAATAGCTCTCAGCTTTTCCCCATTGAGAATGATATTCACTGTGAGCTTTTCATAGATGGCTTTTATGATATTGAGGTATCTTCCCTTTATCCCTAGTTGTGGAGAGTTTTAATCCGAAAGGATGCTGTACTTTGTCAAATGCTTTTTCTGCATTAATTGAGAAGATCATATGGTTCTTGCCTTTTCCTTTATTAATGTGAAGTATCAGGTCGATTGATTTGCCAGTGTTGAACAGCCATTACAGCCCAGAAACAAATCCCACTTGATTTTGGTGAATAATCCTTTTAACGTACTGTTGGATCCTTTTGGCTAGTATCTTGGTGAGAATATTGGCATCCATGTTTATCAGGGATATTGGTCAGTAAGTGTGGGGTTTTGTCTGCTTTTGGGATCAAGGTAATGCTGGCCTCACAGAACAAGTTTGGAAATTTTCCTTCCATTTCTATTTTTTGAAAAGCTTCAGAAGAATAGGTATTAGTTCTTCTTTAAATATTTGGTACAGTTCCCCTGGGAAACCATCCAACCCTGGAATCTTGTTTGTTGGGTGATTTTTGATTACTGCTTCAATTTCCTTGCTGGTTATGGGTCTGTTCAGGTTTTCTATTTCTTCCTATTGCAATTCTGGTAGTAAATACATTTCCAGGAATGCATCCATTTCTTCCAGATTGCTTAATTTGTTGGCATATAGTTGTTCATAATATGTTCTTAAAATTGTTTGTATTTCCTTGGTTCAGTCCTGATTTCTCCTTTTTCATTCATGATTTTATTAATTTGGGTCTTTTCTCTTTGATAAGTCTGTCTAGGGGTTTATTTATCTTAATTCTTTCAAAGAACCGGCTTCTAGTTTCATTGATTTGTTCTACTGTTCTTTTGGTTTCTATTTCATTGATTTCTGCTCTAATTTTTATTTCTCTTCTCCTTCTTGGCTTAAGCTTTATTTGCTGTTCTTTCTCCAGCTCTTTTAGGTGTAAGGTTAGCCTGTGTATTTGAGACTTTTCTAATTTTTTGAGAGAGACTTGTATTGGGATGTACTTCCCTCTTAAGACCACCTTTGCTGCATACCAAAGGTTTATAACAGTCGTGTTTTCATTTTCATTTGTTCCCATGAATTTTTAAATTCTTTAATTTCCTGTTTGACCCATTCATTCTTTAGTAGGATGTTCTTTAACCTCTAAGAGTTTGAGTTCTTTTCAAATTTCCTCTTGTGATTGAGTTCAAGTTTCAAAACATTGTGTCTGAAAATAAGCAGGGAATAATCCCAATCTTTTGGTACTGGTTGAGACCTGATTTGTGTCCCAATATGTGATCTACTCTGGAGAATGTTCCATGTGCACTCGAGAAGAATGTGTATTCTGTTGCTTTAGAATAGAATGCTCCGGAATATATCTGTGAAGTCCATCTTGTCCAGTGTGTTACTCAAAGCCCTTGTTTCTTTGTTGATCTTCTGCTTAGATGATCTGTCCTTTGCTGTAAGTGGGATTTGAAGTCCCCTGCTATTATTGTATTATTATCAATGGTTTCTTTAATTTGGTTACTAATTGGTTGATATAATTGGCCGCTACCAAGTTAGGAGCATAAATATATATAATTGTTAGATGTTCTTGTTGGATAGACCCTTTATCTATGATGTAGTGTCCCCCCCTACAGTATTTGGTTTAAAATCCAATTTGTCTGAATGAGGATTGCTACTCCAGCTTTCTTTTGATGTCCAGTAGCATGATAAATGGTTCTCCACACCCTCACTTTCAATTTGGATGTGCCTTTAGGTCTAAAATGAGTCTTGTAGACAGCATATGGATGGGTCATGCATTTTTATCCAATCTGATACCCTGTGTCTTTTGACTGGAGCATTTAGCCCATTTACATTCAGAGTAACTATTGAAGGATATGAATTTAGTGCCATTGTATTACCTATAAGGTCCATGTTTCTGTAGATTGTCTCTGTTTCTTTCTGGTCTATGTTACTTTTGGGCTCTCTCTTCACTTACAAGATCCCATTTGATATTTCTTGCAGGGCTGGTCTAGCGATCACAAATTCTTTTAGTTTCTGTTTGTCCTGTGCTCTTTATCTCTCCTTCCATTCTAAGTGACAGCCTTGCTGGATAAAGTATTCTTGGCTGCATATTTTTCTCATTTAATATGCTGAATATATCATGCCAGCCTTTTTTGGCCTGCCTGGTCTCTGTGGATAGGTCTGCTGCCAATCTAATATTCCTACCCCCTAGATTAAGAACCTCTTGTCTCAAGCTGCTTTCAGGACTTTCTCTTCATCTCTGAAATTTGCAAGCTTCACTATTATATGCCAGGATGTTGATCTATTTTTGTTGATTTTGAGGGGGTTCTCTCTACCTCTTGGAGTTGAATACTTGTTTCCTTCTCCAGATTAGGGAAGTTCTCAACTATGATTTGCTTTAATATACCTTCTGTCCCTCTCTTTCTTCTTCCTCTGGGACCCCAATAATTCTAATATTGTTTTTCTTTATGGCATCACTGATTTCTCAAAGCCTTCCCTTATGCTCTATTAGTTGTTTTTCTCTCTTTTCCTCAGCTTCCTGCCTTTCCATCATCCTATCTTCTATGTCACTGACTCTCTCTTCTGCCTCATTTACCTTAGCTGTTAGAGCATCCATTTTAGAGTGCATCTCAGTTAAAGCATGTTTAATTTCAGCCTGATTGGATTTTATTTCTGCACTAACGATTCTCTAGTGTCCTTTATGCTTTTTTCAAGCCCAGCTAGTAACTTTATAATTGTTATCCTGAATTCCAGCTCTGACATTTTGCATATATTTGTATCGATTATATCTGTGGCAAAGAGTATTACTTCTGGCTCTTTCCTTTGTTGTAAATTCATCCTTCTAGTCATTTTCCCCAGAGAAGAATGGATGAACAAGAGAACGAAATAAAAAATATCAACCATGACCCAAGTGAAATACACACTAGACAAATCTGAAGAGGTCAGAAACCAAAAAAGAAAGGAAGAAGAAAAAAAAGGGGGGGAAAGAAAGAATATAATCTCCCAGGTGGACAAAACAGGGTGATCCACTTGGTCCTGGGTGTATTTTGGTCTATTTGTTAGAAGACACTAAATCCCAGAAATGTAAAGAAAGCAAAACTCCATACATATATATATATATTTGCATATATATATATATATATATGAAAATAAAATTGAATACAGTGAAAGGAACCCAAAAATGAAGAATATATCTATAAAGTGTAAATGTAAAAATTAAAGTTAAAAAAAGACTTAAAAACAAAGAGTTGGTAAAATAAAAAGCTAGTTGAAAAGGAAAAAAAGAAAAGGAAAATTTTAAACTGAGATAAAAGAATAATGAGAAAAAACCTTAAATTCTATATACTATTTTCCCCTAGTGCTGGAGATTTGCAGTTCTGTGTTCTCAGTAAACTCTGTATTCTCCTGATATTCCAGCTGATATTCTGGGGGAGGGGCCTGCTGCACTGATTCTCAGGTGTCTTTGCCTGGGCAGAATTTCACCATCCCTCGCCAGGGGCCCTGGCTCAGTGGAAGCTGCTTTCGGTTGTTCTGTGTGGCTTTGTTCCTTGAAGGCTTTCTGCACCACTTTAGAGGATGAAAATCAAAATGACCACAGCCCAATCTCTAGCCCCAGAGCTGAAAGATGATGGCCCCGTCTCTTCAGTAAACCCTCAGGGAAAAGCAATCTTCACTTTTGTGTGCACCAAACTCTGCAGACTCCTGTGGTTTGCACGCAAGCTGATCCTTCCAAGGGAGGGAGGAAGGTCACTGTGGAACTGCTGCTTGCACTGCTCAGCATGGAGAGGGGTCGCCTGGTTGTGCCCACACCCACACTCCCCTCCCCAGGGAAAGGATGAGAGTTGCCATGTTTCTGCCCTTTACAGGGCCCCCACATGGAAAGCGGTCACCCAGTTGTGCTGGGGTTCACAGTTTATGGCAAACTGAACTGAGAGCCCACTCCCTGGCTCACTAACCCTAACTGGGTTCCCTACTCCAATGCTTGAGAACTCTGCCAGCTCAGGCTCCCTGTTCTTTCTGTGACCCCGGGGATCCTGAAACCACACTGTCCCACCTAGAATTCTGCTCCACTTTGCCACCTGGGAACATTTCAGGCAGGGATGTCTCTCACTGGAGCAGACTTTTAAGGTTCCAGTTTTGCACCCCAGGGCTATATCACTTTCCTGTAGCTGGCTTACAGAGGCCCCCTCCCCCCACCATTTATCTTCTGATATATCCCTTCCGATTCACTTCTCTGCACCTTCTACCTTGCAAAAAGTGGTTGCTTTCCTATTTGTAGAATTCCAGCAATTCTTTGCTTACATCTGTGGTTGAATTTATGGTGTTCAGAATGATTTGATAGTTATCTAGCTAAATTCAAGGGACCGATTGAAACAGCATCCCTACTCTTCTGCCATCTTGCTTCCCTCTCCTGACAAGCATTTTAAAGTGTGAATCAAAATGAGGGAGATTTTCAAAAGAAGCAGAAGCAGTGTCCTTCCTTGAACACTGAATGTTAAAGGTTTTAGGAAAATAAGTAGCCAGACATTTTTTAAAGATAGGGAATAATCATAAAGAAAACAACTTGCATTTTTGTGTATTTTTTAAATGCATACCAATGAAAACTTAATTTTAAAATTTGAATTATAAAAGGAAACACATGAAGATTTTAGACAAAAATACCTTATGGTTTAAAAAAATACAGATGATATCTTTAAAAAATACCTTAAAATGAGGTAAATGTGTTGATTAGGCTTAAAATCCACAACAGTAATGACAACAAAAGAAACATAAATAAATAGAAATAAGTAAAACGAACAGAAGAGAAAAATCAAAATTTTGCAGAAATTAAAAACATAAAATCCTGCAATATAAAGGTTTATCTTTAAAAGAAAATTCAGTAAATGTTTAGAAATTTTGGCAAATAGCATAAAACAAAACATAAAATAAAAGCAATTAAATTGTTTGGAAGAATATGTATGATGAGGTTCAGACTTGGAAAACCTAACTCCCCCCCCCCAAAAATAATAATAAAGCAAAAGAAAAAGCTGGAAAAAAGGCTAAAGAGAAAAAGTAACTGGAAAAAAGATAAGAACAACTAAAACACAAAATTAATCTAAGATATAATATTATCTAATGTGTTTCAAAAGAAGAAAGACTTCAATCTTGTGATGAAAAGAGCACAGCAACCGTGGATAAATTTTAGACTGAATGATTCAAACAAATCTTATTATGTTATAAAACCTCAAGTGTACAAGATGACTTGATCATATTCCTGTTGTTCTGTTCTACCAGCTGCAAATCATCTAATGACAAGCTGTCAGAGGATGAAGAAGTGCTTGTTCAGGAAGGCAGGGCCAAAATGTTCAAACTAGGTTACTTCTGTTACTTTTACTCCTACTGTCACACCGCAGATGGTTACAAGTTTGTCAAAACGACAAATCCCCAGATATTGGGGCAAATAGAATCTGGGGCATCTAAGACTAGTATACTGGCTATCTGTAGTCATTCTCATAGAGCAGACAGTTCAACATGAGCTGGAGACTAAGACAGTGATAAATAGGTTATACATTAGAACCCCGGGGGTACAACATCCTGACGTTGTGGCTTCCAAGACTCTGGGGTTAACAAGAGCCATAGGCACAGAACATGTACTCTCTCCTTCCATCTCTGCCCCAGGGTAGCACCTGGATGCATTATAATGCATGTGCATTGTGGTTATAGCCTCCCACCCTGATGGAGAAAGGGTGCCACGACGGTTCTGCACAAACCTTATAGGGTCAAAAACTCCCCCTCCCAACCTGTGGGAGGAGTCCCCCAAATGATTGGTCTCCATTAGAGACCACCCCACTATACATCACAGTTCCTCCCAGCCCAGAAAGATCCAATAAATATTCTATCCCAACACAACTTAGGGGTTGGTTCCACCTCCCAGAACCTGCCCACTCTCCTTTAGAGAGTGTACTGTGTTTTTGTTGGTTTGGTTTGGTTTTTTAAAAGATTTTATTTACTTATTTGTCAGAGAGAGAGAGCAAGTGAGCACAAGCAGGGGGAGTAGCAGGCAGAAGGAGAGGGAGAAGCAGGCTCCCCGATGAGCAGGGAGCCTGATGGGCTGGATCCCAGGGTCCTGGGATCAGGACCTGAGCTGAAGGCAGATGCTTAACCCACAGAGCCAACCAGGTGCCCCTAGGGAGTGTACTACTGTTTTAATAAACTTGTCTTCTGCTTTCAGTTTGTGCCACTATTTAATTCTTTATTGTGTTGGTGCCAAGAGCCAAGACACAACACTTTGTTTTTCTTGTCTTGTCTTTTGTTTTTGTTTTCTTTAGATTTTATTTATTTATTTGAGAGAGACAAACAAACAGACAGACAGAGATAGCAAGAGGGAGCACGAGTGGGGAGGAGAGGGAGAAGCAGGCTCCCTGCTGATCAGGGAGCCCAATGTGGGGCTTGATCCCAGGACCCTGGGATCATGACCTGAGCCTAAGGCATACACTTAACTGACTGAGCCACCCAGGTGCCCCAACACAACGCTTCTCATTCTGACAATCCTTTTTCCCACATTGTGCCATAATTATTTTGCACTAATAAGTTTGGAAGAACAGAATTAAACAGGATATTTTGCCACTCTTGGTTAGATGAGATGGGCTTGTAGAAAACAACCCTACAGTAAAGGCCAGCCCACAGAGAATGTTGAAGAAAAAACTTCCCTACCTGATGCATGGAGCCCCCAGAATCACAGAGTCACCAGCCCATACAAGAAACTTATGGGTACCTGCTGGTCTATACCTAGAGGTCTAGCTGCAAAGGGGAACTAAAAATATATCATCGTCTTTACCCAGGGGTCTAATATAAAGGATTACAAATACAGAAAGGCTTTTACTTTGTGCTTAAAAAGAGAACTGATGCTTTGAAGAATAGTATACAACAAAGCCACAAACAAAAAGGAAGAAAGGACAAATGAGAGAAGAAAGGAAGGAACAAAGAAAGAAAAAAGAAAAAAACACAGGGAGGGAAAAAAAGGAAGGAAGGAAGGAAAGAAAGAAAGAGAGAGAGAAAGAAAGGAAAGGAAAGGAGAAAAGGTTATATATGCAAAACTTGGTTATATAAGTTTATTTAAAAACTCAGAAAGAGGGATAGGTAAAAAATAAGCAGAGTTACTAAAAATTGTAACTAAAAAAGAAAGGGAAACACATAATAATTGAGTAAATAATTTATGTTTTCAAGATAAAATTTACTAACAAAAAATAAGCAGAAGGAAAACACATATAAAGATAAGAAGTGTATTATACGAAGAAGATATATCAAATATAAAACTATATGCACCAACACACATAGAAAGTAATTAAATAAAATTCCTTAGAAATGGAAGAACTTTTAAAATTATAAAATTATAAGAGGATGTTTAATCAAATTCAGTGTCACAAAGATATGATAGAATGAAAAAATAAAGAGAATTAATGCTTTGATTGATATGGAGATTTAGTAGGTTCAGAGTGTACTATTTTGTAAACAGTGTGCACTTTTCACACACATAACTAAAACTGAATTTGTATACAGATATAAAGGAAACAATGTAAAGGAGGAGCCTATTTTGCATGCCTACTAATCCAACCCAAGCATGTAAAACTACCATACAGCAGGTACTATTCTAGCCATTGAATGTATTAAATGCTAATACTTGAAACAATTCTGTGAGATAGGTACTGTTACCCCTTTCATGAGTTAGAGAGCTGAGAGAGGTTCAGAGGCCTATCCGAGTACACTCAGTTTGCCATTGGTAAAACTGCGGCTCAGAGCTAGGTAGTCAATTCGAAATACTTCACTTTTAACCACTGTGTTAAACTGAATGATAAGAGGCTGGGCTATGTCTGCATAATATTTTCTTCTGGGATTACCATGACAAGTCACTTTTTGCGTGAGAACATGTTACTTCTCAGTAAAACTCTTGTCCTCGCTTTCATCCTGGGTGCACAGCTAGAATGCATCTTTTCAGCCTCTTTTACATAAGTTGTGCCATTGTTCTTCTCCCCCCCCCCCATGAATTGTATCATTGTGATCAAATTCTGGCTAATGGAATGTGAGTAGAGGTAGTTGTGTCAGTTTCAGGCCAGTCATAAATACCTCCCCCTTGGCCCTCATCTGCTCTGAACACATGCTGAGCTAAAGAATCCCAAGGATCTACCAGAGGTCAGCCCCAGATTGAAGGATTCTGGTCGCAGAAGGATTGCATGGTGCAGGGCCCCAGGGCCCTTTGACTTCTTCTAAGAAATAGATTTTTATAGTGTTAAGTCACTGAAATTTGGGAGTATTGCTAATTGTGATAGCAGTTAACTTCCCATAACAAATATACTCTCTCTGACGTATTTTATTCTAGTGAAGTTCCTCCCATAGGCAAGGACATTTCAAGAATGGAAAATAATATTCTCTTCAAACATTCCACAGCTTTTTCTAATCCAAACCTATTGAACTTAATCATTTTAGACATGATCAACCAGCAACGTGGCTGTCTTCCTCAGAGGAGTCCAGCAATCGATTAGAGAGTCCTTTGTGATATGTTCAAGAAGAGGTCTGTCAGTATCACCCACTGCTCCTCTATGTTTCCTCCTAAGACCACCTATGACTAGTGCAAATGCTTCTGAAATTATGTCACAATAATGTGATAACTAGCATTTTTTTCCAAGTCATTATAAGTCCAAAGTCAAAATTTTATATCTTTCAATTTCCCATCCAAAAACTTTTAAACAACTTTGTCCAGTATAGTCTAGCAAATGTTCTGCAAAACATCAATTATAATGTTAAAATATTCCAGTAATAAAATGTCAACCACAGGATACTTTTTTTTTTTTAAACCTAATCAAATTCCTGGGGAAAGGAGTCTAAAAACTCAATTATCTTGCAGATGAAAATATAATAATGTCAAACATGAAGGAATTAAAATCTGAAACCAAGGTTTAACCATATTTGAGTAAAAAAAGATAAAGAAATTTGAGTGCATTATAATTTTACCTTCTACTTGGCCTTATCCTAAAATGTTCTTGTCGACTAGGAGGAATCAAGTCTTTCAGAAGTAGTTTCTTGGGCTATTTTCTCTGGGGATGCATATAGCTCCCTCTAAATCTTAGCAGTTGACTTATTTTAGTTAAAAGTGTCTGATAAGTCTTACGTTTTAAAGAGCTCAGAGAGGGGCGCCTGGGTGGCACAGCAGTTAAGCGTCTGCCTTTGGCTCAGGGCGTGATCCCGGCGTTACGGGATCGAGCCCCACGTCAGGCTCCTCCGCTATGAGCCTGCTTCTTCCTCTCCCACTCCCCCTGCTTGTGTTCCCTCTCTTGCTGGCTGTCTCTATCTCTGTCAAATACATAAATAAAAAATCTTTAAAAAAAAATAAATAAAAATAAAGAGCTCAGAGAGTTAATAAGACACACTTGATTTTTTTCAGCTCTGGCACCACTCCCTCCCAAATGTAGAAAATAAGTCCGTTTCCAGTCTCTACTGCAGTAATCCAAAGTAAACTCTTTCAGAAAAAGAATGCTAACCCAGAATTCCAACCTCGTGTTAACCCAGTAGGTTCTAATGAGTCAGACTTCCAAAGGAGAAGGCAGACCAGGAAAAAAAAAAAAAAAAAGGATTGGTCAGTGTGAACTTAAACTCAACTAGCAGAAATCTCTAAGAGAGTACTTAATTTTGATATAGATTTTTAAGTAGTGGGGTTTGGATGCATGCTCGCTCTTCACTCAGAGACTAGAGACATTGACATCTTCTCCCAAGTTTTAGAAATGAATGATAATAGTAGTTCCAGTCAATATATTTTCTCTGAGTGGTTTTTATTTCCATTCAGCATATTCAAATCTTATTTTTTATTTCCTCTTTGTACTCCATATTTTTGCAATCCCCATTATAAATTGTGGGCTTTCGATAATGGCATCACTTCCACACCTAACTGTGAAACGTACGTGTTTATCCCTGTGCTATAGTGGCTTCTTCCTCTCTCTGGCCAGGAGTTTGTTTTAGCATTCAGATTACCTTTATGTCGTAGGTGCTAAGCAGTACAGAGAGCATAGCATGCTACTGTTGAGCCTGTGAGTTCAGTTAGCTTCATCCAAATTTCCCTTCTTGGCCCAAACACAATGGAATTTGAACAACCAAAGATGCATACCTAGGCTCACAATAAAAATTTCCCGTAATTTCCCTGTGCTCTTTAGCGTAGAAAATTCAGCTGTTTTGAAGTTTCAAGGCAACAGTGACGTTCTGCCCACCCATACCTAAAATGACCTGCGTCAGGCTCTACTTCATCTACAACATTAAGCCAGTTTTTTCCCATGTAGTTCAGGGTCAGCAGCCTGAGAGCTGGAGAGTCTATGTCTGCTCAAAATTGATGCTTGTTAAAAATACTTGTCTTTGCTGAGGTCAGTGCCATTGACTTTTGCATCTTAAGCTTTTGCAACCCAAACTTCTGTGGTTTGCTTGCCGGACCCTGACCGTTCTGCATTTCTGAGGCTTCCATATGGCCAACTTTTGACTAGTTCCACAGTCTTTGCTTTGGCTGTCTTCCTCAGTTCTTTCACTGTTGCCCAGAAGCAAACACTGTGTGTGGGGTTGGTGCCCCTAATCCCTCCTGCATGTTGTTCAAAGGTCAATTGTGTGTGTGTGTGTGTGTGTGTGCGTGTGTGTGTGTATATATATATTTTACTGATGAAAATGTAAAACTCTAGATGTTCAGTCGTGTCCTCAATATCCACAGTGGTAACTGGAGAAACTTGCAGCTTAAATCTATGTCTCTTTTATTCCAAAGGTCACGATCTTTCCACTCTCCAACTTTTGATCAGAAAATCCGGGAATAGGGGTGTCAATACTCATAATCTAGAAAATGTTAGACCAGGTATATTTAAAGTGAGAAATAAGGATTAGTATAACAAACTCACATTTAACCATCATCGCCTTTCTAAAATTAGGAACATACTGTCAGTCTTATTTGCTATCTAACTCAATCCTTCAATCTAGATTTTAAAGAAAATCAAAGATGTCATATTATTTTTACCCAGTGACCTTTCTTAGATATCCCTAAAAGAACTAATGCTTTAATATAACCATGATAGTATTATAAAACAGAGAAGTAATTAACAACAATCTCCTAATATTTAGCCAGGGATAAAATTTCCTTGATTATTACATAACCATTTCTTAGTATGTTATTTGTCAACAATTCCTTTGTTAATTAGGTTTGGGATGTCAGAGTTCCTCTATACTCTGTTGTACTTTCTCTCTTTGAGTTTCCTTTCATTCTTGTAGCTTGAATAGTCACATAAACTAAATTTATTTTATTACTTCCATATTGATGAAGAAAAATATAGAGGTGATATAAAGAATTACCACTTCTACTTTTCTTTTATCCAGTATTCCATTTTATATGATCTATTATTCATGAAAGATTATTTTTATCATAAGATAGATAAAAATGCATCTTTATGCAGTCATTGATTCCCAATATATTCTTATGGTTATACCTATTTTTACATTTAATTGTTGAAATAGTAGTATATCAAGAGATTCAACATCTTACAGATTATGATATAAGAACAACAAAAAGAGTTACTAAAATGGTAGTCTCAGAGACTTTTTTATCTTGGTACTGTTTAGTATTGCAACTAAAATGTCGATAGATGTTCGCAGTCACATTTGAAATTGTCCTACTAGTGTAAAAATGTATATTTTAAATGGCCATAGTGTTGCTAGAAATGTTAGAGTAAAAAAAACATTAGTCAGCTTCCATGTAATATTTTAGGAATAAGAAAGAATGAAATAAAATAGAAATATGGATTAAAATCACAAGTGTTAAAGATAACTGAATTTATCTGTGTGACTAGATGAAAATACCAACTTGAGACATAGAACTAGATAAGAAAGATGAAAAAAATAATCCCAGCTGCACTGTAACCATCAAGATTGAGCAGTATTCTACCTTATAATTGAGTCTCAGTGGCACAATTCTTACATAGTTCACTATGACTGTTCCAATAAGCCCCTGTTAAAGTTAACAGACTTGAACTGCACTGAAAATTCATCACCTAAAGGTGAGCATTGGCTTAGTAGAATGGAACAAAAGAAATTTTTCTGTAGAAAGGGGATACTCAATTCTAAAAATTACACTTAATCAGGATTTTAATGTCAGTATATAGCCTAGAATGTGTTCTAAAGAAAATTAGTGTGTCAGTAAAACTAAAATATAGTCCCAAGTATCCAGATATTCAGAAGTCATTTGGAGCTCTATATTTATAATACAAAAATCATACAACGTAAGCCTATATAAAGGAGTATTTAAATGTAAGTATGTGTACATACATACATTTAATTCATTATCCAGTAGATCATGCACTTTGAGGCATTTGTCATAGTGTTGATAAATTTGTGTTTCTTTGATAACATTTTTTTAACCCAATATTCTCTCAACTAAAGTTAGTACTTGAAATTGAGCAGAACTAAACATTAGAATAAAATCTCCTGGAACCTGAAAGTTTTAACTATACTCAAAACATTGCAAACAAAACAAAACAAAACAAAACAAAACAAAAATAATCTATTGACTGTATTTGATTAAAGATAAAACTTATTAAAAAGATTTGGAAAATAGAGTTTAAATGAAGGTAACCTGAGAAGGTGCGGTGGTCACCAGACACATGAGAAGATGCTCACCATCACTCATCTTCAAGGAAATGCAAATCAGAACCACAATGAGGTATCACTTCACACTTGTCAGGGTGGCTAAAATCAGAAAGACAAGAAATAAGTGCTGGGGAGGGTGTGGAGAAAAGGAAGCCCTCATGCACTGTTGGTGGGAGTGTAAAATGGTGTAGCCACTCTGGAAAACAGTATGGAGTCTTTTCAAAAAATTAAAAATAGAAATGTCATATGATCCAGCAATTCCACTGCTGGGTATTTACCTGAAGAAAATGAAAACACTAATTGGAAGGGATATATGCACTCTTATGTTCATTACAGCATTATTTACAATAGCAAAGATATGGAAGCAACCTAGATGTCCATCAATAGGAGGATGCATGTATATACATGCATGTACTTGGCCATAAAAAAGAATGAAATATTGCCATTTGTAACAATATGGATGGACCTAAAGTGTATAACTAAGTGAAAAAATTTAGTCGTAGAAAGACAAATGCTGTGTGATTTAACTTATATGCAGACACTAAACTAAACAAACAAAACTAAGAAAAATAGATTCACACTTATAAGTACAGAGAACCGGTGGTGGTTAGAGGAGAGGAACTGGGGGGGTTGGGTGAAAGAGGTGAAGGTGATTAAGCGGTACAGACTTTTAGTTATAAAATAAGTTAAGTCACAATATGTAAAGTACAGCATAGGGAATATAGTCAATAATATTGTAATAACTTTGTATGGTGGCAGATGGCAAACATTTATCATGGGGAGCATTTCATAATGTATATAAATGTCAGATCACTATGTCGTACACCTGAAATGAATATAATATTATATGTCAACTATACTTCAATTTAGAAAAATAAAAATGAAAAATAAAAGCAAAAAAATCAAAGGAAAATGTGACTAGAAAAAGGAATAGATGAAACATGACCCAGAGTGTTTCTCTCTTCATGAGAATGACTGAAAATAATTTTAAAATCCTTAAGTACAACTAAAGTTCTTTCTCTTCCCACATTACAGCAGTATCCGTGCCCTGCATGTGTTAATAGCTGTGCAGTCAAGGAGTGCAGCAGGTAGTTATGGAGCTAAGAAAAGGTAACCCTAGGGTTGGAGGGTTGAATCTTCGGCTTAGACCCCAAAGAAAGGAAAGTTACTAATACCATCTAGAAAATGCATCTGGCTACTGAACGCCCCTTATTCTCATTGTAATTGCAAATAGGATTATGAGTTTCGAGGGCCAAAATCTCAGTTTTAATTGTCTCTCTAGAAATATTCAGTCTCTCAGAGGCCAAACAAACAAGGAATAATGTATATGAAAGAAAACCAATATATTGATATGCAGTAATAGAATGATGGTAAAATATTACATCCATTTTTCAAAAATCTCCTACACCTCATAGAATGTTTATAACAGGCTCTCAATCTTTTATTGGGGAATTAAAATAAACTATAATTGTCAAGCATACCACTTTTATATCTATGCCTATTGTCCCATAAATGTCCCATCTATTGTAACATTTGAATGGAGCTGAAATTATTGTTAGAATTGACAGGTGAGAATGAGCTCATAACCCAGAGAATCAGATGAAGTTCAAAATGATTGATATAATAAGACTAAAAGGAATCAAGTATATATGTAGATAAATGTAGCCTAGTGTTTTTTTTTTAACTGAAGTATAATTAACATACAATGTTATCTTAATCAGGTATATAATGATTCAACAATTCTACACCTTACTCAGTGCTCATCAAGATTAGTGTGCTCTCAATCCCCTCTATTTTGCCCACCCGCCTGCTGGCCCTCTGATAACTAACAGTTTGTTCTCTGTAAGAGCCTATTTTTTTGTTTGTTCCTTTTTTTCTCTGTTCATTTGTCTTATTAAATTCCACAAATGAGTGAAATCATATGGCGTTTCTCTTTCTCTGACCAGCTTATTTCACTTAGCATTATATCCTCTTGGTCCATCCATGATATGTTTTATTTGTTTTAATTTGAGTACAGATGACACATGATGTTACTTTAGTTTCAGGTGTACAACAGTGATTCAACTCCTCTGTATGTTATGCTATGTTCACAATATCATTGACTATATTCCCTATGCTGTTTTCTATGTTCCAAAATACTAAATTGCATGCAAAACCTACTTGTTCATTTTGTTTACAGATTATTTCTTTAAATATACTTTTAATATTTATTGGGCCAGAATCTTCCTCAACAACATTTCTCAAGTTGTTTTTTTTTTAATCTATGAGCTGGGTCCTAATGAAAGAGAGATGGAAAGAGAGACTGAAAGGTAATATAGGCATCTAATAAAAAGTTTATTATTACTTTTTTAAACATTGTATTTATTATTTGAGAGAGAGAGAGAGTGAGAACAAGCAAGGGGAGGGACAGAGGGATAAGCAGACTCCCCGAGGAGCAGGAAGCCCGATGTGTGGCTCTATCCCAGGACTCTGAGAGCATGACCTGAGCCTAAGTTAGACACTTAACCAACTGAGCCACCCAGGCACCCAAAACTTTAATATTAACCTTAGGCTGGTAGGGCCTATGGGTAGATTAAAAAGCTTTCCATTTGGGGCCAAGTATTTCACCAGAAACAAAACCATGCCTTCTTTATTTGCCATAGAAGAGCTTGGCAGAAAGGCCAGAGGGAAAACAAAAAACAGATATGTCTGCGGGGTGGAAAAAAACATAGCCGACTTTCTTAGATGATTCAATTTATCCACTAGTGGGCAGAGAGCTTTTATAGGATGAAGAATAAAGGGTAAGGAAGTAACTAGACAGTATAGAGTTGGCTTGGCACTGGGACGTTCCTGGTCAAGTGGAGCACTTCCGGGGACAGGAATGTTAATCTGTTTGCTGATACGGCACCGGGGCAGGAGCAGCTCCGTATTTGGCCTGCACATTATTTCAGCACGTGTCCGGTGTACTTTTCCTTTGGCAACAGCAGCAACAACTTTCTGATATTCCGAACCACAGCTGCAATGATGGCTTTTCTTAAAATTTAATCCTCCAGCCCATAAGACAATTTGATAAGTATCTAATTCCCTATGTTAAACCTATTTATTTTTGAAATAGGGTTCCTGTTTTCTGTCTGAACCCCAGTAAAATCAAGAACCAAAACAGTGCGAGGTCTTTCTGGAAAATACTATCCAACTTTATGGGAAGATAATAAATAATAGCTGAATGGAAATAAATACTCAATATTTCATCAGCAATCAGTAAGATACATAAAAACATCTATTCAGCTGGCAAAGAGTAAAAATCTGAAAATACTAAGTAAAGTAACAGAAAATCTATATTCTGGATGAGAGTAAAACAGTACTGTTTTAGAAAATAAGTTAACATAACCTGGGGCACTTGGGTGGCTCAGTCGGCTATGTGACCGACTCTTGGTTTTGGCTCAGGTTATGATCTCAGGGTCATGAGATCTAGCCCCCAGTGGGGCTGTGTGCTCAGCTCGGAGTCTGCTTGAGATTTTTTCCACCTCTGCTCCTCCCCCTGCTCACGCTCTCTCCCTCTCTCCAAAATAAATAAATAAAATCTAAAAAAAAAAAAGAAGTTAACATAACCTATTAAAATTGCAGTCTTTTTATCAATGCCTCAGCAGTTCTGCTGTTGCATATTTACTATAGAGAAAGATTGTACATGTGTGCCCCAGTAGACAAGTGATAAATGTCCAAAATGACTTGCCTATAATAGCCAAATATGGAAATAATATAAAATACCATCAACACTAAATGGAGTGAATAAATTGCAGCAGATTCACATCTTTTGTTCAACTGGTGGTTGTTTTTCTTTTCCTATAATAATAATCATTCAATCAAAACTCAATTATGTGGGCTGAGATAGTGAAAAAAAAGTTCACTAGTACAATGCAACTTGTAATTTGAAAGATATGATGGGTGGGAGTGGAGCAGATGGATAAGATAGGAGGAGCAAGGAGGAGACTTACCCTTTCAAGGAAGTTAGGGGAGAATATTATTTTACAGTTACTGCATCAAGATATTTACAAAACAATAACAATTATGTTAAATTTTGTTTATGTAATATATTTTATTAAACTTATGTGTTTATTTTATATAAGCTATGTATTTGTCTTATCTCCAGCCAAACAGATTGTGTTTGAGGGCAGAAGCAGGCATGTATGTATACTTTGTACCATTGAAAACTGATTTATTCATGATTAACAAAGTAATATTTGTTAAATTTAAATAAGAAGGAGGAAGTCTAAATTTTCCAAAGTGGAGTCAACTTAAAATTTGTAAATGAAAACTACTTTAGTCTTAAAGTCATTTTTGAAAATTTCTCTTTTATCTAGACTTGGGATAATATCTGTAGTTTAGTATGGGCATTACTTAATTTAATAGGAAGTTCTTGAGCTGGTGAAGCATGGAGAGACAGAATGAGAGTTCTACCTTCATTTTCACATGTCCCAGTAAAAATCAGCATATTTAAACATAAAAAAAAAATCAGCTGGATAAAACCAATATTTCTCAGTCCAAGGCATGAAAAGCCTCAGTAATATCTTAGTGTATTTTCTTGATCAGAGAATACGAGAATAAAGATGTTCAGCTTAGGAAAGAGTACAATTCAGAGAAAATGCCTAGAAAGAATGGGCGAGAGTTATCTTTCTTATTTAAAACAGAAATTTCCTAATAAGTCTACTTTCCTCTTTATGTTAACATCTAAGAAACTTTCACAAATTTTTTTCCCCATTATACTAGGTGTTTTTGGAATAACTTCTTCTCGTGAAATGTTTACTTTATCCAATTTTTCTCAATAAAACACTGAGTATTTCATCATTAGGAAAGATGCAATAAACTCATAAAGTAAAACAAGACACATAGTACCAGTAGTCAATTGTAAGACTACTATTGTAAAAGATATATATATATGTATGTATTAACATATATGTATTATATATAAATACACACACATATAGAGTAAAAAGCTAAATACAATTTAATCTCCTTAATCCTGATTTAATATAGACTCAAATTTATTTGAGGCCCCAAATGATTAAATCATGGATTTTTCCTTACATAGAGTATTAATCTACACGATTGAAATGTCAGCTCTTATTTCATTTTTTTTTTTTGCTTTAAATGTCTTATTAAATGCAAATCTCCATAAGCAAACACAAAGCAATCTTTCATTCAGTAAGCAGGTGTTTACTATCACCCACGTGCCATCTTAGTAAGTCTTTTGCAGGATGTACAGAGATGTAAAACTAAATAGGGATAGTGGTTTTGTGTCCACTTCTTTTTGAGCCCGGCTTTGGAGACAGCAATTATAGAATGTTCAAAGGGCATCATATGGGATAAGCAGAAGGTAAAGCAAAAAACATTTAAAAAGAGGAGCAGTTTTATTTATTTTATTTTTTTATTTTAATATTTTTTATTATATTATGTTAGTCACCATAGGAACAGTTTTATTTTAGTACCACCAAATGATATTTACAATAGTAAAGGATGCATTAGAAATTAGTTTTCTTTTTTTTAAGATTTTATTTTATTTTATTTATTTGTCAGAGACAGAGAGAGAGCATAAGCAGGGGGAGCAGCAGGCAGAGGGAGAAGCAGGGTCCCCGGTGAGCAAGGAGCCGATGAGGGGCTCCAACCCAGGGCCCTGGGAACAGGGCCCTGAGCCAAAGGCAGATGCTTAACTGACTGAGCCATCCAGGTGCCCCAGAAATTAGTTTTCTGATGAAATAAGACTGAGTGAAAGCTTGTTGTCAATTAAGATCAAATTAAAGCAATTAATGAATATATATTATGTGTCAGACACTCTGCCAGATACTTTTGATTAGAGAATAGGAAAAACATTTCTTACCTCACAGAAAAGCATTCTAACCGCAGAGAAACAGTCATAAATAAATAACTATAATATAAAGTAATATAAATCATAACAGAGCTATTTATATATTGAGAATATTATTCAACCTTGGATTTCCAAAATGATATATTAAGAAGATAACGTTGGGACGCCTGGGTGGCTCAGTCGGTTAAACGCATCTGCCTTCAGCTCAGGTCATGATCTCAGGGTCCTGGGGTCAAGCCCCAAGTTGGGAGGGAATCCCTGGTCAGCAGGGAGTCTGCTTGTTTCCCTTCGCCTCTGCCTCTCGCCCCAACTCATGTTCTCTCTCTCAAATAAATAAATATCTTTTTTTTTTTTAAAGATAGCATTTAAACTGGGCTTTGGATATAAATAGAAAAACTAAAGAAAGTTGAAAGGTGATGTAAAGTGGAGGAAATGGAAAGTGGTAAATTTTTAAAATAAAGAAAATTACAATATTTGGCACAGCTTAAACTATACTAGTTGAGACAGGTAAAACATAACTCACATAATTTTCTTACGTATTGGTAAAGCTGGTCTGACTTAATTCTGAAATTCATGTTATCCTTGGTGTATTTATAGATAGCACTTTCATAATCAAGGGATATTATTTCCATAATCAAGTTATATTAATCCTTTCCCTTTGTTTTGCTGAGAGCCCAGTATATACAGAACCCATTGGCTTCCTAGTCAATACATAGGGCCTCCATTCTTGTGTAAAAACTATAACTATTTAGGGGAAGAGATTAAATTTTCAGCAGAATTTGGAATGAGGAAAGACATTTAATTTGCGTTGAATAAGACCTTTTCATTTAGCAGAAATAACTTTGTAGGCTGGAGAAAGAAGGCATGTATGGAGACCTTTATGCAGACTATCCAACTAAACACAGAACTAGAGTCGGAGCCACATGAGGACTAGTTGAGAAATGTGCATCCTTGCAGCAATAAGGGTATGCTGGTCATATCCTTGACCTCTACTTTTACAGCCATGTCTCCAGTGCAATTATAAAACAGATTTGTCTTTGGAATTCTTATGTTTCATTTCTCTCATTCCCTGAGTAGCAAACTTTTCCATTTCCAAATATTCCAAACCCATTGTGAATCTTCCATTGAATAATTTGATGTTACTCTTCATTCTCCAGATTTGTCTCCCTTTTACACATTCCTTGGATCATTAAATAATTAAACAGCTACCCTCTTAATCAGAGCTAAGTCTGGACTGGTTTATCTTGCTAGACTATAGCTAAGTCCTCAGTCTGTCGTACAATGGGCTAGAATAATATTTTCAGTTTTACAGGTGAAACTCTGAGAAGTGAAGTGTGGTAAAAATTTTGACATCTGTGTAGAAAATGAGCTGCTTCTCTGTATCAGTAACTTTGATGAAATTGGATTAGTGCTCTATTGCATTAGTTCTCTTTCTCACTATTATAAGATGTGAGTTCTTAATAAGATAATTTTGTACTGTATTAGATAAATTTAATATTCATGTATTATGAAGAAACATTGCTAATATGATAGAAAACTGCTTGGAGGAGCAAACGATTTCATTAAGACTTAAATAAAGCTCACTTTGCATTTTTCCCCTCCTTGAATACCTGTCTATACTAATCAGATGGTAGGAAAGGCAGATTGGGCCCTAGAGACTAAATCGTACATAATCCATATTCTTGTCACAATCAGATGTCACCTTTCAGGCACAAAATCTTTCCACTGGATTGTAGTTGGAAATTTTTAATACAGAAATATTTAGGATGTTTTAATTTAAAATGATCATGACTTGCTCTACTTTGTCCTGGCTTGCTAATTTATGTCTGTCATAACTGCAGAAAGAAGACATTTGTGAGCAATACAATAACTCGCTGAATCTTCATAAGCTCTGAGTCAATAAAATGATGACACAAATTTCACATTCTTTTAATGTGACATCTGCTTCATCAGTTGAAAGAATTACACCCTTGCTTTGAAGGAGTCTTAATGACACAGACCAAATCTTAATGGAAAAGTAACTAAGATGAACACACTGCTTTCTTCCATGCATAAAGAGAACACTGTTTTAATTGGAACTGAATTAGAGTGTATGTTGGATTTTGTAGATCTTCAAATATTTTATTTAATTTAGGTTTAATAAGATCACACGTAATTCTAAAAGTGAAGAAAAATAAGGCAAGTTATTGGAAAATTAAAGTGAGTAAGTATATTAATTTGTTTCAGATTTTATTTTAGAAAAATCAAAGATTAAATCATTTTTCTATCCATAATATTTCAAAGGTTACTTAGCTTGTGTGATTCAGCTACCGCACAGTCAAAATGCAGAAAAATTTATAAAAAATAAGTTTTCGTTACTATGTTTCACACAGGCAGATATTAAGACAATAACACAATTGGGAGTACACCCAAATGACCAATTGGTCATTTGTCCTTTGGAATATAGAAAACTTTCGGTACGGAATAAATTAGGAAGTAGTAGACATGTGCTAATTCTGGGAACAGTGCCTAATAGACTTTGTGGAAAGTTGTTTTTTAATCTGTGTGTATATTTTATAAAACCATCAATGCATGGTGTTTTTCCAAAACTTAGAGCTATTCAACTTTATTTCTCAACTATAATTTTGTATAAACATGTAGCCATGCTGCTGATGTTACCTATCAGTACACAACAGAGAAAATGATAGACTAACTATGTTGTGTTCACGATGGTTCTTACAATTCTTAGGTCTTTGGGAACTCATTCAAGATAGGTTTTACTACTCTTTAAGGCTTAGGCTCTCAAAACCATTGACCTAAAAAAAAAAAAAAGAAAAAAGGAAAAACAAGACAAGCACATAAGTATAACATTAGGCTTAGAAGTGCCAAATGCAAATATGTAGATGTATTTCTTGCCTATTAAGTAGTGGTGCCAGATCTTTACCAATGACACATATACAATATATTCACAGTTGTTTGTATGTTGGTAGCCAAACACTCAAGTGAAAAAAAAAATCTGATAATGGAAATTAAAAACAACAACCACCACAACAAACATTTCTATTGCCATTTTATTGCTATTCAACTCTACGATTTTTCTTCATGCATTCCAGCCACGGGAAAGTTAATCTCATTACGTTGAGAAACATAATTACATTTTTTAAAAGTTCTCAAATGGTATTTGAACTTTTTAGATTTCACATATTATTAGTCTAAGAGATTCTATTGGATTTAAACATATCAGGTATTATCTATATCCTAAATATTCTCAAACACTGTGTTTTTCTCACACACAAAAACTTAACTCATCATTGATGCGTGATGTCCAAACTGCTTACTATCTTACTCCTAATGCCTTTGTGCTTCTAAACAAGCTGACAAGGTTATGTGAGCAAAGAAGACACACAGTATTTATTTTAGGCTCTAGAAGAATTTACTAAACAAAATACAGGATCAATTTTATTTATCTGTTTCAATGTTGAGCTCAACAAAATAAAATTTGATTAATTTTTAGGAGTGCAAAATCAATACAAAAAAGAAATGTTTGTAGGAATAGAAGACAATACCATATACAAGAATAAGTTTAACATTTATTCAAAATAGGAACACAGAAAACCATTAAACTGTTGTGAAGTCAAATCATAAATTAGTCAATTAGTCAGCTGACAATCATATAAAAGAGGTTGCTACACTTTCAGATCTGTCGTAATTTCATTGTTGGGATAAATTTGAAAAAAATAATGAGGTTCAGGAAAAAACCCCAGCCATCTCCCTATTTCTTAAAGAGTAAATGTGATAGGCATGGTATTTAGGTAATCATTTTGCATTTTTTTTTCAATCCAACCTTTAAAACTTGCATATTTTTATGCATATATTGTTATTTTGATTATTTATTTATTGTAAGCTGCTTCAATTAGAGCAAACTGTAGCATCTGTGGTTTCATTTATGGTGCCGAAGGAAAGTGATTACTGTATTATGAGGCAGCCATACTCCAGAGTATAACAAAACATGAAATACGACTAGGTTGAGCAAGTTCTTATTTTCCAGCGATGTGGTTTTCTCTGAGGAGCCACATCTTGTAGTTACCAGATGTTCCACAATAACAGTAACTCTGGAGTTTCTTCGTTGTTATAACAAGACGATTTTACTACATAGGAAAAGATTGGCATTTTCTCTGCTGGAAGAAAATGAAATTGGCAATTTGAAAGGCAGTTTTAACTGAGCTATGTGGTTTACATTGATTAATCTATCTCATTAGAATATTAGCCAGCCAATCAGAACCCATTTCTATCCATTTTCTAATCTATACCATATGCTTAGGTCATAAAAAGGGATTGTCTTTAATTCCGGCTACTATGGAATCTGCAATAGAAAAGAAGCTGACCTTTTCTCTTAGCCACCAAAAGTTTGGAAAATGAGTTTTATTATTTTAGGAAAGGTTGTTGTTCTTATTTGAGGTGCTTAAGAAGACAGGAATAAAGACAATTGTGGAAAATCATGTGATTTCTCTATCTTGCTTCCACTATCATATCTTCTCTTCCTTGGTGGCAGCTGAAGTGACAGAAGTTGTTTATCAACATCTGTGGTCTGTGAACATATACTCATCATACAAATCTAAGTGCCTGCCCCATGCAAAACTATGGGTAAAGGAGACTACGAATCAATTCATCTGGAGAAAAAATATGTCATGTGATTTACAGAATGGACAAATGTCATAGACACCAAAAGGAAGAGTTTCCACATTTCATTCTTGTAAATATAGTTTCTTTTAATGACGTTGAAGTATGACAGCATTAGGTGTCTTATTAGTCTGGGACTAAACAGACTAGAAAAGGCCAGTAAAGATTTTCCTTAAAGATGTTCAGGGATGGTTCTCCTACTGGTGAACACATGCCATGTCCCACCTCTTTTATAAAGGACATTGGCAATATCTATTTAAACCACAAAGACATATACACATGGATCCATCGAAAACCTCTGGGGAGGGGCACCTGGGTGGCTCAGTCAGTCAAGCGTCTGCCATGGCTCAGGTCAGGATCCAGGGTCCTGGGGTCCAGCCTTGTGTTGGGCTCCCTGCTCAGTGGGGAGTCTGTTTCTTCCTCTCCCTCTGCCGCTGTCCCTGCTCGTGTGCTCTCTTGCTCACTTTCTCTCAAATAAAAAAACAAAATCTTAAAAAAAAGAAACCCAAAGAACCAAAAACCTCTGCAGACAGATCTCAATAAAATAAAATTAAAACATTAATACATAAGCTTCATTATAAATATGTTTGATACACCAGTTTTTCTTATTCACAAAAACTGAAAGTTTGTGCCCATCAATAGAGAAATGATTGACATTTTTTTCATCCCATGGAATACTGCACGTTCATTAACTGCATGGGTTAGAATTGTGCCATTTAAGCTAGATACGTTTTTCCAAGTTATTTTTTAAACTAGATTTAGACTAGTGAAAATAATATGATAAATATTTTTTTAAAAGTAGTGATACAGGGGCTCCTCGGTGGCTCAGTTAAACATGTGACTTTTTTTTTTTTTTAAGATTTTACTTATTTGTCAGAGAGAGAGAACACAACCAGTGGGAGCAGCAGGCAGAGGGAGAAGCAGGCTCCCTACTGAGCAAGGAACCTGATGCAGGATTTGATCCCAGGACCCTGAGGTCATGACGTGAGCCAAAGGCAGATGCTTAACCAACAGCCACCAGGTATCCCACATGTGATTCTTGATTTCACCTTGGGTCATGATCTCAGGGTTGTGAGATTGAGCCCTGCAAAGGGCTCTGTGCTGGGCATGGAGTCTGCTTAAGATTTTGTCCTTCTCTCTCTGCCCCTCCGCCCATCTCTCTCTCCTTTGCAAAAAAAAATAAATTCAATAAATAAAAGCAGTGATATATAAATGTAGATACTGTAAAAGCACAGACAAAAATGTGAAGGGATACACCGGGTCATAGATGAAGGGCGGATGATAACCAGAATGAAGGAAGTGGAAGAGAAAGGAAGAAACTAATAAAAACTAAACAACTTTAAAAGACTACATAAATATGGGAAGTCTGGGTGGTTGAGTCAATTAAGCATCAGACTCGACCTCCGCTCAGATCTTGATCTCAGAGTCACAAGTTCAAGCCCTGAGTTAGGCTCCAGGCTGGGCGTGGAGCCTACCTAAAATTCTCTTTCTTCCTCGCTCTCTGCCCTTCCGCCCCAACCCCCTGCCCCATATGCACACAATCTCTCTTTCAAATAAATAAATAAAATCTTAAAAAAAAAGACTACATAAATATTAAAAAACAAACCCAAAGGATATGATCACTTAATGCATTGATTATGTCATAACTATAAATATAATCAGGGCATACGCATATAGAAATAAATAAATTAAGTAAAATATTGAATTAAATAATAACTTTAAAATTGAGTCCATCAATGACTCCTATGTAAAATTGTCCTTTTCAATTTATATCTTTCACAGCATCCAGATCTTCTCCTTTACAGCGGCCTTCACAATTTTTATCTATAAGTTTTATTGTTATTTGCCCTTCTCCCTCACTACACCCTCAGACTGAAAGGGGCAGTGACAATTTTGTTTAGTTCAGCACCTGGTGCAGCTTATAAATACTCGCTTCATGAATACTGTATGATGAATGAAAGGAAATGTAGCTGTTATATATATTATGAATGGCAGATAAATAGTTAATAATTTTAATGTATGTCATGAGGAAACTCAAAGTTTGGAGATCAAGAAAAAGAGAAGCTATTGAAAAGTCTCAAAGGAAACTCAGAAGGGTGTGGTGTAATAGAGTTTGGAAGGCAGATACCTTCAAGACAGAGGGGACGGCCACTTGTGATACTATCATAAAGGAAAGTTAGATGGGGAAACAAAATGACCCATAAATTTGGTATCATGGACACAGCTGGTGACATGGATATAAGCCAAAATAACATTCAGCGTAATTAGCAACCAGACTAGCAATATTACCAGTCAATCAGCGTAGATATTGTTCTAGTCCCAGAACAGGGTCAGCGAAACCCTCTCTTACGCCAAGTATTAACCATTTAAGTGCTAGATTTGGAAGAATCTGGTATCTTGAGAGAGGGGGTGGGACAACCAACCACACGGTGAGAGGGAACCCAGGGCAGCAAAAATGTACCCGTATGGAAGTGGCTTCATAGCCACTTAGCAAGTGGGAAGGACGCAGGTGTGCACAGCAACGGAGTAACAATCTGAAATGAAGCAAGCACAGCAGAGTGAAGGAGGCGGAGGACAGACGGACATCAGTTACAGAGTGAGTGTGGAACTCCCTGTTTGACATTGTAGCAGCCTAAATGGCATAAAGATTAATGGCAAAATGAATAACGTGTAACCGGTCTGCCAGATGAAGAAATAGAATATCACTAATAGTTTTAAAACTATCTGCTTGGCCATAAATATCTCACATTCCTTTCTCTTTCCAGTGCCCTTTATTAAATTTTGTGTTTCTTTGTTCTTTTTATTTTTTTTAAAGATTTCCTTAATTTGTTCAGATAGTTAAATAATAGGGCTTTTTTTTCTTTTTCCTAGGGGTGGAAGGAGTAGGGATTTTTTAACTTAATACAAATAGAATCATGGTATATAATTATTTTTTAATGTATTAATCAAATTAACTGATTCTTCGTTTCTCCAGAAGCTTTTGGAATTATCACTCTGTAACAGAATAGAGAGTGCATTTTCAGTGGGACAATATCATTTCCAAGGGGGTGAAAATTAGTTCTTGGCATAGGAAAAACATTACCATTATGATTAAGGCACGCTGTATCTGTAGTACTAAAATTCTGTATCAGAGGGAGATTAGGGGGAGAAACAGTGTAAAAAGATTTTTTAGGTGGGCAGTCATGAAACAGGTTAAAAAGTTCTTAAGTAGATGTGTAAGAATGGGTAAATCAATAATGAAAACCAAACAAAGCTTTCTTCGTGAAGGAAGGAAGGAATGAAGGAAGGAAGGGAGGGAGGGAGGACAGAAGGAGAAGGAGTAAGAAGAAAGAAAGACGAAGGAAGGGAGGAAGGAAGGAAGCAAAGAAAATAAGGAAAAACAGGGAATGAGAGCCACGCAGCAGGCCTAGAGGCCAGTCAGTTTGGATCGAGTGAGGTGAGCAGCCTCGGGACACCCATTGCTGAGAAAAATACCACCTGTTGCTGAGAAAAATTTAAAAAAAAAATGACTTCTTGATGGCAGAACATATTGCAAGAAGGGAGGTGGGAAAAATATGTGTGTTAACATGAAGTAAGACAGACTGAAGCACGTAAGAGTTGAGGAATTACAGCACCCAGAAAACTTTCTTGGAAGAAAACAAAACAAAACACAACACAATTCAGTGATGCTATCCAGACAAGAAAGTAATAATCAAAATGAAAAATTGCTTAATATACCAGCACTGGTAAAAAAAAAAATCGATTGTGAACTCTGCATTTATTTAAATATACAACTGAGACTAAGCAAAATTATGGACAAAAAACCCCAGAATGTGTATGTTGTTAAGCCAAAAAAGATATACAAATATATTTTTAACAAATATCCAATGTTGGAAAAAGCAAGATGGCAGGAAGTGTATTTTTACTATTTCCTAAATTTCTAATCAAGAAGGCAACTGATAAGATTCTGAAAGAAAAAAGAAACTAAAAGGTAAATCTTCCCTTATCTCTCTCTCCGTATTACAAGTTGTGGTGAGGGTTGGAAATCAAGATTCAGTATTCTCTCTTGCCTTGACATCTGAAAGCTGGAGAGCCTTGAATGGCAGAGCACGTTTCCCTCTCCCGTTGAACTCTCGTGGATAAGGACCCCTAGCCAAATAATCCCTCTCGTAAGGGGCATCGGGTGTGGGGCTTGCTTACTGCTGAACAGCAGGTTTCCGTTCCCAGCCAGCCTGCTCAATTATTCAGAGTCGACTGCAACTTCCCATGGGAACCAGGAATCACCTCACTTTTGGCTCCTGTAAAGGATGCTCCCTCAGCTCCTTCTTGTTCACTCTGTTCCAGAGTACGTGATAGGCGGTGTTCTGTACCCTGGGCTGTGAGAACATGTGACTAAATCAACTGCTGTCGGGGCACCTGCGTGGCTCAGTCGATTAAGCGGGTTAAGTGTCTGCCTTTGGCTCAGGTCATGATCCCAGGGTCCTGGGAAATCCTTGCTCACCGGGGGGCCTGCTTCTCCCTCTCCCTCTGCCCCTTCTCATGTTCTCTCTCTCTCTCTCTCCCTCTCTCAGATAAATAAATAAAGTCTTTAAAAAAATAAATCAACTGCTGTCAGTCTCCTCTCACCAGTGGTGGGTGTCATGTGTTTGGCCATCCCCTTATTCTAGGGCAGGAATCCATCCCTCATCAGCAGGGTGAAAAGGAGGTAATCAAAACACAAGTTCCAGCCAGTCAGATTGCCATGTTCATTTATGCTGTTGAGATATATATTTTTTTAAAAAGGCCAAAAAAAACCCATCTGTTTTCTTTATTTGCAAGATTTAAGGTATATGTCATATAATTTTTCCATAAAAATTTGGGATATTGATTAATTTCTCTGAGAAAAAAAAATTATTCTCTTTTAAGTATTGAATGTGAAAAGCTGAGTAACTAAAAATACGATCTCATAGTAACCATAGAGGACTTTTAAAATTTTGAGGTTTTTAGGGTATTAAGAAGTTGTTTCCATTTTGTATTTTCCATTTTGTTGAAAGAAGAATAGATATTTCATTTTACCCTTTAGAGAGAGCACGGAGGACAGGAGAGGGAGAGGGAAGGGAGAAGTGAGGAGAGGTAGGAGAAGGGGGAGGGGAGGGGGGGACAGGAGAGAAGATACTGAGACAGAAGGACAGAGCAAAGATTCCACCTATTGCAATTTTATTCATATTTTCAAAATAAAAAATAATGGGAAAGTCACAGCGATTTATTTCTAATAATAAGACTTTCTCTTTGTGAGAGTCACTAGAAAATACGCTTTCAATCCTAAGTAAGGGCATTTTACAAAGACTACAGAATTGATTTACTATTTCCCATTGATCTTGCTGTCAGTCGATCCTTGCACTAAACACAGAAGAAACAGGCCTTATGAGACAGGCCAGTGGCAACTAAATTGATAATTAAAGTGTGGTTGTACACGTATGACCTGAAAATGTAAGCAGAGTCACCAAGGGAACAATAGAGGGTGATTGATACGGTTTACATTAGCATGCAATTTGCAAGTAAGAGGTTTGAATTGGGGCATGCCCACAAGGATATGAGTAGACAGCTGTTAAAAAGGAGACACAAATCTCACAGAGCCCAAGCATGCAAGACTTCAGATGAAGGACAAATTCATGATATTGATGTAGAAACCACATTTTACAGGAAGAAATAAAATACTGTGGAAATCTAATCTGAACACAGCAGACAACTGGCATTATGCTTCATATCCAAAGCCACAGAATTCCCCTTACTACAATCAGCCAGTGAGTTGAGATTTGTCAGGGTACTTTTTTCTGGGATATTTCCATACATTTGCCATTGAATTTATGGGAAAGCAGGCACTCGTTCTGTCTATGTGGTCAGTGACATTCTAGTCCTAGAGTAAGTTGGGACATCCCAACATGCATGACACCACAGATAAAATTTGAGGACTGTCAAGAGAGAAGATATCTCGGACCATTAAAGTGTTCCATTAGTTTGTGTGTACAGGTAGTCATACAGGAAAAAAAAAAATGTAATTTTATTTACTCATTGATTACCACTGTTAAGGAAATGCGGATTTCTTTGATGCCTACTTTATAGTTGAAAGTTAACGTTATTGCCTGAAAGATCCCAAAAAAGTTTGTAATTTAAGACTATATAGATTACTAAAAATCTCTTTCCCTGCTAAACGAGAAAGAAAGAAAGAAAAACCGTACTTGCCAATATTAGGAATGAAACAGAGGACATCGAATCACTACCACTTCCACAGACGTTAAAAGTCCTATGGGAATATGTTGCAAACAACTTTATATCCATAAATTCTACACGTCGAACAAATGGACCAGTTCCTTGAAAGTGACACACTAACAGAACTAACCCAAGAATAATTGAATGATCTGATTGTTCTACACTGATAAAAGAAATTACATTTGCAGTTAAAAAGCTTTCTGAAAAAGAAAATTTGTAGCCAAGATTCTTTTACTAGCAGATTTTACCAAACACTTAAGGAAGAAAAAATAGCACTTCCGTAGAAACACCTCCAGAAAACAGGAGAGGAAATACTTCCTAACTCATGCTATGAGGTCAACATTATCCTAATACCAAAACTACACACACACACACACACACACACACACACACACACACACACACACACACGTTGATTCGTTCATAACCATTGGAAGTGCTGATGCAATATTGGTGAATGGCCTAAGTGCCTGGGCTGCTTGTCCATACCGCTGGCAGGTGATACTTGCTGCTCAACGCCTGCTCTTGATAATGTCACTTCTACTTTCATATTGATTGCTGCTGGGTTAGTCCAACTTTATGACTCTAGAGTCTAAACGGCCCTGTTCATCACAGGCAGTGTGGGATGCATGAATATTGAATGTCCTCCTGTCAAGTTCACCCTCTCTACCAGAACCCAGTATCAGGCCAACTAGTGTCTTTAAAAGGTGCTTAACTCTCTATTACTCAGATAGCATTGCCTAGTTTCACCATAGTTTCATCTTTTTGACAATGTCCTGTAAATGGAATCATACAGCGTATAACCTTTTGAAATTGTCACCTTCAGTAATAAAACAAAGACACATTTATGGCCCTTATCATAGGAAATTCCAAGGGTTTTAGGAACTGTGAGACAGGAGCCATGGGCAAAGACCAAATACATATGAAAAATATATTTTGGTCCTCTGAATGACCAAATATATATTTCTTATAAGCTATAATATTGCATGTGGATATATCAGTTTGTTTATCCATTCACCAACTGAAGGACATTTGGGGAATTTCCAGTGGATTTTATGAAAGAGTTATTCAAAGTATTTGTGTATAGGTCTTTGTATAAATATGTATTTCCATTTCTCTAGAGTGAATACCCAGGAGTGAGAGTTCTGTGTCATTCAGGAAGCATACTTATCTTTATAAGAAACTTTAACCATTCTTCAGGGTGGTTGTACCAATTTGCATTCCCACCAACAATATATAATATTCCTAATTCTTTATCCTCACCAGCAGTGACTGCCTGGCATGACCTAAACTACTAACCTCTAAATACCTCACTGATAGGACATCATACTGAATCTTTTCATTTTTATTTCTTATCTATAGAGCACATGTGTTTTAACAAGGCTTCCAAGGCTACTTTTCACTTTTGCTTATTGCCAATTAACATGGTGCCATCAGAATATCCAGATGGTTTACATCCCTTTGGATGATAATTTGCAAAGGATGGGGCAGATAACATAGCCCTTGGGCAAGACTGTCAACGAATACTATTGTCTGTCTTTTGTTAATGAAAACTGCTCTTGTCCTTCCTTATGGAATATTAGAGAACATATTTGTTTGATTAATGACCTCTTACCTGCACCTGCAGCCATGTTATTCTGTTCTAGAAAAGACAATACATTTATCACTGTAACTGCAATTAGAATTACTACTTGGTTGACTTTCCTGAAATCCACTGTCATCTTCTAGTGTCCATCTTGTTTTCTGGGGGAACAGACATTGACTAAATAAGGTCCTGATTGGGGAATATGAACCCTGCATCCAATAGGTATTCAAGGATGGCAATAATCACTGTCATTCCTCCTAGGATATATTTTTTTTATTTTTTTGTTAAATATTCTGACCAGAGTGAAAGAAGTATCATAAACTTCCATGTTGCATTCCCTGTTGCAAAAATCCTTACACCATCGGCCAAGTAATCAATGTAGGAATTCTGCCAACTCCCAAATATTTCCATTATATTTATACATTTGGCAACCAGGGAAATGAATAACGGATGGGTCTGTGGACCCAGAGAATCAAGTTCTGCCTTTACTCTAACAAGTAGATTTATTAATCTTTATAAAATTAGAATAGTGAAGGCAACATAGTAAGTGCTTAATACATGTGTATTATTTCAGTGACATCGTTACAAGGTATCCTATGCATATCTTAGATTCTTACTGAAGATTTACAACGGCAGCTTGAAAACAAAGTTGACTCCAGATGTGTATAAAATCATTTATCATTGTGTATTTTAAATTAGAGGATAAATGCTTCCAATTGCAGTCTTCCATTCACTTTTATTTTCTTTTTAAGATTTATATATTTATATGAGAGAGAGAGGGAGAGAGAGAGCATGAGTGAGTGCAGGAAGGGGCAGAGGGAGAGAATCTTCAAACTGAGTGTGGAGTCCAGTGTGGGGCTCGAACTCACCACCCATAAGGTCATGACCTGAGCCAAAACTGAGAGTTGGGAGCTTAACCGACTAAGCCACCCAGGTGTCCCCCATTTACTTTTGTCACTGTTGCTATTTCATGCCTAAATGTTAAGTTTACCTCCAATTAGTTGTTTTTACTCTCTGTGTTTTCTGTCTAGTTTTGCTTTATACTCCTCACTTTCATTTTAAGCATATTTCAAGACCACGAATTATCAAAATTTAAAGGATGTCACTGCTAGTGGTGTAATTATGAGAATACACAGATGGCTTGTTAAGAGAGGAGGAAAAAAAAACAAAACCCTGAGCAAAGCTGCAAATGCTAACTTTCAACCTGAGAATCTTTCTCTCTGTAACATAAGTTCACTGCCAGTACGTTACATGTACAGAAACCACACTGACAGCTATAAACGAGAATCTGGATTTTAATAAGAGACCGATATCCAAAATGCATTGATTCGCAAGTACAGTTTTATGTCTCTTCTCTACTGAGATAATTTCAAAATTTTCATTTTACTTTGAAGTAGAAATCAGTACATTAAACAGCAAAACCCAAACCAAATAGTCCTGACTTTAGCAGATGTTCTTAAGAAATTTTGGGGGAAAATATAGCACAAAAATATTTTATCCTTAATTCTGCAATAAAGGTGATGGTGACTGCGGACGCGTTGTCATCGTGATCATTTAATACATATAACGCTTCACAAGGCTTTAGACTTCAGTAATTGTTCACTGTCCACATAGGCGGGCATGAGACCAAACTCCATGTTTTGTTTCACTTTTTATCAAATTTGATTAAGTATATACAAAAGAAAGCCAGTTTGGCTCTCATTTGCCTGATTTTCCGCTAACACAATCACACAGCCAAACAGCGAATGATCGTCACAGGGTAAATGTTATTTCAAGGAATAAATATTTGCCCTTGACAATTTAAGCCACTATCTTTTTCTATTTCTCTTGGCATCTTTTAAAATTAAATAGAAAGGGGGCGCCTGGGTGGCACAGCGGTTAAGCGTCTGCCTTCGGCTCAGGGCGTGATCCCAGCGTTATGGGATCGAGCCCCACATCAGGCTCCTCCGCTATGAGCCTGCTTCTTCCTCTCCCACTCCCCCTGCTTGTGTTCCCTCCCTTGCTGGCTGTCTCTATCTCTGTCAAATAAATAAATAAAATCTTTCAAAAAAAATTAAATAGAAAGAAGGAAGGAGATGCATTGTCAAGTGATATGTAAGGCAAAAAGTTTTTATATATTTGAAAGTAAGGAAATGAACATAAAGGATAGGACTGTAGCGCATTATATTTCATACATTTGTAAATGACAAAACACTTTCATAAAATGCTTTAATTATTTTTACTTACGTATACTCTGAGTGGATATTCCATTCTGTGTGCTCATTTTCATGAAATTCCGAATACATACATAAGCATCTATGGGATCCATCATCCATCAGATGAGTGCTTCATAGCTGGGGACTGTCATGAAATTCCACCACCGAACTTTACATTTCTCTTTATCGTGGCTTGGATTCATATATACTACATTAATTGTATCAGCAATTAGAAGGAAAATAAAATCATTCTAGACCAGTTCCCCACAAATAACATAATCGAACTTCATCTCTGCCTTTGCTTATGACATTTCAAGTGAGATGATCTGATCATGCAAATATTTATCAATTAAACAACTAGGGTGTCAAGGCAGATTCAAGAAAGAAAGTTTTTGTTTGTTTTGTTTTCCTTTCTGTTAACTTGGCCATAACTCCTGCTGGCTGCCGTTAGGTATTTGGGCCAACCAAATTTTCTTTGACAAGTCAAATGACTGTGATTGAATGACTTCAGCATAAAAGGCATTTTTTTTAGAGGTGGGGATGGAGGCGTGTGGAGGGGCAAAGGAAAAGGGAGAGAATCTTAAGCAGTTTCCTTGCCTAGTGTAAGCCTGATGAAGGGCTTGATCTCACAACTCTGAGATCATGACCTGAGCCAAAATCAGGAGTTGGATGCTTAACTGACTGACCCACCCAGATGCCCCAAAAAGCATTTTTTAAAATAAAAAAAAAAAATCCATTTTAAATCATATAAATCCTTTTAAAAGTATATTTTTCAATCTTGATTAGCTGTGATCACTTAGAAAAATAACCATCTAATGATAACAATATATAAGGAACTAAAATTTGCCAAGTTCATGAGTAAATTCAAATCCACATGTTTAAAGGGTTTTAATGATCTTCCTAAGTGATACTTAGCAACCCTGTCCACATTCTTTAATCTAAAATATATTGGTTAACAATTTTAATGTTTAAATAATCTTTATTTTTATGTGTTATTTGCAACATAGTTCTCCCTTGTGTTTTAGTAGCACCCATAATCTTATTCACATTGAATTTTAAAATCCTTCATTTTTTATTTCATTATCACCATGATTTTTCCCAGATTCCCTCTAGCATTTCTCACTTCTTTCCATGCTTTCTAACTTTGTTTAACCACGATGCTATGAATGTCTCACCATTTTCTCTAGCTTTGTTACTATTCCTCACCTTTCTTTAAGCTAAAATCACACATCCTTTCCAATTGTTCTATTTCATATGATGGCCTTTGCACTTTCTTCCATTGTCCCCCAGCATACTTTTCTTTGCAATTATTCATTTGCTTTGCCAGCGACTATCTCCATGAAAAGACTTAGGTTGTAGTGTCCTACATTTTTAGAAAGCTTTTTCCAATCATCAGTTCTTCTGATAATTAGTACAAAAAACTTACCAGCAACTTTCTTTGCTTTTTTAAGTCCTGATAATGAATTATTTATGCAGCATATGTAGGATGATTTTTGGTTTCCAACTAGTTCTTTTATGAACCAGAGCTGCTATTCAGATACGATATTAAATACCTCATTCAAAATTTACCACATAATTAAAAGGTGAAATGGAATCTAGAGGAGTAACATCATTTTTTCCCCAAGAACATAGCATGATCTGGTAGAATTTAAAAAGACAAAAATCACAGATAAAACAAAACTAGCTTCATACTTTCCAAAGCACATTACTACTCCTTATTTTTAAAGGGGATATCTGTCCTCTACCATTACAAGGAGTTGTTGCTTAAACCAGTTATGTCTCCGAATAAAAACTATTATATATTTATATCTGTTACATACATTATAGATTATGTTACGTGTGTGTGTGTGTGTATATATATATATATATCTGTTATATCTGATGTTACGCTTATGTTTGCTTCCTCTACAAAATGTTCCTTTCTTTTAGAAGTCAGGTTTTACATTCCATGGTAACATTCTTGAAAAGAACAAAATAATTAAGCAGGATTGTGTAATGACAACTAATGACTGGCGAATAGAAATACAGGACAAAAGGACACTGTAGCTATTCTACCCTCTACTGCCACCATCACCCTGTGCATACACTACTACTAACAAAAACTCATTAAATATACAAAATTTAAGAAATTGAATCGAGCCACAATTATCTTAGTACTTAGCAAGTAGGCACTAACATAATGATTAACACTTGAGTTTTAATAAAATATTTTGCAGGTATATATATGCTAGGACAGTCAGCACTAAATATGTAAAAGAACAAGAGATAAAAATAAAATATATAGAGAGAGAATGCAGAGAAATTTTTTACGAGGCTCATGTTTCACACCTAGAAGTTTTATTTGACTTTATATCACTTGGTTCCTAAAAATTGATTAAATGTAGTATTATCATATTTACACATACATTATTTAAATATAAGTATATCAAAGCAGCATACATTTAAAAAATATAGTCTTATATATACATTTAAATGAACCATTAATATTAAAACAATAAACTGATGGTGTCTAACAGATGAACACAAGCACATAGAAACAATTGCAAGCAGTTTTATAGAACAGTTAGAAGTATGACTTTTCTAATTAAAATGATGTTTTTGAGGGGCGCCTGGGTGTCTTGGTCGTTGAGCGTCTGCCTTGGGCTCAGGGCGTGATCCCGGCGTTCTGGAATCGAGCCCCGCATCAGGCTCCTCCGCTATGAGCCTGCTTCTTCCTCTCCCACTCCCCCTGCTTGTGTTCCCTCTCTCGCTGGCTGTCTCTATCTCTGTCAAATAAATAAATAAAATCTTTAAAAAAAAAGATGTTTTTGAGCCCCCAGTTACTTAGTGACTTTACATTGAACATATGACATCATTATAAATTAATATTTACTAATTTCATCTTTATTTTGTTTATTTTATTATTTTTCTAACATCCACATATGTGGATGTTAGAAAGTCTTTAAAATGGTTATTAGAAAGTAGCGCCCAACTCATACTGCCATTATGGACAGGATGTTTCTGTCATAATAAAGTAAAAGTGTTTAGCCTTGGTGACGAGTACCTGATAAGAACTGAGTAAAGATGAAACTATTTTATTATTAATAATGTCTCTAGGACCTTCTCTAAACTGTCAGTCAAAAATCCAACCATGATACAAAATTGGAATAAAGCACTTTGAGTTCTTTCAAAGAAAGAGAGGGTTTAAAGTTGAGGCACATTACACGATAAGGTCTTCCACCTCAGGGCAGTGCCTTTGTCTTTTCCGGCAGCTGGTTGGATCTAACACAATGCTTAACATGCAATAAGTACTAAGTCATTTCTTGGAGGATGAATGAGCTCTTTCATATGAAAGGCAACCCAAGCTACAAAGAATTATGCTTAATAGGGTATGCTTTGAATAATAGCTTATCTGAAACAAAACCATACAATAAGACAATGCATATTTTAAAAGGCAGGACGTTTTATTGAAAACTGTGAATTAAGAGGGGAGTGAACTAATATTAATGGAAAAATATGCAGTTCAACTCAGATTTTGCCCTTTTGTTATAAAATACAGACTGAAAACCATGTTTTCTCTAAGTTTTTCAATTGTGGATAAGAAATCATGACAAACTGAGCAGCAACCTTGGTAAAAGGAACAAAGTATCTTTTTATTCAACTGTAGCTTAAAACTTGTTGCATATTGATATTCACAACCCTAAATATAGAGTAATTAGAAAAAAATGATAAGCATTTCATATAAGTGATTATGATCTGTGTTGCCTTTATACAACTAGACCAAAATTTCAGTTTTTCTTATCTCGTTTTATTGAATTTTTAGTATTCCAAACTTTATTATTGTTAATAGATTCTCAGATACTGCCAAGTGTATTAGTCAGGGTTCTCCAGAGACACAGAACCAAGAGGATATATAAAAAAAGATATGTATAAAGGGAGTGATATTATGGGAATTGGCTCACATGATACAGAGGTGGAGAGGTCCAGCTATTTGCTGGCTGTAAACTGGAGAACAAAGAAAGCCAGTCGTGTAAGTCATCTGGGGCCTGAAGACCTGAGAACCAGGACAGCAGATGGTTAAAGCTAGTCAGAGACCAAAGAAAGTTCTGAGAACAGAGGGTCTCTGGTGTGAGTCCTAGTGTCAAAAGGCCCAGGAACCGTAACTCTGGGGCAGAAGAAGATAGACCTTCCAGCTCAGGAGAGAGAAAAAGGAGACAACTTGTCCTTCCTCCCCTTCTGTTCTTTTGAGCCTTCAGTGTGCTGGAGGGTGCTCGCATTGGAAAAGGCAGACCTTCTTCCTCAGTCTACTAACACAAATGTTAACTTCCTCCAGAAACACTTTCACAGACACACCCAGAACTAATGTCTTACTGACTATTGGGCATCCCTTAACCTAGTCAAGTTGACACATAAAATTAAGTGTCGCGCAAGGTGATTATCATCGTGTTCCTGCCACTACTCCCTTGCAATCCAAACACCTACCCATTCACAGATGAACCTACTTTTGTGGACAGAATTATTGATTCTCATTTCCCATTTTCCCCTTCTCATCTCACTTTCCAAAATTTCAGGCTCTTGGTTCATATGTGATTTATTTTTTTTTTCATATGTGATTTATTAATTCCTTTCCCCCTTAGAGTCTATTTCTGGCACTCCTTCACACTTTGGAGTCCGTGTCTAGAATGCTAGTGGAGTTGCCTTCTGTTAGAAGGGAGCAGAGGAGAAATAAAGCCATTGCTTAATCACTGTACTTTAGTGCAGGACAGCAGCTTAGCACTGGGCTGGGGCTGTGGTTTAGAATAGAAACTCCCAATATGAGATTATGCAAAAACATCCAATCAATGCAAGGGAAGGGGAGACAAAGAGTATTGGGCTAAAGAAGGAGGCCCATTTTTGTTGAAATATCTGGATGTTGTATTATTGAGACAAATATTAGACACGATTTTATGTTAGCCAACACGGAGACCTCTCACCATCACCTATCTCTCCTTACAGATACATCCTTTTACTTGCTATTGGCTAAGACTTTTGAAAAGTTTTCAAATGTTTATTTCCTAAATAAGAAAAGAGGATTAAAGTGAAAATTTCTGTGATCATTAACATGTTGAAGTTACTTTTGTTTTTTATAACAGAAATTACATCTGATTGAAATTTTTTACACAACAGCTTTATTGAGATATAATTCACAATCACACTACATACATTTAAAGTGAAGAGTCTGTTTATTATTTCATTCTTTCTGCTATCTTTAGGCTTAGTTTGCTCCCTTTTTTCTGGTTGGTTAAGGTAGAAGGTTAAGATACTGATTTAGTATTCAAGGGACAAAAACATCCCCTGCTTGGTTTGAGGGTCAGAGATTGTACAAAATTAGGAAAGACCTTTGGATCCCTGAATTCTACTAGCAAGAAGGACACTGAGAGATCTATTCAACTGTGTCAGTGGCAAATCCTGTTCCCTGGCCGCACTTCTTGAGACCAGCCAAGGAAGGATTCAGAGCCAAACTCTTGGTAAGCAAGCATGTGGAGCTGTTAAGGCAAGACTGCAGTCGAGGTGGGAGAGCGGGCAGGCCCAGAAGTGGCAACTGCATGGGGGCCTGGGTCGTCTTTTCTTTTTATGTTTGGATAGATTATGGGTCATAGCCAGGGCAGTCTCTGTCTAAGGTTGCCTCCAGTCATCTAAGTGACTCCTCCCACTGGATGGTACAGGGAATTTTTGGCCCTACACGGCACTTGTTGGAACTGTCATGGCAGCCACCCTCCACAACGGGGGTCAAAACCTCAAAGTAAATGTATTACAATGAAGCTATAGATTATTGTAGGGCAGTGGTCATAGGGGAGAGTTGCATGTGTGTTCCCTGCGGTCTCTCCCAGCTGAAACTTCTTAACAGTCGTAAAACACCTGTTCCCTGCTCATATCTGGCAAATGCCTACTCTATCATTGCAGATGCATGTTATGTTTCATGGAAAAAAAGGAAAGGAAAAAGGGAACGTGACTAAGAGGTTGGTACTAAGAACCCTGAGGGAAGAATTGAAATTCATACAAAATTATTCCCTGGCTTGAGACCTACTCAAAGAACTGCCAATATTGGTCCGATTGGATGTTACAATTCCTATGAACTAGTTTCTTCCTCTGTGCTCCCAATTTTTCTTTCTTTTGAACTAGAATACCCGTAGTGGCCATCCTATGCCTATTCTATATTATATGTTAGGTGTTTTCGGGGAAGGCAGGTTGCTTATCTCTGTACTTTCTCAGATCCGCAGATTTGGAGAAGTGGCACTTGAAGTGCTGTACTTCAGCAACCACACTCAGGTTGCTTTATTGGTATCTGGACCTGATTTAGGTGTTGAACTTATGGACTTTGGACTGATGCTGTGAGGATGAAACTCAAGGCTATTTGGAGGGGATAGAGTACATTTTGCATAGGAGAAAGATAGGACTTATGGGTTATCTGAGGGAATACTGTGGTTGGCAGGCTCCAGGATGTCCCCCAATGAACTTTGCCTCCTGGTTCATTCTCTGATGTAATTTCCTTCACTAAACGTGGGCTGTATTTTTTTTTTTTTTTTTTACTTGCTTCTGGTGAACAAAATACAGAAGTAATGGGATGTCATATCTGGTATTAGGTTTTAAAAAGAGTCTTCCATCCTGGGAATTCTCCCTTGTTTCTCTCTTGCTCTAGCTTTAGTTGTCTCTATCTCTTACTTTGCCTTGGAGAAAGAAGGGTTGTCACAGTGTCTGTATTCCTGTGGAACTGACCACATGATAAAGACCTGTTGTCTTAAGGCAACAGCCACGTGAGTGTTCTTAGAAGCTGTTCGTCCTCCACATGAGCCTGAAATGACTGCAGTCTCAGGTAACACCTTGATTGCAGCTTTGGGAAATGCCCTTAGTTAAATTCATCCAACTACATTGTTCCCAAATTCCTGTCCTACAGAAACTATAAGATAATAGGTGGTCTATGCTTTCAGCTGCTAAGGTTTGGGCTAATTTGTTACACAGCAATGAATAATGAATACATTGGGTTATGAAATGTCTTACTAAACTTCAGCTCTGGCTTCCGTAAATCCTTTTTAAATAACAAAAGATGAGTGGAAATGGTATGTTATGGGTCTCAGAAATTATGGTTCTCTTTAACTGTAATGCATTTCTTTTGCTAAAACATAGAAAGAGGGCATATTCATTACCCATGACACACATACTAAAGCGATATTTTTATTTGTAAATACTACAACAAATTTCAAACATGTCATCTAAGAGTCTGTTCAGTGTTGATAAATCTGTTCTTCAGTTGTCCCAGAGGGGATTTTAGAAAAGGGTAAGATTCAAGCACAAATAAATTGCTTAGTAATAATATATATTACTTGATCATATATATATATATATATTATATACACACACACACAATATATCAATATATATATTTTATGAGACCAAAATAATAAGATAATCAAACTCTCAGCCTGAATTCATTGGTCACCTGAGAGATTGAATTTCATTGCTCTGTCCTGAAATTCAGAATACTATCTATTTCATTGTGAAGTTACACATAAAGAATGGATCAATTATACCAATAATATTTTTAAATCATTGTAGCCTTGGCTACAAAATAAAAGCTAAAATAAAATATGTCACCCCAAATCTGAATAAATTAATATAAAAGTTAAATTGACATTTCGTAAGTTATTTTTTTTTTTAATACAAAACACTTCAGGAATCTGTGTGTCATCCTTGTGCAGGGGCCTTGGAAACCTTCTCTAGTTCCAATTTTAGTGTATGTGCTGTTGCAGCAAGCATGTTAATTTTTGTTCCAATAGAATCTTTCTCTCTATAGCAATTTGATAAAGAATATAATAAAAATATACCCTCACTAATTTGAAATTGAATTATTTGCTGCTTAGGTTTTTATAGCTACAGTGCTAAATGGGACTATTAGCAACATACGTATTATTTGTCTACTTACTAGTTTATAATTTGTTTCTCCACTTTGTCTATTTTTTGTATGCCTGGAAATTAGGAGATAGATATGTGTATAACCTTTTTTTTTTTTTTTTGCCCTGGAAAGTGTTCTTAAATCATTGTTTCTTATTATAATACACTGCTTCTTATTGATTAGATATTTTTTACTGGGCAAGTTGGCTATACCAATAAATCAATGGACTCTGTTATAACATTAGTAGAAAGATGTAAGTATAAATATAGATAGTGCCTTCTTAGTGCCAAATAAAGAACTGCTGAGTAAGTAAGCAATATCCTTGAGGTCAAGAATAATAGTCAAGGAAATTAAACAATTAAGCAAACAATTGTGATTAAAGTGTGTTAGGGGAATAAGTTAAGTAGAAAGGATTTAACACTACTGATGATGGATTATAAAATTTAAGTGAGTTATGGTAAGAGGTGAAGACAGTTGTCTTCATAAGTAGTGATCCAATGGTGAGGTAAATGGATTAGAGAGACTGACAAATCAAAGAATTATGAATAAAGTTCTTGATTTTAGCACAAATTTGCTCTGGAAACTATGTGGCGGGAAGAGCTACCATAATAAGGAAAGGCTTCTTATTTATGAAAGAGGGCTTCTTTGTCATGCTAATACTTACAGGGAGATTTGGAATTGTGCTGTGAGTCAGAAAAGGGGAGTGTGTGTTTGTTTCACCATTCCACGAAAAACCAGAGAGGATATCACTATGTCATATCCCCACCAACTTGTAGTAGTGGAGATGGAATGTGTGGCCATGACACCATATGATTTATGTATTTGATACCATGATTCTAGAACTAAATTTTAAATTTAGTTTTTAATTTAATTAAAAAAAGATATTCCATTATGCCCAACATCTCTCTATGCTTTTGCCTCTACCCAAAATCTTGAACACCTTTTTTTTTTCTTTTTGTCAAATGGACTCCTATTTTCATTTCAGTGCTCTAAATTGCATATTCTTGTGCTCCATCTTCCTTCTCAAAACTTACATTATACTTTCCAGAGCCCTTGATCTGCAACCACCTAGCTTCCATTATTTTAGAATAAAGTGGACAATGGGGCCAATTCTTGTCTGGCCTGCTTCTGCTTCTCTAAAGTTACTTTACTCTCCCTAACTCACTATATTCTAGCATAATTGGTTTTCTGACAGACTACATCATGCTATCTTCGTTCCTATTTCAGGTATTTTGCATTTGATTTCCCTTATGTCTAAAAACTCATCTCCTGGCTCTTTGGTGATCACTCCTTCCATTCCTTTTGGTCATAATTTATGTTATCTCTGCAGGAGGTCATTCCTTACCTCCCATCACCTTGATTTGCAGCCTCACACACTCATTATTAATTATCTGTTGAATCCCCTTTCTAATTCCTGTTTGACAAGCTTGGTTTGTAGTGTTGTGTGTGTGTTGTTTATTGTTTGGAAGTCTCACTTCATTATATATTGTCATTATGACAATATGATACTTAAGAAACATTTAATGCAATATTGCTTTCAATATACTATTAGCAAATATTTCTGTATTGTCCATGCTGTGTGAAGTAGTAGACATTGAATAGTATAAGATATTCAGTTTCTTTTCTAACAGTTACTCACCAAAAAAGAAAAACAAAAACAATTTAATATGTGAAAAGCAGTATTGCATTAAACATTTCTTAAGGGTTCTGAGACAGCTAATATATTCCTGAAACTTAGATTATTATAAATGAGTCATTTTCAGCAGGGGAACATTCTTATTTTTATGAAAATTAAAGTCTTTTATTCATGATGCCATTATTTTTAAGATTCTTAACTACGTATTTTTTTCCTCCTTTTTCTACAAAGGCAAAGAAATGGGCACTATAAAAGGAACAATCATATGCTCTGATCTCTTATAATCATTCAAACAAGCTAATCATTAACATGTGCCTTTTCAAGCTTTGAATCTCCAAACTCAGAAACTTTGAGGGAGAAAAATGAAGTAAGTTCTGCTTTCTGTAAATATTGCCATTTATGGAATATATATTATGGGCTACACTGCTAGGTGTTTCGTCTTATTGTCATTCTATGCCATTTAATTCTTGGCTTGAACTAACAATGTTGGGATTACTAATGATGATAAGAAAATAAAGAAAACAAGTATAAGATAAGGAAAACAAGACAAAAATTATAAGAGGAAACTCAGTTTGAGAGATTAGTAAGTTTGTTAAAGGTAGTTATATATGTGTGTGTGATGGTTAATATTTTTGTCAATTTGACCGAGCCGTGATGCCCAGACATTTGGTGAAATACTATGCTCGACATTTCTGGATGTTTTTGTGAGGATGGTTTGGGGCGATATTAGTATTTAAATCCATGGGCTGTCCATAAAGCAGATTGCCCTCTGTAATTCGGATGGGACTCGTCATTTGAGGGTCTCACTAGAACAAATACTGAGCTCCTCTGAGCAAGTGGGAATTCTACGCACAGATGACCCTAGACCAGGACTGTAACATCAGCTCTTCCCTGGGTTTCCAGTCTTTCAGGCTACCCTGTATATTTTGAAGGTGCTAATAACTGTGTGGGTGAGTTCCTTAAAATAAAGCTCTGTATATACAGACATGCTATTGATTCTGTTTCTCTGGAGAACGCTGAACAATACAGAGTGGATCAAGGGTTATAACCCATAACTATCTGATCCCAAAGCCCCTACTCTTACCAAAATACACATTGTACCTTGCAAAATATAAACCTTAAAGAAAGATTTGGTCAGACTTTAGAGTGTAGCTTATTTTAGCTGATAGTTTAGTCAATTGGGAGAAACCAGACTGAAAGATTAAAGTTCTAAATTAATATAAAGGAGGAATAACAGCATAGTACGGTAGTTAAGAACACAGAATTTTGAGAACAGGAAGCTCAGTGTTCCAATTCCTTCTCTACTGTCTGAGAGAACTTGGGCAGGTTATTTAACCTCCTTATATTGAAGTCTGTAGGAACCCACCCAGGACTCCTTGGATCTAGATCCCTTTAGCTGTTTCGTTCATTCCAGCTTCACCTATGTATTACTTGCTTCAAACTCCTACGGTAGGGACTCTATTCAGAGGACTCCCATTTACATCTAAAGATGTTTTGACTGCAGGTAGTGAGGGTGTGCCTGGAAGTTTATAACTGCCTGGGGTATTGTTAGCCAAGGACTAACTGGTGCAGTAGGGTGAAAATTCAGCTCATTTGCCTTCAGGACAATATATAAGGCCTAATTTATATTCTAGAACTTCCCTCTGGGATAAGGCCACACTTAGCAAGAAATTACACCTTACTTAGTTTCTTTACCTTCCCAACCTGCTTCCTCCATTTCCCTCTGGTTTCTCCTGGGAACACTTTCTAGATAAATCATTTGCTTAATAATCCTCATCCCAGTCTCCTTTGGAGGAAATTGAATAAAGATATCAAGTTTCTCATCTCTACAGCTGGAATGCAGTCTTTAAGTCAAAGGCTGTTGTGAGGATTAAGTGAATTAGTACATACAAAATACTTATAACAATAGCACATATAATGTGATAAATATGTATTGGTATGTAAATTATAGAATAGTGAAACAATATATGTCCAATTAATACAACAAATAACTTGTCAAATGCTTATTATATGGTATATGCATTCTATGCTTTAGAAAACAAGTAACCAATTATCCCGTATTTACTCTCACATATGTTCAATTGATATAGACAACTAAGCCAATATTAATAAATGCAATGTAGTCCATATGATGGCAGTAGTACACACTGAGTGCTAATGGTTTTCTAAAAAGTAATATAATAGAAACATCTTGCACACAGAACTCAGCCCAAGTAATCAAGGAAGAGATTTGTCAGAAAGGCTAAGTAGGGATTACACAATTCTAAAAGTGTGAAGGATGATGGAGAGTAAAATAGAGAAAACAAAATATACAACTTTTGAAAGATTTGCAAGAGTTTTACAAATTATTATTATTTGAGTTGAGTGCAGATGTGTGTCTCTTTATGTGTGTCTGTAAGTGTATGTTGAAGTATGTGGTGGTATAGGTGTGTATGTGTGTGTGTCTATTTGGCTGTGTGTTGTGTGTGAGAGAGAGTGAGAGAGAGGGTATATACATGTGTCTCTGTTGAGGTGTATTTGGGGGAGTAGGATTGGCATCGAGACTGAAGAGATAGGCAGGAGCTGTGTAGCATTCTATGCTATACTCAAGAGTGTGTGCTTCATTTTAAAGGCAATGTCAAGTCAACGACGGATTTTAGTAGGGGAATGGAATGTTAGAAAGACAAGTTTGGCAACTATGTTAAGAATGGAATTGAGGGCACGGATGGTAAATAGGTTTCAACTCACATGCCAACTCTGATCAATTGGCAGTGGCTGCCCAGAGTACTTGTTGAGAAGGATTTTGAGGTCTCATCCAGGCTAGATAGGAAAGAACTCCTAGATTGATTATCAATGTCTTCCATTTATTTCTCATGTCCTAACCCTTTCTTTATTGAATCTGGTCCCTACAGGGCATATCTGTTATAGATATCAGATGTAGATCAACTGATATCATCATAAAAACTACAGATGGAAAACTTTTCTCTGACAGCTTCTAACCTTGAAAATGCAGTAACATTTTTACTTGTCTTAAGAAGTGTATAGGTTATGGGGTGCCTGGTTGGCCCAGTAGTTAAGCGTTTGCCTTCAGCTCAGGTCATGATCTCAGGGTCCTGGGATGGAGCCCCGCATCAGGCTCCCTGCTCAGCAGGAAGCCTGCTTTTCCCTCTCCCACTCCCCCTGCTTGTGTTCCCTCTCTCGCTGCCTCTCTCTCTCTGTCAAATAAATAAATAAAATCTTAAAAAAAAAGAAGTATATAGGTTAGCACAGACATTAGCACATAGGTATATTAAAATTATTAATTTAATGATTTTAACTGATTTGTAAACACTATTTGGAAACAGAGCTCTGATAATCTATATCTGTAGTATTGGAATAAAAAGAAAACCAAACATGTAATAAGAGGAAAGTTTTAAGACTAAAGATTATGAGAGATTATTGTGTTTGTAAATATATAGACTTTGCCAAACTTTTCCCCCTTGTACTTCAGTTAGACTAAATACCCTCCTGTTATGTATTTTACATATTACGCTACTGATTTAGATTTAATTAACTAAATGTTAGAAAAGATTTCAGAGCCAGCTTTAAATAATAAATACTCCCTCATAGTGCAAAGAATAAAGCATTTAGAGCCAGACTAGCCTGCTTTGGAATCCTGACTTTGTCATTACCAATATTAGGGTCTCAGGCAAGTTTTCTGTGGTGTGTCTCCTGTCTAAGCATATAGCACTAACTTAATAAAGTTTTAAAAAGGCTCAAATTCAATAATGCACATGCATAAAAAATGCAGTTGATAGAATAATGTAATAACACCTGACGAGCTTTGAAAGCATAGTTCCTATGCCACATTTTATTAATTGTTAAAAAAAAGCATAAATTAATTTTGAAATCAATCACATGTTAGGAAATGTTTAAAAACAGAAAATCCGTAAAATGCTCATTTATTTTTAGTCCATTATATACTAAAATGTTAGATATTGGGGTCCCTAATTTAAAAATTCACGGTTCACCCAATAATAAGCTAATAGTACAAGCAGATAGATGTGTGCCTCACTCTCCATGAAACAAAGTGCAACTTGAGTAAGATTTCCTAAGAACTCCATAAGAGAAAATCACATGTGAACATTAAATATAAATTTAACTGTAAATTGATTTTTATGAAACTATTCTGAATTGCTATTGTAGCACATGGTTATTAATACATGAATTCCGAGTTGAAACATGGCTTCAAATACTATTGCACTTTCCAAAATGCCCACACAGGATATCAGATATGAGAGTAAATAGATCTTTTCACTTTTTAATGGCTAATGATCACCCTTCCAAATGACACCTTCATTGATAGTACCGTTTTAATCACAAATTGTGTGTGATTCTTTTAAATAGGATAATATTGGGAGTGGAACTAATGATTTCACGTACATTAACGATTTTCATCGTGCTTCTTGTAACTTAAGAGAACACCAAGCTGAAGTGTGGTTGATTTGAAGTATGTTCAGTTTCTTTCTACTCCATCAGGTACCGCATTAGCATGACCCCAGGGTCTCGAGTTTTAAAAACGGGGAAATAGAGCAAAACTTGTCAAGAAAATGGCCCCTATAGCAGCCAAAGACTTGGAAAAATATTGCTGTAAAAACTAGTGTTCTTGGTCCAGCAATAAATATACAGTAATTTTAATAGAAACAAGCAAAATATGAAATGACTCTTTTCACATTGACACTCATGTTGTAAAAAACTCAATTATTCAGAGGGTGTTTCTTTTAATTTTAAAGAATTTCACATTCAATGGATCACCATTTAATACACCATTAGTGCATCATTGTTCAATTATATGAATACCAAACTACTAGAGAAACGATCCATTTTATAAATTCTTACTATATTTAGAATTAAAATCTGTTGTTTTGTGATCTCTTGCAACTTTATGTCACACATTATCATCTTCTTTTCATTTAGTAGAAGCATGGGGAAAGAAAATGTTCTATCCAGTCATGGTTGAGTTTCTTTATGTTTCACTTCAGTTTTCTGGGCATTACTAGTAGCTTTTATTTCACAGTTGTTTCTTGTTTAAGTCTCACACAAGATGACAACAGCATGGGGCAAATCATTTTTGGCTTAATTTAAAATGCTGTTTTCAGGGTATTTTAACAGCAGCAATTCTCATATGAGCAAGTAAAGATCATAAATGTTATCTGTATCTCCCCAGATAAACTACGAATAGAAAAACAAACACACACCAGAATTCATAAAGTGATAAAGGAATTTAGTATGTCTTAGCCATGCCAGTGGAGTTTCAACACGGACAAAATCTATACGTATGAAATTTGACACAATCTTAAAAGGAACAAGGTAAAAACAAGGAAATAAAAATGCTTTCAAATCAGACAAACTCTACAATGGAAATTCAATCTAAATTTATGCTATCCAGGTGAAGTATATGTTAAGTGTCAAAAAAGTTAACAGTTACAAACTCATTGCTCTGTGTGTATGTGTGTGTGTGTGTGTGTGTGTGTGTGTGTGTGTGTGTGTGTTGGGGAAGGAGTAGTCTTAAGAAGAAACAAGAACTAAGAATCTATGAAAATCATTTGGTTAACTTACTGAAAAAGGTACTAAATTTATTTTAACAAAAAAGCATTGATGTAAACTGGGGAGCAGGAATTGTGCCTTGTAGATACTTACATCCTCTACCTCAAGCAAATGACCATCCATCTCTTGGCTAACAGCAGGANNNGAATGAGCAAACGGAATGGTCAGTCCACTCTCATTTACACACAGTCTACCACCAAGATTGTCAATCTTAATTCTAATTTGTTTTAAATATTTGAAAAAGTTACAGTGAGCAAGTATCATTTTTTCTAATGTCATTTAGAATGATAATAAACCTCCCATTTGTCATGTTTTAAGTGCAAATCCTTACTAATTCATTCATTTCATCACTGTTTGTAAATTTTTAGAACTTCTTACATCTGGTATAATCTCTGAGACCTGTCTATATTTGCAGCTATCTGATTTAGAGTGAGTACTTGAAGGTCACAAGCAAAAGCATTTTTATGTCTTCACCATCTCAAATTAACATCAGTAGTGAACTCCTTGCATGTAGAATTATAATGAGTCTGCATGTGGGTTTTTTAAATATAATCTTGATAAATTCTGACCATCAAACTATATAATGAGGCTATCTCCTCCCTAGATCTCTATTCTATTCTTGTATAACTTAAGCCTAAGATTACATCTGCTTTTTTAAAAAGCCATCAAATTACATTGACAATTCATGCTGTTTGTTTTATTTTTATTTTTTTAAGATTTTATTTATTTATTTGTCAGAGAGAGAGAAGACAGAGAGACAGAGCACAAGCAGGGGGAGTGGCAGGCAGAGGGAGAAGCAGACTCCCCGCTGAGCAAGGAGCCCAATAGGGGACTAGAGCCCCAGATCCTGGGATCATGACCTGAGCTGAAGTCAGACACTTAACCAACTGAGCTACCCAGCCGTCCCCATATTGTTTGTTTTAAATAAAAACCCCAACCTTTTTCACATGAAGAAATTAGGTTACATTTTCTTTTCTGTATATATGAAGTTGATGTTTCTGAAACTCATTGTAAAAAAATTGTGTTTAAGTCAAATGCAAATTAAAATTTTGGTTGACCCAAGTAACGGAAGTATTTAAAATTCATTTATTTACCACTACGAGGGACACTATTTTCATACTTTGTGTATTAATTAATTATTCTGCTTAGACTGAATGAATTTGGAAAAGAGACAATACTTTCAGAGATAGTGTCTGAGAATCAAACCCACATAAAAAGTGATGGCGAAAAAACACTTGAAGTATGTCAGCTGCTATTAAATCTTATTAAATTTAATTTTGTTTTTTGTTGATAGAATTTATAAACACTTCTCTTACCCATCACCTGCCCTAATGTGCACTACTTCACTCATATATATTCTATACATTTTCTCCAAACAGAAGTGGGACTGGCTATTGCCTGGGTCAGTTTGGTAATTAAGTGAACAAATATAAGCTTACATAAATTAGATTTGATTTCCACGCGTTTGCCGTCATAATGATACAGTGGATATTTGTAGTCAAAGCCAGTTATTTCTAAAAACTAAATGGAGTATAAATACCCTAGTAAAAGGAAGTTTTAAGAACAGTAGTCTTTCGTGAGGAAATAGAGAAGAAGAAAGAGTGCTAAATTACTCATGCAAAAAAAAAAAATGTAGTCTGAAAAGTTTGGTTGTGATAGGGTGGTATTAAGATTGAAATGCTTAGAATGGAGATTTGTTTTGTTGTGTTTTGATTTTTTTTTTCCTTATGAAAATAGTTCTTAACTTGTATTTGAAATATAAATGTAATTGTTGAAACATATTGTAAAGAGATGATTTTTGAAGAAGGATTTGTATCCTGTCCTTTCCTACTTTTTCCAGGACCAGTAATGCCTCTTAGCTTAAGACAGATCTAATCAGCAATATTATTGTACCTCCTCTGACTTCTCATTTGAACTTAACATTTTTCTCTCTCCAGGATTCACAGATATTAGTTTTTGTTTTTCTGTGTATCTCATGTGGCTTTTCTAGTATTTATCTTCCTATTTTTGTAAAGAGTTCTCAGCTTATTTTGCCAACCCCCTTAAATCTATTAATAAATTGTTTCCATATTAATTCTTTATCTAATAACCATGTTTCCAGAAACAATGCATATTTCGGAAATATATCTTACTCATTAATAAATGCCTTGTTGTGCTTGAATCGATATTAAAATAAAGATACATATGTCTAGGAGACTAAAAGAAGCCTGCTTAGGGCAGCATTCCAAATTCAAATTCTAAGTTCACTTCTTTTACTTATTAAGAGTAAAAACAATAAACTCTTTAAAAGAGAGAATTAAATGATATAACGAAATACAAATGCAAATTACAGCTTTGCTTATACACCATATCTTATCTATACGATTGGCAAACATTCAAAAGTTTGCAAAAATACTTTGTTGCCAAGCTACAGAGAAGCAAGCAAGAACTCATACATTTTTGTTGGGAAAGCAAAATGGTACAACCTTATGGAAGGGAATTTGGCAAATTACATATGCATTTCCACTTTTACACTGAGATCTCATTTCAAGAAATCTATTCTAAAATACTCTGGCAAAAATCCAGAAATACACATACACAAGTATATCTTGTTGCAGTAGTGTTTGCAATTTTAAACAGTGCATTGTGGATACAATTTATTATCCATCAATAGGCTGAAAAAATCATGGTACCATGCAACAGTGGGGTCCCACATGGGGACTTTGTCGCCGTAGAGTAGTAATTTGTATGTCTGTATGCTTTTATGATGTAATATCTGGGATTAATTATTTTAGAATTAAAAAGTAGCATATGTAAAGTATGTATAGAATGTGGGTAAGGTTATCAATTTATTGTCTCTGAGCTCCTATCAACACTTCTTTGTCTAGAGCAATATCCTTTTCCTAAAAATCTCTTCTTTATAGCTAGCAAAAATATTCAGCTTTGTCAAGAGAAAGCACTAGGGTGACATTGTAAGGAGACAGAGATAGGATGCCACTTCCTTTCCCAGTTCTGGTCCTGCTTCCAGTTTTCCTTTTATTGAGCATGGTTGTGAGGTCCGTTGATGCTCATACTGTAAGAACAAACACATATTAAAAATGGAGGCTTAATTCTTCTTGTTAAAAATAAAGGAAGAGACTCCCCCCTTCCTCCCCTTTTTAAAAAGCGTTTTACTTTAGAAAACTTGGACGTTCTTTCTTTGCCTCTTTGAATTATGTGTGAATCTATTCAGTGGGTGAAAGAGTATCCCAGGAACCTGGGAACCTGTCAAGGCCTGGGAGCCATCTGTTGAAATGCAAGATGTCAGACCTATCTCCCAGTTTCCTGGCTCCAAGTTCCAAACCTAACCTTTCTCCTGTCATAAAGATACAAGAAATATTTTTTTTCTTCTAAAAGCATTTAGCAAAACAAGTGGCTACTCCAATTACCAGGTGATTTAGGATGAGCTATATGTAACAAATGGTGCTGTAGAGTCTTCTTAATCAAGGATTAGTTATTGTTTATCTGGAAAAAAATGTATAAAATGTATCACTTGGCTAGGTACAAGGGTAAGATTTCATAGTGGTTCTTGTTTTTGTTTTTTTGCAGTCTGTTTAGGAAATGCCTGTGATGCACATCACATCATGGTTTAATACTCTTTCAATAATAAAACTGGTTTTACTTCTCTTCTTTTGTAGAGAGGTTTTCTCAGGTAGCAGGAGATTCAGTTTTCAGTTATGTGTCCCCAACAATATTAGTGGAGCTCACAGGCTCTCCCAACACGAGGATGCTTTTATGGCAGGTTTTATTTAGTCAAGCTCATGGGACATTTGTCTACCTACCCCTAGGACCCAAAGTAAAGAGCCTCCCTGCTACCACCTCAGGCCACACTCTCCCAGTCAGGGGGCTATTTCTATGAGCAAGTTTCCGGGGTAATTATGGACCGCTGTCTGACTGGTGTTAGATGCAATCCTTTGAATGCACTACTTGTAGAAAGAAAAGCTCAAGTCTTTAACTCTCAGTCTGAATTCAGTCTGAAAACTAAAGAACTTCCATGACAGCCATAAAATGATGTGTTATTTCTTGAATCATCAGACCCAATATTGCTAAAAAGAAACACAAAATTTAATTGTGGGGGCACCTGGCTGGCTCAGTCAGTTATCGGCTCCGGTCATGATCCCAGGATCCTGGGACTGAGTCCCATATTGGGCTCCTTGCTCAGCAGGCTCATGCTCTCTCTCTCTCTGTCTTGCTCTCTCTCTCAAATAAATTAATAAAATCTTTTAAAAAAATTGTGTGCAGCAGAAATACAACATCAGCTGGATTCACAGCCTCAACAAGCTTCTCAGGTGACAAACAGGGTATAGATTAGGGAAACTAAGGGACCCCGAAACTTGGAATGGAGACTTTGGACCCAGATGAAACTGAGGATTTGGGGCCCTGGGTTACACAGCCTTCCTTGCTAGTGGGAGTGTCATGCCCTGGTGTTTCTTCTCAGCAATTTGCCTTTCCATACTGGAAAACCTGTAATACTTTTTTTTTTTTTTTTTCTGGGGCACATGCCTTGCAAGGGCATGTTCATTCTCCTCAAGAATGTCACAGTCATCTTCTATTATAATGAGACTCCTCCTAATGTCCCCCTCCCCAAGATAACTACACAGAAGCACTGTCATGTCCTTAGCGAAACTGCAGGTGTTAATGCCACGATAAATGTATTAAAAAAATCATTGGTAGTAGCATTTAGTAAATTCAATGTATGTCACCTGTTTAGTCTGCACACCAGTCAGAGGGTACTTGAATAATAACTGTATTATTTCCAGCTTAATCTGGTTTTAACTCGAGTTGCAACTGCTGTTTTGATATAATATCTTATTGGGCAAATCCTCACCCCTGGCACTTGGTATCCAGCTATTGGTTTGGCTAATACTGGCTTCCCTGTATCAATATATAAAAATGATGAGAAGCAATTTTCCCTTACCTAGTAGGACCAACAGTGTGGCTTGCCAATTGTGTCAGGGAGATGTCAGTTCTGTTCTGTCATACTATTGTCTGTAACTATTTTTATTTTTTTCCTTTTATTTTTTTTTTCACATTGCACTGCTCATTACTGATTGCATCATTTGGATGGGATCTAATGAATAGGAAGTACTGCAATATGACATATTCCAACTGGAGAACAGATTGACAAACTCAGTCTTATAAATAAAGTTTTATTAGAACAAAGCTATGATCATTTGTTTACATATTGTCTGGTTATTTCTATACTAGAGCCGTAGAGTAGACATCATATCCACCACAGATTTTAAAATATTTATTATATTGTCCTTTACAGAAAAAGTTTTCCAACCCTTGAAATAGAGGGTAAGAGATAAACACAATAAAACCTAAGGGGTTTGCTACCTAAATGAAGTTTCTGGGGGTTCAGTGGTCTGCAGCATGCCAAGACAATCCCTCTAAGGTGAAGAAAAGTTGCTGTACCTTGCAGCATAATGCAGAGTAAGCTTTTTTGGATTGAAGGCAATCTATACCACATTTAATGTGAGCAAAGATGAGGGTAAAAAAAAAAAAAGATATGGGGATGAATCTCTCAGAATAGGCACAGACTTTAAAGATATTTGAATGACCACCAAAGGGCATCCACTGAATCAGGGGATTTTAGTAATCATATAGGCAAATCATATGCTCTGTGGATGTGAGTCATCCTCTTTCCCCATATATCTTAAGTGTTTGTTCAACTGGCTCATAAATAAAGTGGTCATGTTGGCAGAAAGGAGTGTGGTAATGGGTTTAACAACATAGACTTACCTCTTACTGCTACTGTTCAGCTACCGATTTACCAAGAGCAGAGTCCGACACTGAGCCCATAGTATAGAGCCATTACCCAGAGAACTAGCCAGCAACCTAGTGGAGGCCGGTTACATTGGATCTCTTCCATTATTAAGAGGCATAGATTTATCTTCACTAGAATAGACACATATTCTGGATTCAGTTTTGCCTTCTTTGCCTGTAATGGTTCTGCTGGCACCACCATCCATGCACATCCAGAACACTTATCTATCATTATATACTATACAGAACATAGCTTCTGGTTAAGAAATTACTTTTATAGAAAAGGAAGAAAAGCAATGAAGTCACACCCATGAAATTAACTGATCTTAATACAAATCTCATTACTCAGAAACTTCTGGATGAATGTCTTAATTCAGATTCAGTTATGGCACCTATCAGGACACAACACTCTGAATAGATGGGGCTTTGACTCACAAATGAGGATATGCTTCCAATGAAGGACCATAATGTGGTGTGGTCTCCCTTATAGTCTGAATACATGGGTCTGGGAATCAAAGAAAGGAAATACATGTAGGTCTTCCATTATTCCTAATAACTCACCCAGGAAGGTTTTGCTTCCTATACCAATGACTTTTACCTGTCACAGTTTGGAGATCTTACCTCTCACTTGGGCAGTGCTTCCACTAAAGAACATAACAATGGTTCCATTGAATTGGAAGATGAGATCTGTACCTCGTTATTTTGGGGTACTTATGCCATTCAAAAAAACATGTTAAAAAAGGGGTGGATCTACTGGGCAAAATGATTAATTTTGATTACCCAGGAGAAATTGGATTATTGTTGTATGATGAATACAAGAAATAATATGTCTGGAGACCAGGGGATTCTCTTAGGGCACCTCTTAGTACTTCCATTCCCACAGGAAAAATCAACAGGAAGCTATGAAATCCAAAATAAGGCAGAAATTTTGAAAGCCAGACCATTCAAAAATGAAGATTTATGTAACTCTACAAAGTAAGGAACTCAGACCATTTGAAGATTTTACCAAAGTCAAGGTAAATATGGAATGGGTGGTAAAAGAATGAAGTCATAGCTATCAACTAATGCCTCACAATGATGACCTTAGTAGCTTTGCGTATTTTCTCCTTGTTTGTTACGTTTTTATGTATGTGTGTGCACATATAAAATTTTAGTCTTTGTGCTTCTTCCTATTTTTTATTTTTTAAAGATTTTATTTGTTTATTTGAGAACAAGAAAGAGAGAGCATGAGCGGGGTGGGGGGCAGAGGGAGAAGCAGGCTCTCTACTGAACAGGGAGCCTGACGTGGGGCTCGATCCCAAGACTCCAGGATCATGACCTGAGCTGAAGGCAGATGTTTAACTGACTGAGCCACCCAAGTGCCTCCAATTTTTATTTTATATATAATTTTTGTTAACTTCCACAATTAAGTCTTCTCAATTTCTCCTAAATTTCTGTCAAAGTACTACTGAACACCGTGTTCAGAAATTGGTTCAGTAGTACTTTGACAGAAATTGAGTAATTGATGTAGCTGGAGATGAATACAATTACTACTGTGACTTTCTGCATCCATATTTGGGGAAGACAGTAAAACTGTCTATACTTGAAAGAGAAGTAGCTGCATCTTATTAGGTTTCAAGAACAGTATATATGGGAAGTGAGTAGCCAAAAGAGTGAACCATGCCAGTTATTGATTTAGTTTCTATTTGTTTCAAATCCATCATTTTCCCATGCTTTATGATACTGACACTGGACTTATAAACAAATTTTCTTTGTTAGTCTTTGCTATTAGAGTGTTGGAATGCCACTGTAACTCAAAAGCCTTGATAACCAGAGAAGAGTATGGAACCACTTTCCCNACCACTTTCTCTGGCCTCTTCCTCTCTCTACCCCGATCTAATATCTAACATGCTTTAGGATGATTATAGGTAGGCCAAAGACACATTGTCCACAATGAGAACTGAAAACCATATACATTGCTCTGGTACTCTGAGTAACTTTGGGGAGAAGAAGAAATAAAACTTTCATGTCTCTCTTAGATGCAGGCACCAAAGTTACAATCCTGCTTAGTACTATGGGGCAGTAGGGATGCCAAATTCAGTGGATGGGGTTTGGCAAATTTCACAGTGGAGAAGGGACACTAATGTGACCTTGTATGGGAGATCCTTTAGGCCAAATTAATATACTGTTGTTGCTTCTATTTCTGAGGGCATAATAGAAATTAATGAGTTACATGTTTGAACTTCACTCTACCATCATGATAATGAAGAGTTTCATGTAGAGAAATGTTAGCGAGACAAATTCTTTATGGAATTTTTCCCTCAATGGGTCTGTCAGAATTTAGCACGAGTGCCTCTATGTCTGAGTTCCTAGGAGCTCACTCTACAGATGATGTCCTATTGGCTGGCAAGTCAGAAGCCTCAGCTGCCTCAGTCCTGACTGCATTGTTATCAAACCTCTACCAGCAGAGGTTGATGATAATTCTTGACACAATTCAGAGGACTGTACACTAAATAAAGTTCCTTGGGATTATCTGGGCATATTTAAAATGCGCAATTTTTCTGGCAGTCAAAAAAACCCCTGTCATAATCTGATCACTCTTTTCCTTAAATTTTGAAGTGTCTATCAGAAACAAAAGGGATGGTCTTGGATCCTCTATGTCCCCCAAAATGCCTGTCAATACCTCAGGATGTTTTTCTCACTCCCCATCTCTTGGCTGTTTCTCTGTCTTTCCATGGGCTGAGTGAATACTATTTGGTTATTGATTTGGACAAGTCAGGCAGGTTGGAATAACTATCCCTCCAAAAACAAGAACTAGATTCAATCATTCAATTGAACTGGAAACCCCAAGACCTACCAGTCATTTGTGAGCTTATGTTGGAGGTTCTAGCAACTCGTGCCTCTTAGCAGATATAAGTACAACTTTCAAGGCCCCAATAGTTGTAACCAACACTTTCTTTCTATGGACCTCTAGAATTACACTTCTTCTCTGGATTCAACTGTAGGAATTAATTTATTTCCCTCCTAAAATTGTGACATACGCCTTGCAAGTGGTCATGAAGGACTTGAAAATATTTAAAGAACCATTACTAGTAGATCATGTAGCCCTCACAAGACTAGGATGATTTCTCTGAAATGAGCCTAAACATGGTTCCTTGGTGAACTTTTCTCTGAGAAATACTGCTGCTTGGAGTGCAGCCTTAATTAAGTTCTCCGGGAGACATACAGAACAGATTTGATCTCAGCCACTGTTGGTCACATTATTCAGAATGCCCAACAGCAGTTTACACAGGAGGAAATTCAACTGAAGCCAAAATGTTGTAAAAGCAATAGGTGACTGTTATGGGGAGACACTCATGTCTCTTCCATTTCTGCATGTTATTGTGAACAAACACACAAAATGTTTTGTTTTGACTATCTTTTTGGTATGTTTGTATGATGAACAATCTTGGAAAATATAGTGTCTCCTTCAGAACAAATGACGGGTACTCTTTTTCTTTATTATAAAAGATTCATGTTCTTTATGCTCTGGGTTCCTCTTCTGTAATGTAACAAACTGTGGATACAGGTATCTTTCTTGGCTGATCAGTGTTGCCCCTGTGGAACTCAGGATCAAGCAGAATTGAGGCAAATAGGCTAATGTCCATGATTTTTGCTATGCCATCAGTGATAATGTCATTTACCTCTGACCCAGGAGTCTCATCTCCTTAATCAACATCCATAAGATTGTGGTGAGCTAATGTGCTGGTTTGCAAGCAGGGTAAACATTTGGACCCATTACAGTTCTTAATATTCCTATTCCTTTTCTCTATTCTGCTGGGGGTTTTTTTTCTCTTAGATTTTATCATACAATGTATTTTCCTTCTTTATCTTGCTTTCCCCTCCCAAATTTCTTCCTAGAATATGCAATCCATTAAATTAGGGGTTTGTATCTGTTTGATTCACTGATGTAGTCTTGTTCTTAGAAAAGTATCTTGTACATAGTGTGTGATATGTAAATATTTATTGAATGAGTGAATAAACTCTGTAACCACAAATGTAATAATAAATATTCATCTCAATAATGAATAAAAAAATTAAAACTAACTACCAGGACATACTAACCTGATCTACACACAAATAAAGTAAAAAAAAGAAATAGTCTTTTTTGAACAGAAAAATAGAAAAAATATGTAGTATACAATAGAAATCAGAGTACTTTTGAAACAGAATTCGTATAATAAAATCTACTAGATAAAGCAAATGTATATTACAAATAAACTAGAGATTTCCATTCTCATAAAGATACAGTTATATATTTAAATATGTAAATACATAAATAAATGTGACAATAGTAGACATATAAAGGCAAATTAGAAATCTAATTAAAGAAAAAAAGAAAACAGGGAGAATCAAAAAATTACCTACCACAGCAGAATCTTAATGGAAAGACTTGGGATTCTCCAGCAGTGTGTATGATCCCAAGAGGAAATCTACCTAATTTTGAACAGAAGAATTAGCAAGTCTAAATGGGTAAGAAAAATAAGCCACAGTATCCTATTATAGTCTTTTTTGGTAATATAAATAATAATTTGATCTCCTTCGAACTTCCTTCTTAATCGATCAACCAAAATTATTTTTTCCAATTGTTTAGACAAAGGAAAAAGGTGTTATTATCAGCTTTCTAAGAATCTACCCATACCACATTCGGCAATATTTTTCCTAAGAAGGTAAGGATTGATAAACATGAGATCATTTATTAATAAATACCACATTAATTGAATAAATATAAACACATAAAGGTAAAAATCAAGGTAAAAAATAACTAAAGCTTAAGTGTATAAATGATTTTAAATACATACATTTTATTATTATTATTTTTTAGAGATTTTATTTATTTATTTGCGAATGAGAGAGAGAGCACACAGGAGCTGAAGGGAGAGGAAAAGGAAGAGAGAATCTGAAGCTGACTCAGCATTGAGCACAGAGCCCCACTAGGAGCTCAGCCTCATGACTGCAAGACCATGACCTGAACCAAAACCAAGAGGGAATGCTTAACTGAGCCCCCCAACACGACAAAACACATACATCCTTAAAAACCACGAGTAGAAGTCATCTTCTTTAGCATAGTAAAGGAGATCCTAAAAATGTAGAGCTAAGGTCATCCACAGTGATCAAACTTTAGAAACATCTGAATTCAGCTTAGTGGGAACAAAACCTGCTGTACTGCAGTCATTTCACATTACACTGGAAGTTAGCTAACTCTGTAAGTCAAGAAGAGGGAAATGAGAATCATGATTATTGGCAAGAAAGAAATGAAAATATCATTTGCAGAAAATATAACTGCCTTAATAGTGTATCAAAAAGGATTTTAAAATCATTTTGTGGTTAGAGAATAAGCATATGCAAATGATTATCGGGTTTATAAAATTGCAATAACTAATTAAAAAATACAATAGAATCCCTTTCTGAACTACCATCTGTGGTGGAACCACCACCAAGATGCGGATTTTTGTGAAAACCCTTATAGGGAAGACCATCACTCTGGAGGTTGAACCCCCAGATCCAATAGAAAACACACAGGCCAAGATCCAGGATAAGGAAGGAATTCCTCTTGATCAGCAGAGACTGATTTTTGCAAGCAACAAGAAGATGCGTGTACTTTGTCTGACTGCAGTGTTCCAAAGGAGTCCACTCTTCATCCGTGTTGAGACTCTGGTTGTGCTAAGAAAAGGAAGAGTAAGTCTTACACCACGAGAAGAGAAGAGAAGAAAGAAGAGAAGAAAGAAGAGAAGAGAAGAGAAGAGAAGAGAAAGAAGAGAAGAGAAGAGAAGAGAAGAGAAGAGAAGAGAAGAGAAGAGAAGAGAAGAGAAGAAGGTTAAAATAAAAATATTTTAAGTGTATGAGAATAGCACCATCAATCACCTTTGTGGGGAGTGCCCTACAGATGAATGTGGTGCTGGAGTTTTCATGGCTAGCCACTTTGACAGACATTATTGTGGTTAATATCCGACCTATTGCTTCAACAAACCAGGAGAGAAGGAATTGTATAGGGGTTAGTAAAAGACATTCACTAAGAAAAAAAGTAAGCAATAGAATAAATTTTCCATCAACAATAACCCAAGCTTTTTAGAAAATATCAGATTTTAGGAGACATTGATGGAGAAATTACAAATATCACTTTAAAAAGAATCTGATTAAAGGGAGATATTGTCCATGCTAATGGATGACAATATTTAAAATTATGAACAGATCAATATACCCAAACTTTTAAAAACAATGCAATAAAAACTTCAACTCTACTTTTTCACAATACTTAGAGAAAAATGTATCTTGAAATGAGTAAAGGGAATGCAAGCATAAGAGAAACAGGATAATTTTTTTTAATTTTTAAATTTATTTATTTTTTTAAAGTTCCATGATTTATTACTAGCATATAACACCCAGTGCACCATGCAATACGTGCCCTCCTTAATACCCATCACCAGCCTATCTCATTTCCCCCCACTCCCGAAACAGGATAATTTTTAAATTAAAAAGAATGATGTGGAAAGTTTCCACATCTAATAACAAGACATCATAATGCTATGATACTTTGACTTCAAAAATATAATAAGCTACATGTTTGGAAACCCTCCTATGATAAAAAAAAAAAACCTACTAATACTGGCATAAGTCAAATACTGGACAAGACAAATATCCTTTAAAGTGCATATCTAAACAAATTAGAAGAGCCATCTACAGAAACTAAAGCTTTACTGAACCCAGAGAGTTAAGGAACACTGGGGACATGATTTGTATTGTTGAAAGTGATGGGGGAGAAAGTGGAGCCTCTGGCCCCCATCAGGTAAAAAGTGAAGACTTAGAATTCTAGGATGTTTGGAAGGTTACATTTTGAAAGAAAAGATAAACTTGGAGGGAAAAAAGAAATCACAGTTTCAAAGGAAAATTTTGAAACAAACTAGTACATACCACTCTGTATGTGTGTATATATATATATATATATATATACACACACACACACACATATATATACACATATATATGTGTGTGTGTATGTTTGTGTGTGTATTTAATATATAGTGTATAGATTTATTTAATTTATTATATATTTAATTATATACTTAATGTATTATATATTTAGTACACAATATATTAGATATACTGTCTATTTTCCATACACTCCAAGAATTCAGAGTCATAGTACTGCCTTCAGGAAGCTTTTGTTTTTCCACTTGCATTTCTGTTGGGATCCAAGAAAAAACCTGAAGTTGTTGTCAAGGTTGGTAGAACACTAGGTACTTAGCAGAAGGAATACGTATTTTTTTCTCAATAGAATTGTCAATTGAGTCTATCTTATACTGTGACATAAGACTTCATGAGATGCTGAGAAATTATTGTAAGGACAAGAGATAGTAGAATTTGTCAGTTATGGCTGAATGTTTACTATACTGAGGACAATATAAATTTTGTTTTGCAAATAATTAAATGAAAATTACATACACATAAAATATTTGTATTCAGAGTGGTGTTCAGACTAATTTTTAATTCCTCAGTACTAACTAGCCAAGTATGTGTAAGATAAGATGTTCAATTCTTTGTTTTTGTAATTGATCTGTTTTGTTCAGTTTATGAATGGATATTGTCATACTCTGTGAGTACCCAAGCTGAAAAGAACTTCTCCCTTTGGATAGAAACACAGGCATCCTGAGAGGTAATTCTCTTCAGTGTCATGCCTTTACCCATCGTCTCTCTTTGCTAAAATGCTTATGGATGTGCTTACTAAAAACATAAAAAACTCACCATAAAATGCATTATTTAAGGCAGTAGCATTTTAATTTGTAAAATATTATGGAAAATAAAAAATAAAAGCAAATAAAAGTAAAAAATATTATGGAAAATAAAAACAAAGCCCATTTTTCATTTCTCAAAATTTTTCTAATCAAACTAAAGCATCATGTACTCATAATTATTTTTCACTATTTATGTAACTAATTTACTCTCTGAGGCAGAAGGCAAGACACAGGCAACGTCTTCACTATGTTAAGGTCAGGTAATCAATTTCCTATCCCAAAAGACAATACTAATAGTACAGAGGATTATCACTAAATACAAGCAGCTGCTTTTGTAAGACTGGAGCTTTTCTAGGGAATCCTGCAATAATGGAGTGGGTAGGAAACAGAATCCTATGTATGCCTATCTTTGAATTCTGTGAAAACTGCATAGGTGTTTTTTTAACTACAGATGAAACAAGGATTAATTTTGCTTTGATTCAAATAATTGCTATTAAACATCAATGCATTTGAAGTAAAACATGGAATGGTAATGGAGAAAAGAATATTTCCCTTTGTTCTGAATATCATGCAAGATTTTATTCTTAATAAATATAAGTCTAATTCTTACACATTTAAGAATTTCAGTTTACCTCATATAAACCATTTAGTGCAAGTATTAACTCTCATACTTGCTGTCTCTAAATATTATTATCAAAAGCTAACAGCATTTTTACACCATATTTGGTAGAATTGATAACAACCCCCTGTATTATTTTCTTTTCATAAGTTCATACAATTTTGTAACATTCTGTAAAGACTGATTAAATATAAGCAATTCCTAAATTTAATTAATGCTATAGATCAATTTCATTTCGCAAGAAAATACATACACGATTTTATTCTTCTCTAAGGGTTTTATCTAAAAATCTATTGATGCAGTGTTACTCATTAATATTTCAAATCCCCCTTAGTTTTAATTCTAGGCATGATACATGGAGGCAAATTGTATAAGTCTTTGTCTCGAATATAAACAAAGTAATCAGTAATCTTAATATTGAAATTATTTCTTTGCATATTTAGCAAATTAGTTTGACATCTTAGCAACATTCAGCACAACTGAATGAACATTTCTTTTGAAATATTCTCTTTCCTTAATCTCCATCAGATTACATGTTGTTTTTTTTTTTTCTCAGTTTTCTTTCATAGCTATCGCTTTTCAATCTGATGTGTCAATACTGGAATTCCTCAACACTTAAACTCTCTGGTTTTATCATGTCCACTCTATTTCTAGGTGAATTGATTTATTTATGCATTTTTCAAACCATCTGGTATCATCTCTTAATTTATATTTTTCATCTATGAAATTCCAGACCCATATATTCAACTGTATTCTTGGTCATTCCAGTGGTACATGTATTTCTTAGCCACTTTAAAATTAATGTCTTCAGAACTGAATGCCTGATTTACTTCTCACCCTACCACTTTCCCATCCCCACTCTGCACTTGGCCCTCCACTGATTTAGTAAAGTAATTTAGTCTACCTGTGGTCTCCATTTCAATAAGATTCATTTTATCTAACAGGTTGATTCTTTCTAAAAGCTAGGGATTATCTTTGATATAATGTTACATATTCATTTCCTTCCTACTTTGGTCTTTAAAATATCACCAATCTGTAGACATCTAACATCTAAAATACATATCCATACCTTCACTGTTCTCCATGGCACCTGCCATCATTCTAGTATAACCAGCATCATCCTGCATCACTTCAAGGCCCTAACATGTTTCTGTCATTCTACTCTTAGATCCAAGGCCATCTCCAATTCATTCTCCATAAAGCCGAGAGATTTTTCAATAAGCATAATACTCCAACCTGTCTGTGATTCAAACAATTCAATTATTTCCCATGGTAATGAGGCTATTCACAAAGCCTACATGTTTACTCCCTACTTCTGTGCCATTTTCTATTTATGCTTAATTTACCAATCTTGTCTCTCTTGCAGTTGCTTTCCCCTTCATGTGCCAGTTCCACTTACTGTGGACTTTCTTTTTTTTTTTTCTTCCGATTCCTTGAACACAATGAAGTATGCATCACACCAAAGCAAACATTCTTCTCTTTCCATAAACTGCCTTTCCCTGTTCATCATTTGGCTACCTCTTATGAGTGTTTCATTTTCAAATACACCTTATTTGACTCTCAAGTTCTAAGGAGGTATTCCTGTTATACTCACTTAAATTTATCTTCAGTGTTTATTCACATTGATTAATCTATCTAACTACGCATCTATGCCTGCCTATCCATCTATCTATCCATCTTTCTGTCTGTTCATCCATCCATGTAGGTAGCTATGATCTATCTGTAGTCATTAGTTTAGGTTCTTGATTAATTTTAAGCATCATGACAGGGTGTTTGTATTTGTTTTGTTTATCATTGTTTTTCCAGAGTCTTCCAATGCTGTTGAATTGTCAATATATAATAAGTATTTGTTGAACGAGTGAAAAATTGACAAATAAACTAATGGGCAAATTCATTATATATACATATATATAAATCGCCAAATTTTCTAATTTCAGCACATTTACACTTACTAATATTATTCTTAAGTCTTCAAAAATTGATTCAATGCACACATTTATTTTTTAAAACATTTTAAAAGATTTTATTTATTTATTTGAAAGAGAGAGTGAGCTAGAGAGAGAGAGAGATAAAGAGAGAGTGAGAGTGTGCACAAGTGGGGAAAGAAGCAGAGGGAGGGAGAAGCAGACTCCTCACTGAGCAGGGAACCCGATGTGGGGCTTGATCCCAGCCTGAGCGGCAGGCAGACCCTTAACCGACTGAGCCACCAGGAGTCCCCAGTGCAAAAATTTAATATACTCAACATCAAATCCATTTTTGATGTCAAAATATGACCACAAAGAACATTATTCAAGCTCAAAATACAATAAAAATTACACGTAAAAGAATAATATAATCTTAAATCACAAGCTTTTGTTTTACCTTAGATTTGTGAACATCATGGTCTCAGGTATTGCTAGTAAAAATTATAATATCCAGCCAATTTTGCATTGTTCCTTGACAAACTATTATTATCTAGTGGAAATAACTGGGAATGTTTTGAACTGTTTTTGGTGCTGAAATTGTCAGCATTCATCTTCACATAACTATTGGGTGAACAGTTTGGAATATAAGAGAACTAGATAAAATATACACAAATTAACATTTTTGTACAGTCATCTCAATTTTAAAAGTATTTTTAACACTCATCATGCTTTTGTAATTAGCAAAATCTATTGTAGAGCTAAACGATTACACCTACTTTAGTCACCAAAAGTAGTAACCATCCTACATACTTACAGTAAAATGCTTTTATCCTATTAAAGTATTGGTTTATTCAATATCTTAATAAATGTTTACTTATTTAATCATCATTGGTAACAAATAAGTCCTAAGTACCCACTAACCTATTTGAAAGTATTTTCAGTGTTCACTAAGTCAGCAGGAGACTTTGAAGATGTTTTGCCTCTCCGCTTGGAGCAGCCACTTCTGTAAAAGTCGATAGCAGAGAAGCATCAAATATGCCTCACAAAACATCAGGAAGACAAATAGGACAAGTTAAGCATTCTTTATGACATTGATCCCTCAAAAAAAAAGATGAAAAACAAATTGTAACATTCAATAAAAAAGTATGGCTGATTTATTATCATTATGATTTTATCATAATACTCTTCCTAATATAAAACTTTATACAAAATTCAAATTCAATAAAAAACTGATGAAAACCTATTTAGCTTGGTACCGTGGTTCACAAAATTATGTAATATAATCTCTGGCTTCAAGGAGCTTAAAATCAGAAATGAGCCACAGAGTCACACAGGGTTATAGTCAATGTATATTAACTGCTCTCAGATATTTCAACAGACAAGCACAAGGCACAGAGGGGAAAATATATAAATATAGTGCCCTCAGGTCCTAGCAAATTTAGAAGAGCTAGTTTTTTTTGATTCTTAGACGTAGGTAGTTGGCACTTTGCTTATGCTTAGACATACATGTCAAAACCCTTCTATCTTCATTAAACAAGATGTTAGTTGAAGAAAAAAAGAAGAGCTAGTTTTTTGAGCTGAATTTTAATAACAAATGTTGGATACTAGAAATGGTGAATTAGGATATTTTTAGAAATGCAGAATGGTAGAGAAAAGTCTGAAGGTGTAAAAAAGTGAATAGCAAGTGGCTTAATCTAGTTTTAATTTGAGAATCCAGAAACTGTTAGTAGGTAATAAAACCAAAGGACAAATTAAAACTTGGTCTTAAGCTTATATTTTATAATAAAATTTTGGAGTTTTATTTTAGGGGAAATGAGAAGTTATTGAATGCTCTCAAAACGAAATCATTTAATCACTTCTGTGTTTTACAGGAGTAACTTTATCCAAACATGACCATCCTGCAAAAGAAAAGAGGCTCATTCCCACACAATTTATTTTTTTATTTTTTTATTTTTAAAGATTTTATTTATTTATGTGAAAGAGAGACAGCCAGCGAGAGAGGGAACACAAGCAGGGGGAGTGGAAGAGGAAGAAGCAGGCTCCCAGCAGAGGAGCCCGATGTGGGACTCGATCCCGGAACGCCGGGATCACGCCCTGAGCCGAAGGCAGACGCTTAACGACTGAGCCACCCAGGCGCCCCACATTCCCACGCCATTTAAGTGGCCTTACTATGCTCCATCATTCAGAGGCAGATGGCACTGGTGAAATGGCCAAACAATATTAATTTAAGAAACTATGTAACTGAGATGCTGTCCCACATGACAGAGTGTATTTTTTATATATTTTATTTTTTTTAAGTTTTTATTGAAATTCCAGTTAGTTAACATACAGTGTAATATTAGTTTCAGGTGTAGAGTTTAGTGATTCAACACTTACATACAACACCAGGTTCTCATCGCAAGTGCCCTACTTAATACTCATCACCATTTTACCCATCCCCCGCACCCCCTTTTACTCCCTCTCACCGCCCCCTCCCCGCCCAGGCAAGGTAACCATTAGTTTGTTCTCTATACTTAAGAGTCTGTTTCTTAGTTTTTCTCCCTTTTTTTACCACTGGGTTCATTTGCTTTATTTCTTAAATTGCACATATGATTGAAATCATACAGTATTTTTCCCTCTGACTGACTTATTTGCTGAGCATGATACTCTCTAGCTCCATCCATGTCATTGCAAATGGCAAGATTTCATTCATTTTTTTGTGGCTGAGTATTATTCTATTGTATATATGTGTGTGTGTGTGTGTGTGTGTGTGTGTGTGTGTGTGTATATATATATATATATGCCACCTCTTTATGCGTTCATCAATCCGTGGACATTTGGGCTCTTTCTATAATTTGGCTATTGTGATAATGCTGCTATACACATCAGGGTGCATGTGTCCCTTTGAGTATTTTTGTATCTTTTGGGTAAATACCTAGTAGAACAATTGCTGTGAATGGTAGAGTGGTTCTATTTTTAACTTTTTAAGGAACCTCCATACTGTTTTCCAGAGTGGCTGCTCCAGTTTGTATTCCCACCAACAGTATGTTTTTTAAACCAAAGGTCTCTTAATGGTGCTATCTATCCCACAGGCAGAATGTATAGAGACCAAGGAGGAAAAATGGATTGGCTCATTACACTATCAAAACTATCATCTGACTAAAGGAAATATTTTTTTTCTCCCTACAGTCTTGATGGGGATAGGCTCTAGTGCCAGAAGGATGAATTAAGTCACATTTCTGACAAAATAGAAGCTAAGGCTGTCATTGGGCATTTGGTGGTCCTTGTCCACTGAGCCTACAGCATAGGGGAAGGTTGTATACCAACTGTACTTGGAAAAAAATTGCTTCATAATAGGGACAATGACAAAATTTTTTTTTCTAACCAATATAACTCACTGTGGTGCTTTTTAGTTCTTTTCACCCAACAGTCCTAATAGAATGCAACTCAATAAAGATAAAGTCCCCAAGGACTCAGATGATGTGGGAGTGGAGATCTGGTAGGCGGAAGACCCTGTCCAGTTGAAGTTAAAGGGAACATAGAGGAGGGAGATGGTGAAATGATCACAATATTAAGCCTTATGACTAAATATAAAAGAGACGACTATGGCAATATGCTTTATAAAATAATAAATGATTTCATTTTATCAACCCCCTCCCACTACCTCATATGAAGAACCCTGGAAAGCTAATATTTTAGGTTTCTGGAAGGAGTATATTCAAATTAATGTCATCACTTATGATTGTACAGTAGAGGATGAAAGACTATACTGGGAACACAGTATTTCACCTGAGCAAAAAAAAAAAGGGGGGGGGTATCTTTTTACCCACAGGTAAAAAGGGTAAAAAGAATGGAAAGAATGGAAGATATGGGATAGCATTCATTTGCCAATTTGGATTCATTCTCCAACCTGTTATATCTTGCTTGGTGCCCCAGGATGTTGGCCGTTTAGTGTATTTAATTTGGCTCCAACACCTGTTTACTTCCAATTGATTTAAGCCAATAAATAAGAGCAGAAGTCAAGCAGGTGATTAGAGTGTGGGAGGAGTGGGAGATTGTGTTATTATCTTCTCCAATTTCCTGTCTTTGGATTCATCTTATACAAGCAGAGCCCCCTCTCCCCCCACCAAAGGCCATAGTCACTGCCTGAAGACCTTTCCAGCTTTCTCTTCCTAGATTTCATCAGCCACACCTTCTCCTTGCCCTTTTTGACCTCATAATGGTAAGGGTTCTTCCTCCATTCAACATTTCCCCTCACTGCTACTGTCCCTGTGGCTTCCCTATACTTGTCTGTCCCTGTGTGTTCTGCTTCTCCAAGGCACTAATCTTGCTGGATTTTGGTTTGTCTCTTTGTAAAATGATAAAGTCAATTATTGTGATCTCTAAATTGACAAAGTTAGGGTCTTTAGGTATTATTTTTGTCTTGGCAGCAGTTAGTTAGAAGACTGATAATCTGTAAGACCTCAATATATATCAAATGGATTTTTTAAAACTCACACAGTCTATTGCATCCTTCTTTAAAAATTCCAAGTATGACAAACGTATCTGTGAGTTTTATCTTATAATACACTAATCAGTATTGGAAAACACGTATTTAGGTGAATATTTTTGTATTTATTATGCTGTGGAATCAAAGCTGATAGTTTATCATAAGGTGTATGGAGGAACTTTATGTGATTTGTCAGTATTTCTTCTTTTAAAGATTTATTTATTTATTATTTGAGAGACAGAAAATGAGAGAGAGAGAGTGCATGTGCGAGAATGCAGGGCCAGGAGGGGCAAGGGGAGAAGGAGAGACAGAATCTCAAGCAGACTCCCTGTGTAGCATGAGCCCAACAAGATGACACGGGGCTCGATTGCATCACCGTGAGATCATGATCTGAGCTGAGATTAAGAGTTGGATGGTCAACCCACTGAGCCACCCAGGCACCCTGATTTGTCAGTATTTCAAATGTGGAAACCCCTGTTACTGCCTTGCTAAAGATCCTCAAAGAATTATTCAATGAATTTGAGCTTTCATTTTTTGCTTTCAACCTGACGTTATGCTAGTATACCGGAACTTATTTCATGTGTTATTTTATCAAAGACTATTAAAAGGAATCCTCAAAAGAAATAAAAATAAAATAGAAGTAGATGTAATAATTTGTAGGATCAACAAACATTATTTTAAAATAAAGCCCATCCCTTCTGAAACCAATATTACACTATATGTTAACTAACTAGAATTTAAACAAAAACTTGAAACGAAACAAAAAACTAAACTAAAATAAAATAAAGCTATCCAATACCAGATTTTTAAAGTTATAGGTATTATCTATATTTGGGCTCTCTTTATCTCAATTTAATAATTACTTAATTATTGTATTGATTTAATTGAATATATTTATGAAGAGAAACAAAGAGACAAAAAAATGCGGATATATGCCGAAAGAATATTTTAAAGTATAGATTTGTTTTTGACTTTAGTCGAAGCACACCTCTTTTTGTTGAAAAGTTAACCCTCATCATAAATTATCTCTTTTAATTTTAAATTTATTTCAATGTTATCCCTTACAAGTTCAATGTTTAAGTAAAACAATTACTAGTGTGTACTCATTATAGTAATTTGTATATATTTGTAAATATTTTGAATTTATATACATATATTCACTTTTAGCATGCTATCTATAATTTCTCATAAGTGAGTGTTACTACTTATATTTATGTATACATATTCTCACAAGTTTTTTTATCTGTGCCAAATTTCATGGCATTCTTCAGTATCTATGATATATTCAATCATATATTTGTTAAACTAGGAATAAATACATAGTCCAAAAATCTACCTGTTCCCTCTGAGAGGTACATGAGAGAAACAATCTAGTAATGTCCTATTAGTTGGAACAATCACAAGCTTGTAAATTCTTAGTTTTCACTTTTCTCTATTATTTCCCCAATGTGTAGTATATAAAATGTGCTGATCTCACATGAGAAATAGAAAAATCTGGACTGATAAAATAAAGACATCTGGTGAAAATATAAATTATTTTATTATTAAGTAAGGATATAAAATATACATGGAAAAACATTTTATTATTTGATTTGAAAATAACTTTTTGATGGTGTATATTGTGTATTTCTTTATAGTCTCTAAGGCATTTACTTAAAAACAGATTCCAGGAGTGCCATTCTGGCATATGCAACTCAGAAAACTAATTTCCAGAACAACAGTCTAGCAAAATCCCCCTCAGAAATATCTCTGAATAAAAGCAAATTGATGGATGTATAGTTTCCATGCAATTCAAAATCAAATGAATCTGTCACCGAGAATTGGAGGAACTTGGCTGTAGTCGTTTTTTCTGTTTATATTATTCTACATTGATAAGTTCTTTCCTCTTTCCAGAATGTCAGTTTCTTAGCAAATTAAAGAATCAGTTCTCTTGTAACCCTATTATCTACATTCTGTGAAAGTGAGATTAGGTGGCTTTTGATTCTTCAAATTTTTAGGTATTTCACGCAACTTTTACTTTGTGCCAAATGGGCCATATTTTTTAAATTTCTCACTTGTATGCTTGTTGGCTTAACAATGTACCCTTGCAATTTCAACAGTATCTGGCACCTAGTAGACCACCAATACATTTAATGGGTGAATAAATGACATAATTATGTATAAAGCTAGTTGTCAAATCACTTACATTATGAACTGACTTTACAATCGGCCCAAAATCTTAACGTCCCAATCTCAACACTCTGATATTCCAGAAACAAAAAATCTGTTATACACCGGAAGATCAATTCTAACAATTTAGTTTCCCCAATGTAGTTATTTTGAATTCTTTAAAAATTTACGATCTGTTGGTTTTAATCTATTCTCTTCTGGATGAGGGAGATACTTTAAAAAATCAAAATGATTATATCATGCTTTATACATAAAGTATCAATCTGCAACTTACTCTGTGATTCAGCTTAATTTTTAAAAATTTTTTTAAAAATTGTATTTATTTAATTTTCAGAGAGAACACAAGCAGGGGGAGTGGTAGGCAGAGGGAGAAGCAGGCTCCCCACTGAGCAAGGAGCCCCACGTGAGACTTGATCCCAGGACCCTGGGATCGTGACCTGAGCCAAAGGCAGATGCTTAACTGACTGAGCCACCCAGGTGTCCCAAGGGACTCAACTTTATTTTAAAAGAACACTGGCAAGATATTACCAAATCAAGAAAAAATGTCTTAAGTGTGATTGTTATTAATATATTTTTTGCAGTTATGGAATGAAACATTAAGTTATTCATTTCAGCCCCCCCTTTCTTCGTCCCATATGACTCATCCAGGTCTGGATTTAATTTTGAAATCAATAGAAAATATATAGATGGAGTTTTAGAGGCATGAGCAAAAACATTGTAGATGCACAGTACACGTGACCTTTGATCTTTAAGGCTAAAAAGATGAGAAGACAGACAATAGACAACGTGATAATGGCTTTCTATGAGAATTCAACTTCAAAGTGACCTAAATTCATAGGCTTAGAAAGAGAAATCTCCTCAAAACAAAAGACTGCATTATGAACAAAATATGCAAAGTTTTGTAGCGTTTCTTTCTTTAAAAGAATGTTGCACATTTATAGAAAAACAACGAAGACCTAAAATAGATCTCTAACAGAAGTACAAATGAGCAGAATAGCATCTCAGTTGTTAGGCTAACTGCAAAGCGCGACAGCATTACCACTGAGTCCGAAGAGCAGAGTGGCAAAGTCTCCATCTCCTAAGTGCCTTGTGCAGTTGCTTGTTCGGAAAGTATCCCTTACCCTCTCACATTCACAGTACATCTTCACAACCATAGCTCTGCCTCGGGCACTTCGTGGGGTCAGAGGCTACCATCTGGAAGCTGCTTGTGTATAGTAAATGAGTCTTAACAGAACCAATTGTGTTGGTTTCCTCCAGAGAGAAGAACCCCTAACTGCAAAAATTCTTAGCACAGCATTGAATTTTGCAGAAGGAGAGTCTGCCCTACCTATTTGCTGTATACATACTCGCCACCAGCTGTTTTATGCACTCTTGGCTCCCCAGCTGAGACAATTAAGGGAACAGGAGTTGGCATTCTGTATAAATATGAGATAAGACTGGAGCTGTTTCCAGGTTGGCAGAGCATGGGGTAAAAAACAAGGCTTTGCTCCAGAATAAAGACTTTTTAATCTTATAGGCAGTGATCGAGGAATGAAAAAGGCAGATGCTAAGAGGATAATGTGGGAAAATATGGAAGCCTGGCCATCAGCAAAATATTGTAAATTAAATTAAGTACAGAAGAGTAACTGCATCCTATGAAACAGAAGAGAAAGGAGAGAAAATGCTAAATGTTTGGGTAGGGGGAACAGATTGGGATATTTTACTCTGTGTGATGCTTTTCCTGAACATTGCATCTGGCTAAACATTATCCATAGTAGCTACATTTCACTTCTGCTTCTATCATGTATTGGGCTATTGAGTCTGAAGTCCTATAAAGAAAATAGTATGGGGGACGGGATTTTGGAAATGATGAGTGAGGGTAAGTATGTTCTTGAATAAAACTAGTGTTGGAGTTATAGAAAAAATTACTTCCTAATTAAATTAAAGTCGTTTGGTGATATTTTAGTTGCAACGATGTTACCAAGTGAACATTCTTGCTTTTATAATTTGTTATAGAAAATCTATAAATAAATACAACAAATTACTAATTGTTATGTTCATTTGTGTTGAGACTGTTATTTTCCTTACTTTGCTTTAAAATTTCCTATAATCAATACTCTATATTTAAGTGGGAAAAAAAAAACAAAGTAAAAAATAGGATTTTTCTTTCTCATCTCGTATAAAACCAGTTATTGAACCTATTTTAAGTAGGCTTGTAGGTTTGTTTCTTGGGAGAAAAAAGTACATGCATGTGAAGATGATTCCAAAAGGTATATTTCCTGCCCGGACTTCTAGTCCAAATTCTAGATACATATCGATAATTACTCAATACCTCAACAAGACAAACATCTCAAAACTGAAAAAGCCAAAACAGAAATCTGGATTCTGCTGTCACTTAAATCACACGCTTACCAGTCTCTCAATTTTGTAAAAGGCAACATTAGCATCCACTTGTTAGGGAAACACTAGCACCCAATTGTCAAGCCTAAAGTAATTGTATTCCCCTTGATACTTTTCTTTTCCCAACTACACACTCTGAAATTTTTTTCATCAAAAATATCCCATTTATACTATCTGCAAACATATATAGACTCTGCCCCGTCTTTACATATGTTTTACAAAGATGCCAATAAAAGCCACTGTCGACTCCCACTGGGATTACTGTAGTAAGGTAAGAAGGAGGGAAGAAAGGAAAGGAGGGGGGGAGGGAGGGAAGGAGGAAGGAAGATTGAAACTCTTTCCCCTAGTTTAGAAAGCCTTATGAGGTCTGGCCCCAGTCGTGTACGTCATCACTTTTCATCTTACCTACTAAGTTAAACTCACACTGTAGTTGTAGTTTTTTAAATATGATAAACTTTGAGCCACTTAAGAGTCTTTTAAATAGGTGTTCTGATTTCCTGGAATAGTCTTTCTTCTCTTTCTCTGGTTGATTCCTTGACCTTCAAATTTCTTCTTAAATGTCCCTCCCTTGCCCATCCAATCCAAGAAAAAAAAGAAGTCACTATCACATCACTCAAATTTCCTGTACATCACTTAACACTATTTCACATATCACACACACACATGTGCACACACGCGCACGCACCAGTTTGTACCCTCCTGTTAGCATAAGCTCTTTAAGATCAGAGACTTTAATTGCATTGAGTACCACCCAATTCTGCTCATTTAGAACAGTAACTGGCAAATAATGTTTATTCGATAAATATTTATTGGGTAAGCCAATAAGACTGGAGATTAATTATTCTAATACCTTTAAATTTTATATAATTTTGATAACCAAACTAACACCATTATATGTAATTCTAAGTTTAAATTCAAGCCAGGCATATCAGGAATAATTTTTTTAACGAGGAAATTGTAAAAATGTACCCATTTTTAACAACTATTATGCAACTTCTATATTGATGGAATATTTTAGGCCTATTTTATTTCATTCACCTAACATAAGGTAACCAAATTATATGGGTATAAATATAGTACATTAAAACATTTTGATACTTGCTTGAGTATCCATTTTACTAACTTTTTAAAACCTCAGTTTCAAAATTCCAGTTGCTTTAATGTTTTTCCTAACATGGATCAAATGTTTTTATACAATAAATTACACTACTGTATATCTTGCATTTCTCAGAGTTCTGTGCTTTCTCCTAAATAGATTTGCTGGGCTGGAAACAGGCATAAATTAGATGGTAACTTGCAGCTATTGTAAAAGAAATTGAAGATTGGCAACCTCAAGCAGAATAGATAAATTTAAATAGTGGCACAGAAATGCAAACTACGAGGAAATATCAAAATAGCCTAGTGTATCAGAATCAGAAGATGATTAAAATATTTTCTTCTAGAAGGTATTTAGTAAACAATAGATGTTAATTTCCCATGATTAACTGTGTTTATCAGCTACATATAGGTCAACATATTAAATTTTGTTTCTCTACTCTGTATATGACTTAGCTCTTTCTCTCAAGGCAATGTCAATAACTTGTATTTCATGACATAAAGTAAGAATTAACAAATTATTTTTATAAAGTGCTCTCAATCTCCATTGATAAAAAAAATACATTAGTTCTAAAGATTATCAACAACTGAAGAGCAATTAAGTCAAATGTTCCCACTTAAATGAAGCACTTCTGGCAATTAGCACGAAGAAAATGATTTCTTAAGACATAGTGACAGTACAAAAAGACAAATCCCTTAATGCTATGAGAAAGCAAGAGTGTGCATAAGGTAATTTTTTTTAAATGACATTGATGTTTGTAGTCACTTTGACCTATCTCCATAGACCTTCACAGCTATACTTCCTAAAATTGTCATTACCGGTGTTATAAAAGATAAATTTCATTGTGTGAATTGCTCAAAAAGTAAGCTAGATGGTGCTAAAGAACACGTTCTATTTATTATGTGATCATATTTACAACATAATTTTTGGTAAGAATGAGTAAAAAGGGTGAGACCCATTGCATTGACCTGCAATTTGGTATTGCACGGTGAACTCAACACAAAAGTTTACAAAGAAGACAGATTCAAAAATGGGGTGAGATTAAGAGGTAGTCCACATCCATAAGCTTGTATTAAACACACCACAACCCACGATCACAAAATATTAATCGTCACTGTATAACAAGTCTATGCCAAATTCCCACTGCAGAAAGGTTAACTATTCTTCTGATAAATCTGTGGTACATGAATATTATCATTCTTTTGGAATAACTTTTTCTTGCATATAATTTAAAAATAGAGCAGTGGGGTTTACAGTGATAAACTACAACCAGGATATGCCAAATGTTTAGGTATTATCCATAGCTTACCTTGGTATGGCTTTTGACCCCATTTATATTTATGTCTGAAGGAAAACTGATGTTCCATTCAAAGTAACTCATCATTTTCTCAAATTAAAGAGTCCCTTTTGGAGTAAATCAGCTTCTCTGATGCTTGCTAGGTTGAATGAATGCTATCATCTGAGAAGGGTTCCAAAGAGTAGTTGGCTGCTTGGGCTTTGCCTATAGCTTTCTGGGGTTCAGAGTCTTTAAGGCCAGAAGAAAATTTTGTGATAGCACATTTTTTTTTCATTTTAGCCATTTTTATAGGTATATAGCGATATCTCGTCGTGGCTTTAATTTTCATTTCCATCAACAGCTATTGAACCCAAACATAGTTTTACTGAATGTTGTGTTTTAAGAGCAGACACTGACATCGTGCTATATACACTGTGCCTGTGGCAAACGTATCTGTTGACGTGAATAATAAATCTTCCAATCCATGGACAAAGTGTATGATCTTATGCTCATGAGACCATCCATGGGTGTTATACCTATGTCCGAAAATGGCCTTGGTTCAGAAGAAACTGAAAACCTTTATAATGGTTGCTGAAAAACTAACTGCTCATCATCAGCATCAGGAATTATAAGCTTGTGCTGTTTTTCAAGTTAGTAGGAAGTTATTATGTACTTTTTGTAAGGATCTTGGCTGCTGGCATATGCCATATTCTCAAACAGACTAGCAACTGGCTTTGGGAGAAGGGGACAGGAAATTGAGGAAATAAAAGGCTTCCCTAAGACTAGCCTATGTTCTACTGTTGGAAACATGGACTCTATCCTCTTGTGAGTTTTGCGGTGAAGAATATTACAATTTAAATTAAAACTCTGGTTACTTAGGATTATTCTGGCTGAAAAATTGCATAGAATATTTTGGCAACAGGTACACAGCTCCTGCGCAGTACTCGAAAAGGAAGAGATAAGGAATAAATGTGAGGACAAGCAGATTTTTGAGTTGTGTTGAAATTTTCACCTAATGAAACATACTCTTATGTAGTATGGTCATTAAATCCGCCTCCCCACCCACCCACTGTAAACACCACACTGGAGGCTATTTTGTTCCTTATTTTGATTTTGTTTCATTCAATGCAGTTGTAGGAAGTTTTCAGAAATAGAAATTTGTAATTACTTTCTCCAGTCTCTTTCTTGGTCCTCTACATGGAGGAACAGATGAATAAACTGACGGCATCCCCTACTGAGTTTGAAAGGTAACCAAAGCGTTTTGCAGAAGCCAGAATGTGAATGAACCACACACATACACATGTACAAGTGAATTGTGAAGTGCAAGAAATTGAGAGCAGATGGATCAGTTATGCTAGTAAGACCATAACAGAATCATCTTCTCAGAGTCGAGGCTGTTGTTTTTTCATTCAAAACATGCATCACAGACCATCCCAGAAGTTTAAAATCAAATATACAGATTAAGCTGGGTGAAACGGTAATCATGTAAAGCAAAACCGAAGGATTTAGGTTTCACACAGCAGTATGCACCATATGCATGTTAAATATCGGAAGACAAAATTCCATCCAGCTAATTGAAAAATAGATATTGAATAAACTTAACGTTAAGGAACATATAATTATAGTGATGCCCCCAAAGGCTTGATTTACTTAATGAGAAGCTGTTTAGCAAGATGAACTCTTACAATGGAGTGAATATTATTACAGATCATTTCTGTATCATAATTTTCCTTTTATGACTTGCACCTACCAAGACATCTTTAAAAAATAAAATGATGGCAGAATTGAGCTGTATTAATCCTTCTAAAATTTTAAAAACGTTTAAAGTTAATGTATCTTCAGTCCTCATATAAATAGTTTAAATAATATAAGCCCTTCTAAGACACTGAAATATAAAAAAAAAAAAAAAAAGAAGAAGCCTAACCAAGTTCTAAAGTGCCAAACGGATCCAAGTACACTGTTAAGCAATGAAACTTAATTTGGTAATGGCCGTGAGAAATCAGAAAACTATAGACTATATTAGTTACTTGATATTTAGTCTTGGACTGAGTATTGAAAAACAAATGATAGAGCTCCCTATATATTGTTTAAATTGGGTGAGTCTAGTAAGTGTACTTCAGGTAACGGAAGAGTTAATTCAGGATTCTTCTTCCACCTTCAGGGCATTTCCTCACTAGACAATGGAAGAGAATTTGGTAACATTATAAAGCACAGCTTATCTTAATGCATTTAATTCCAACTGCATTCAATAAATACCTTCCTTCTCATGTAGAAGCTTTAAAAATGCTTAGCAAATTGTTAGATTGAAGCATATATGAGGAAGCAGTGTTTTGACTTATTTTTGTTCCCCCCTACCTACACCAGCAATTTATGTTATCTATTGAAGGAACTGCATGTCATTTCACATGAAAAATATTAAATGTTTAATTGACCACCATATTCTAAAAACAACAGTGTATCATTTATATGGCAAACACTTTGTTTGATTTGCACACTTTCCTGAAACAATAATCTTAATTGTATCATTTAAAAAAATTTTTTTAGACTTACATGGTAGGCAGAATTCTAAAATGACAGCAGGATTCCTGCCCCCTGGCGTACATGCCCTGTATAATTCCCTTCTGTTGAGTACAGGCTGGACCTGTGAATATAATGTCATAGCCCTCCTTTGCTTAAATTACATTACATGGCAAAGGCAGATGGATTTTGCAAATGTAATTAAGATCTCTTATCAGTTGACTCTGAGTCAATCAACAGAGAGATTATCTCTGGTTGTGGTTGTAACACAATCAGGTGAGACCTGTAAAAGTGACTCTAGAGGTAAAAGATAGGAAACAGCAGTCACTCATCTTGACCTTGAAAGAACAAGCTGTCATGTTGTGGAGAAGGCCATGTGGCAGGAAATTACAGGTGATATCCAGAAGCCTGAGAGCCTCAGTCCTACAACTTCAAGAAACTTGTAATAACCAGTAAACTTGGGAGAGGACCCTGAGCCTCAGACAAGATTGCAGCCCTGGCTACCACCTTTGACTGAAGATTGGTGAAGACACTGGATAGAGGATCTAGCCAAGTAATGTCCAAGCTTCTGTCCCACAGAATTTAAATTTTGTTTTAAGCCACAAAATTGGTGGTATCTTATTACATAGCAAAGATAACTAATACCACTTTTCATTAAAAACAAAATATTAATAGACTAATATCATTCATATGTCAGGGACTTCGAAACGCCATTCCAGCAATAGATCAGTATTGATGAAAATATAAACACTCTGGGAAATTTTGAGAACTCTGAATGAAATAGAAATTTACAACTATTTTTTTCCTGGAATTTAAACTGTATTTTCATTGATACTCATATGAAATAAGGGTCAGAAATCCAGAACATAAGTAAATATGATTTTTCAGTTTGGTGGTCTGTCTAGCTTTACTCTAAATTTCTTCTGGTGTGTATGAAAATCCCCAAATATAAACCAAAAACTTATCTTCTGAGTATATACGCAAAGCATGAAATAAACAGAAGTAAATTCTACTCTCAGAATGAGGAGAAGGGGAAGCACTCAGCTATTCATGCATTTGTTAATCACCTTTAACTAAATACTTACATATTTGACTGAATAAGAGTAATAAGGAATTTCAAAAACTAGTAGAAAGAAGCTTACAATAGAAAAACAGTGAATGGCTGCTTGGCAAAGAAGTGCTTTACTAATCAGTTGAAGAGTTATTCGTATTTTAGTTTTTACCTTCCATTTCCTATTCTTTCTGCTTACTTAAGAAATTAATGTATTCATTCGCATTGAAGAAATATTACCAGATTTTGTGTGTGTGTGTGTGAGAGAAAGAAAGAGTTGGGGGAGGGGCGCAAGGAGAGGGAGAGAGAAGATCTTAAGCAGGCTCTGTGCCCAGCGCGAACCCTGACTCAGGGCTCGGTTTCACAATCCTGAAATTATGACCTGAGCCGAAATAAAAATCAGACACTTAGCTGACTGAGCCACCCAGGCACCCCTAATATTTATCTTTTAAAAAAAGTTTTTATTTAAATAATCTCTACACCCAATGTGGGGCTCAAACTCACAACCCCAAGACCAAGAGTCACATGCTCTTCCTACTGAGCCAGCCCAAATATTACTAGATATTTTATTTCAGATGATTCGAATATAATGAGGACATTCTAATTTATATTTAAAAAACAAAACAAAATTTTGTATATTGGTGGTTACTATGTATCCTCATATCTGAATTTGAGCTTTGTTAATTATAGGGTCTAGAAGAGAAATCCTAAAAAAAGAGCAAAGAGGGAAAATTTTATGATGGATTGAGAGATAGATAGACAGATAGATCTGTTCTTTTATTGCACTTACTTTCCTGCCAGTAAAAAATGATAAAATCTGAGGGGAACAATTTTAAAAACAAACTGAAAGCAGAGGAGTGTCAGCAAAAGCAGGTAGAAGTTGGAGGAATTTCCACCTTTGAATGAAGAGAAGCATCATGGATGATATCCAAATGTAGCTGGCTTCGCCCAAGCTGGCACTGCAACTAGAGCGTCGGCACAAGAGGGCAGCCTTGTTGGGCTGAAGAGGCAGAGGTCAACACAATTGCATCAGAACACAATGAAGCATACCCTTCCCCATTTTGAACAGGTGAAAAGTTCCTTCTTTTATTAGGTGTCCAAGAACAATTTGGTGAAACAAAGCCATCTCATCCTGGACTAACACTACCAGGCTCATGAAACTTGATGAAACTTCTTCTTTTCTAGTTACCATCCCGCTGGCCTCCTTACACTGTTTGCTTATGGGCCCTTCTTACATTCCAGAGCTCGCTTGCATGCTGACCCCTTCACTTAGTTATTCTTTATTTTCAGATCTCAGCTAGCCATTCATTTCTTTGGGGGAATTTCCCTTGACAACTCCAACAAGGACAGACTGCTTTCATAGTATCAAGTACTTCTTATTGAAAAACTTTTCATAGTGTGTCATTTCAATTCATTGAAGTGATAGTTTTGATGAATGCCTGTGTTCCCTACTGTCCTATAATTCCTATGACATGATCTTGCATTTCGTATAAGTGCTAAATTATAAGGTCTAAATCACTATTTCTTATATGTTTCCATGCCGTTTTAATCCTTTCCAACAAACATGTACTATATCTGCACTTGTAAGAAAAATTAAGAACATTTAAAATCATCATTAGTGATAAAAACATGTATGCATTTTTTCTGGATGATAATAAGGAAGACTCTGAAGTAGGGGATTATAAATTTAGAATAGGGCCCATTTGCTCTGTTATGGAGTTTTCTCTATTAGAGCTTAGCTGCTTTGGGATAACAATGGGAAAGGGCAGACAGGTAATTTTATGGGAAATAAAGTTTCTCCAACAGGTGCACCTAAAGATAGAAAGCCCTAGAGTTTATATTGTTTTCTCTCTCTTAAGGTTTTCTTAAAATAATCAGACTGCAACATGATCTCAATTTTTACACTTTTCCATTTATATAAAACCATACTCATAAACAATATATGCAGTTTTACAATAACTACTCTGTAAAGCAACATACACATAAAATGTTTGCCATCTTTGTCCTATAGGCATCATTAAAGAGACGTGATTTGCCATGCATATGTACTTCTTGGTGCTCAGAGGTGCAAATTTTGAGTCATAGGTTTTCCAAAAATATAATTTGAGAACACTATCCAATGCAAGTTTTATGTAGTTCTACACAATTGGCATTGAAGAATAGAAGAATAGCTCACATAAGCAAAAAGCATGGTTCATCATAAATACTAACTCTCCATAAAACCAGAAGACCTCTTCAACCATCACAATCCCTGTTCATTTACACCGAACCCCCTCCTAATTGCCCTAAGAACCCTCCACAGATGTCGGGGTATGGTTTTCAAACTAGCACTCATTGGAACATTTAAGTGTTTCAGGAGGCTTCCAACGGTCCTGAAATTTTTTCATCAGCTGTAGGGAACTCAAGAGCATCCACTTTATTCATTAACTCCACAAATCAGTGGAGAATCCTTGGGGTCTGCTTCATGGTAAATGTAAGCTTACAACCACCAGAGAAGTGGACATATCACACCGTCAGAAAGAGCACACTCTAATGCCTGGCAGTTTGAATGACCTGTGTGAAATCTCAAATTGCTGTAATGCTAAATCTCGGTGATAGATGTTGTCTGACATGATCTTTATTCTGATTGCTGAATGTTCATAATGAAAGTCTGTATTTTAAACCGAGGCGTTTTTTAGCATCCCTTCGCATAGGTTAGAAAATGTTAAGGAATCCAAAGTTTATGAGCATTCTTCATTTTCTTTAATATGGGCTATAAATTACAGATTTCAGGTATCCCTAACCAAGATCTTCAAAGCAAAACAACAACACGTTCCATTTAGTTTTAGTCTATTGCATGGCCTCCACCTACTTAAAAAAGCAGCAATTCAAAATATTTTCACTTATTGAAAAAATACTTAACCTGATCACCATAACTAGCAGATGCTGAAGATGAGAACATATGGTTCATTCATAGTACCTAAAATTAAACCTTAAAACTCGACTGTTTGTCTCAATTTTTTTCTATGGAGAATCCCTTTCTAGCTCTTATATCTCAACATTACATTGTTATGTTTCATTGTCTACTTAAAGAAAGGATCTTTTCAATGACTTCATCAGTCATACTTTGAACAATCACAGAGAAAAATGATATACTTGAAGTTAATAGGAAACAGTTAGAAATTATCCTTTTTAATCCTGGCTGCTTATTTAACTTTAATGCCATTACATTGAATTAATGAAATAAAAATCAATCATTCGATATTATGGCTGTGTTGCAGAAGATAATAGAAACTTAAGAAAATCAATTTAGCTTTTGTGCCATTTGATATGATACATGTGGTTTGTGATAGCTAAGGAAGTAAAGAAAGGTCTTCGGTAACTACTAAGAGTGATAATTCAAATCCACATTATGCTAAACAAACTGTGTTATAATCTGATCTTTTGTCAGTTGAAAAGAAAAATCCCTTTGTATTGTGTAAATGACTTAATTTCACATACTGCAGATGCCTTTTTAAAAACTATCATTTAATAATCATATTCAGGCATATTGTTTTAATTTGTATTTAAAACAATCAAAGATATTGGCTTTACTGGCAGTTACGGTGCCTAGGGACAGATAAACTAACTGAAGTTTCTGATAATGGCCTGACTTTTAATTTAGTTTATTGAGTGATATTTAAATAGAATCATAGATTAGGAAGTGATTTAAAGAATCCATTTTGCCTATTATCTTTTCTTCAGATAGGAAAATATTTAAGTGTACTTCCAGCATAACTATGATTCTGAATTATAGGCAATAAATAATGTTTAACAAATTACTTTATATGTAATATTGTCCATTTTAAATATGTAAGTAACATAAGTTTTATGGTTACATGTATTTACAAATATTTTATATTTACAGATAATGCTGTTGGTAAAGTGTGTTATTCTCAATTTTCTCCACTTGGAGTATACAGATAATAATTAGTGGTAGAGAATCCCAGGTACTTGCTTTGAGAGATCATGGTGTAGGAATTCAAAAAAGAGGAAGGAAGGATGGAAGGGAGGGAGGAAGAGGAGAGGGAGAGAGAAAATGTTTTTAATTAAAAAATATTTTCTATCAATGTTGCTAAGCAAGAATTTATTGTCATATTTGCTTAACTTAATATTTTTACATTAATTTGTAATACTTACTATAAGCCACTGCTCCTCTCCTAATGATAGGCTTGTATATGTTTTCTATCCATTAACAAATTTATTTTAATTACTTTCTTTATTATTGAAAGAATGCCTTCTAATTTCCTAATCCAAATCTTCATTTGTGAACATTTCCTATTAAATTCTATGTCTCAATCTATAATAAACATCATTTAAAATTAGCAATAACATTTATTTAACACATTTTCTGGTGGTACTATTCTTACTGCTATTGATCTTCAGCTCTATCTGTCATGAATTGACTACTGAAATGTCTAGATGTAACTGAGGCAATGATTCCACAGGAGACCTAAGACATTAATTTTTATGGCACAGTGTACCATCCATATGTATCATTTTTCTCATCAAAAAACACCCATAAAACACCAAATCAGGAAATGAAATATTTATTGAATATATTGTACACAAATTGGTAGGTAAATATCATAGACATAGAGAGTTAAAAAACACAGATAATAAAAGAAAAATACGATGAAATATTTTGGATAATAGTTCTTTATCAGATATATATTATGCAAATATTTTCTTCCAGTGTGGCTTGCTTTTTATTCTCTTAACAGTATTTTTCATGGAGCTCAACATTTTAATTTTAGTGAAGTCAGGCTTATCCATTCTTTCTTTTATGGATCATGCTTTGAGTGTTATATCCAAAAAAATCATCATCAAACTCCAGATCATCTAGATTTTCTCTTATGTTTTCTTAAGGAGTTTTAGGTTTTGAGATTTTGCATTTAATTCTGTGATACATTTTGAGTTAATTTTTATGAAAGATACAAGAACTCTGTATAGATTTACTTTTTTTCCCCTGTGGATATCAGTTGTTCTAGCACCATTTGTTGGAAAGATTATCCTTCCTCCATTGTATTGCCGTTTCTCCTTTGCTAAAGATCAGTTGACTATATTTATGTGGACTCATTTCTTGGCTCTCTGTTGCATTAGGCATTTGTTTATTCTTTTAGCAATACCACATTTTCTTCATTATTGTAGCTTTATAATTAGTCCTGAAGTTGTATTGTATCACTGTTCCACCTTTATTCTTCTTTTCATAGTGTGGCCTATTCTGAGTTTTGCCTTTTCATATAAATGTTACAACCAGTTTGTCAATATTCACAAAATAACGTGCTAGGATTTTGAATGGAGTTGCATTGAATCTATAGGTCGAGTAGGGAAAACTTTCATCTTGACCATGTTGAGCCTTCCTATCCATATCACGAAATATCTCTCCTTTTATTAAGTTCTTTGACTCTCATCAAAGTTTCATAGTTTTCCTCATACAGATCCTGTGATTTTTTTAGCTATATACTTAAGTAGTTCATTTTTTTGGAGTGCCACTGTAAATAACATTGTGTTTTCAATTTCAAATTCCACTTGTTCATTGCTAGTATATAGGAAAGTGATTTGACTTTTGTATATGAATCTTTTATCCTGCAGCTGTACTGTAATCATTTGTTAGTATGAGGAGTTTTTGAATTGATTCACTTGGGTTTTCTATATAGAGAATCATTTTATCTATAAACAAAGACAGTTATATTTCTTCTTTCCATTTTATTTCTTTTTCTTGCCTTATTGCATTAGCCAAGACTTCCAGTATGATGTTGAAAAAAAAATGGTGAGATGCAATGTCTTGCCTTATTCCAGATGTTAGTGGGAAAACTTTGATGTTCTTACCACTAATTATGATATTATCTGTAGATTTTTGTAGGCATTCTTTGTCACGTTAAGGAAGTTCCTCTGGTTTACCAACAATTTTATCATTAATGATTGTTAGATTTTGCCAAATATTTTTTCTGTATCTACTGATATGACATGATTTTTATTTTATTACCTGTTGATGTGATAGATTACATTAATTGATTTTCAAATGTTGAACCAGAATTGCATACCTGGGATAAGTTCAAATTGATGGGGGTGAATAATTATTTTTCTTCAATGTTTGATTCAGTTGCTAATATTTTATTGAGGATATTGGTCTGTAGTTTCCTCTACTTGTGAGATATTTGCCTGGTTTTGATACTTAAGTAATAATGGCCTTATAGGCAGTATTACCTCTGCTTCTATCTTCTGAAAAAAATTGTAGAAAATTGGTATAATTTATTTCTTTAATGTTTGGTAGAATTCAACAGTGAACACATTTAGACCTAGTGCTTTCTGTTTTGAAAAGTTGTTATCGATTCAATTTCTTTAACAGATATAGGTATATTTGGATTGTCTAATTTTTCTTGTGTGATTTTAGGAAGATTGTCTTTTTTGGAATTGGTCCATTTCAGCTGTGTTATCAAATTTGTGGGCATAAAGTTGTTCACTGTATTCTTTTATTATTCTTTTAATGGCCATCCATGAGATCTGTAGTTATATCCCCTCTTTCATCTCTGATATGAGTAATTTGTGTCTTTTTTTTTTTCTTACCTAGTCTGGCTAGAGACATTGATTTTATTGATCTTTTCATTGATTTTATTGATCTTTTCATTGATTTTCTGTATTAATTTCCTTTTTTCATATTTATTGATTTCCAGTCTAATTTTAATTCTTTTCTGAATACATTGAACACAATTTGTTCTTCTACTTACATAGGTGGAGGCTTAGCTTATTGATTTTAAATCCTTCTTTTCTAGTATATGTATTTAATGCTATAAATTTCCCTCTAAGTGCTGCTTTCCCTGAATCCCACAAATTTTGACAAGTTGTGTTTTTATTTTCATTTAGTTCAAAACATTTGTAATTTGTCTTGAGATTTATTCCTTTATGCCTCTGTTATTTAGAGGTGTGTGGTTTAATCTTCAAAAATTTGAGAGTGTTCCAGTTATCTTTGGATTCTCGATTTCTAGTTTAATTGTATCGTGGTCTGAGAGAAGATTGTATTATTTCTATTCCTTTAAACTTATTAAGATGTGTTTTATGGCCAGAATGCGGTGTATCTTGATGAATACTCCTTATGAGCTTGAGATGAATGTGTAATCTGCTGTTGTTGGATGAATAGTTTATGTATGTCATTTCTATCCAGTTGATTGATTAATTAAAACATCAACTGTATTTTTTCCCACTAATGAGCCTAGATTTTAATCAATTAATCTTTTCCAAAAAATATAACAAATATAAATTACATTTCAGAACTGATCATTAATTTCAGCTTTAATTGTATGTTATACAAGTCAGTATTCTATTCTAGAATAACATGTTAACAATCTATTTCTACAGTTTTTCCCCCAAAATTGAAATTGCTCGAAATTCCAAGAGAAACATCTATAATTTCTAATTACAATTTCCCATTTTACTTCTAGTTTTATCAAAGTTGAGGTAGAAATATGGTTTGAGGAGTTGGCAGATATCTCAAATATTTACACATTACATTCTGTCATGTATTATACACTATCAAAAATCACATTTATTAATATCACTATTGATCATATCAGAAAGCATAAATATTGAGAAGCTTGAATACTCCCACTTTATCATTGGCAACAAATACTGTGGTGGTTTTTCATGAAGTGACAGTTTCCCCTATTTCATTTTTAGGAAAATGTTTGCCAAAGACCCACAAGTGAATAATCATAGTTTTTTTGTCAAGTAGTTTTTTGAATAAAAACAGCCGGCCATGGGTTGGGGGGAGGGAGATGTGTTTGGGCTTGCAACTCAAACACTTTCTTAGGTATTTTCCCTGGAGAGAACTACTATAATTTGGTATGCAACAGAAGCATATTTCCTCACAGAATATTTTAAAGTAAAAAGATATTAAAAGTTGGATATTTAAAACAACAAAACAAAGCAAAAAAGTTTGATATTTAAAGAAATTAATAAAAAATATGTATTCAATAGAGATTTTAAAATATTTGTTTCTGCTTCAAAAGAATATTACTAAGTGAATGTATATTATATATGCTATATATATAAAAATATAGACTATACATTGTATACGTACATATATATATATGAAGGTACCCACTACTATTTTTGCATCTCCAACAAAAATATCAACAGAATGAAAAAGGCAAGTAATTCTTTGCATTATTGTTTTAAAAGTTGTGACTTTGTGACCACCTAGTAGAGACTCAGGATCCCACAGTTACAAATTTTGAGATCCATAGTAAGAGTACAGTTTTGTGATTTTTTTTAAAGCTTTACAGAAGTTATTTGTATCTCTTCTGGACAAAAATAATTTATAACATATTTATGTTTTAAACATTAATATAAAGTATGGATTTGTAGTCCTAAGAAATAGTAAATTTTAAGGTTAGCAAGCACATCTCTATGCAAAAGATAATCAGAGACTATTATGAACAACATATGATTACATTTACAAATATAGTTAAACAAATTCCTAAGAAAATATAAATAGTCAAGTTCGAAGTAAAAAATGGAAAACTAGAATGTTGCTATAAACCTTAAAAAATTGAATCAATAATTTAAAATGCATTTTCAAAGATAATGCCGCCACACTGTTTTAATGACATGTTCTTTTAAATATATAGTGAAGAATCAATTCCAATTTTACAAACTCAGAAAGAAAACAATTGGAAAGTATATATAAAAAAGACAAGTAAAAAACAGACTTTAAATGTGAATGTTTAATAAACAGAAAATCATTACTAAAACTTACCTGTCGTCTTCCCAAGATGATTATATCTAAAATGACTTACTGAAGAGTACTTTTGTAGAAAAATCTTTGACACACACTCACCACACACATTCTCACACATATATACCTATCGACCATACAGTAGGAGCATCCAAATGCCAATGCCAGCTTTTCTGTTAGGCGCTTTGCAACACTCTGTGTAGAGAAGATGTGTGACATTGGTCCCCATTCTGGGGAAGACTTATCCTAATTGCTGAGAGTACTGTCAGCAGACATTTTATAGCTATCAGCTCCTCAGGAATTGTCTCCACTGCAGAGGCCACCATGCCCTACATCACATCACATCCTTTTAAGGACTTCCCCTGTCCAATAACTGAGGGGCCATTTTACCTCCTCAAGTTTATGTCAGGTCAGCAGAAATTGTTGCACGTGCCCTGCACTCATTTTCTCTCTGCCCAATCCTGTTTCCTCAAGTCCCTTCCACGGGTGTTGATCTTAATGAATATTTGCACATTTAACTAGACCCAGAAGTGTTTCCCAAGGATCCAGATATCAGCACTTATGCCTGACTAAATGGGCAAAAGACATACATAAATATATACCTCTATAAAAATCACAGTGAGGGGCACCTGGGTGGCTCAGTCAGTTGAGTGTCTGCCTTTGGCTCAGGTCATGATCCCATGGTCCTGGGATCGAGCCCCATGTTGTTAGGCACCCTGCTCAGCTGGGAGCCTGCTTCTTCTCCCTTTGCCTCTCCACCCATGCTTGTGCTCTCTCTCTCGCTCTGCTCTCTCTTTCTTCTCAAATAAATAAATAAATAAAATCTTTTTTAAAAAATCACAGTGAAAATGTGAATAGATTTTTTGCACTTCCCCTCCCCTCAGAATTAAAAAAAAAGCCATCCAAGAAAAAAATATATATTTGAGACAGATATCAAATATGTAGTACTTTCTCTTATGAATAAAGGCTTTGATAGGGGAATGTTCTTGTTAGAAGCTGTGGTACAGAGTTGATGATAGCATGGGAAAGAGACTTCTCAATTTCAAGATACATGATTTATAAGATTCCATCTGGAAAAAGAAAACTCATTTTCTTATAGAAGGAGTAAAAAATTAAGTAGTAAGCATGCTTTCAAAGACCGTCCTATTCATTATATACAAGAAACCCCCAACTAGTACTAGGTAAATGTAAACACTAAAAATAGATTCTAATTTTTTTAAGCTGTTGGGACTATAGGTACAGCTGTCACACACTTTTATTCCACACTATTATTTTCAATGCATGCCTCAATCTTAAAGTAAATATACATTGAACATACTACCTATATTTTACTAATATACATATAACTTATATAATTTACATTTTAGTTTAAAATATATTTTGAAATGTGTAACATTGCCTCTTACAAAAAGAAATACAGGTTTGTAAGAGCGCTTAATTAAAAATTAAACTAGCGGGTACCTTCTAAATTTGATGTCTTAGAATAAATACACTGAGAAAAAATGAGCAGCTCTCAGGAGAGGAAAGCAACTTTTTAGCAAATACACTGAGTTTGTATAGTGTAATATGCTGCCTGTGCTTCTATACTACCTAAATTCCTAAGCCAAAATATTAAACTAGTTTTACACAAAATTGTGGAGGCCAGGTGATTTATGGAAAACTTACAACTTAGGCAAAAATAAGTTCCTATTCCAATATTTGAAATTAGATTTTCTTATTCCAAATATAGTACCTTTAACTTCATCCAGTGATTGAATGAATAAAAAGCTTCTGGGAGTATGGTGAAAAGTTGAGAAAGCTGGGGGTCTTCATCATATATTAACATATATATAATTAAAAATAAAATAAAGATATTGCCCATGAAGACTGGCCTTTTAAATAAAAATATTTCCCTTATTTTTCTTGTACATAAAATCAGTATCTATTGTATTCTCAATAGATATTTTTGCCTATTTACTATAATTAAAAATATCCATTAGGCTATCTAAATTAATTATGTGATCAACTTAAACATGTTCTTAGATATTACAGAAGCCAACAATATGCAAACGTAAGAAATGTCAGTTGCATAAATATTACCCACTTAATCCTTTAGGTTACGGTACCCTTTTTAAATATGTGCACCATTGTTTAGGGTTTGCTCCTTCTGGTTTACTTAACTGATTTTTTATAGGTTGCCACAACTGGCAATAAATCATGAGTCTTTTTTATTCTTTCTGGTGTCAAGAAAATAATGCAGCTATTTATATCAATATAAAATATGCAGATATGTAATTAGAAAGTGATTCTAATTAGTATCTTTCTTGCTAATAACAATAAACGTAGTCAGTTGATGACATAATGTATCCCAACACAATTCTTCTAATAATTACTAATAGTATACAGCTACAATTAATCATTATAAATATGACTTTACAGGTAAATCCCACTTCCCATACGCAAAATGATTTTTGTTATGTATGTCTTTTATAAGACAAAAATATGGAATAAATGCAACATTTAGGGTACAAAAGTAGAAAATTCACTTCTTGGTAATCATTATTTTAATTGGTAAAATACCATTTTTAGTTGTAATATTTACCATCAAGGGAAAAATAAGGGGCAGATGAAATTTAGCATACATAAAATTTCTTTACTTGCCAACAGATGTACTTTAACTCAAACATCTGTTTGCTCTATTTTTTTTTTTTTTTGGTGTCTATTCATGTGTGTGAGTATATAATTTATATTAATTTATAAAATTATCTTAAGAAAACACTAAATGATTTAAAGGAATTGCAGCTTTGGAGAAATTGTGTGATACTCTGAATGAATGCTATACAGTGGGGAAGCAGATCTCAGAAAAATTTTCAAGATGTTTGTACATCTTTGAGATGCTAAGAATGTATTAAATATGTGTACAGTTCATTCATGGGTAGAAAGTATTAGTAGTATTTGTGCAGAGTTATGATTTCAGTTTAATAAGAAATTTTAAAGTTTTTAGTATTTTCTTTTTTTTTTTAAGATTTTATTTATTTATTCTAGAGAGAGAGAGAGTGCCATGAGAATGCTCACGCATTGAAGGAGGGAGGGGGCAGAGAGAGAGGGAGAGGAACAAAAAGACTCCACACAGAGCACGAAGCCCAACTAGGGGCTCAATCCCAGGACACTGAGATCACAACCTGAGTGAAAACCAAGAGCTGAACGCTCAACTGACTGAGCCACTCAGATGCCCCTTTAGTATTGTCTATAAAATCTTCCTGAAGAGGGTGAATCATAATAAATTTATGCTTCATTTGAAGCCTAAGTGATAAGAAGAGTTTTTTTTATCATTATGTTAAAATGGAGACAATTTATTTTTAAAATTTAGCTATTTTTAAAAAGAAAATACTCCTATTATATCCTGTAGTTAATGAACTTTTTCAAAATTTTCTGTAAATTCAACATTAACAAGGCAGCGGTCAATGAAAGAGAATACTTCAAATGATATGTCTTTAAAATTTCATGACTGTGAAGCATCCAAAAATAATTCTCAAACTCACAAAAAACATTATTGCGATTTGACATTATTGGAGATTCCTCATTTATTGTCTGCAACCTGTCTTCTCCATCTACAACAGACATATTCAAAATATGATCTCCTAGATAGTTGCCAGGTATGGGTGACAAATGAGAAAATTTTGATTCATCTGGAACTTATTTCAGGACCAACATTGCCTTGTTCATTATTTTGAAACTTGTAACCATTTGCCCTGGCTTTTTAGTGAATAATTAATTTTCTTCTTAAGTAGTAAGTGCCTTTAACCAGTTCTCCACTCCTTCCCCAGCACACAGGAAAATTACTCTTGCATTTATGTGGAACACGTGATTTAGCTTTGTATTTTCCTCCAACTTAAGGTCTCCTTAAGATACACTTCAAGAGTGGCAATTTGTCTTACAATATTCTTCTTCCCTTGTCTCCCCACCACCACTCCTAACTCACTCACTAACATTCTCAGCCATTCCATTCCATTTCCAGATCTTGGAAGGATTTTGGAAGGAGACAGCTGGCATGACAGTGTGTGGGGGCCATGGCACTGCTAGTGTCCAGCTGGAGAGAAAACTTCACCGGAGTCTCTGGAGTATTTCATTTCCCCAGCCTTCATATTCCTTCAGAGTACTTTGCCTTATATATTTTCTCATTTAACTTCCTTTCTGCTAAATTCCTGTTTACTGAAGGAGATAATTAACTCTGGGTGATGATGATAATTTTGCTTCACTCTCTAGTTATCTGCCCAATGGGATACACACACACACATAAGTTTTTCATGCCTTGTGGAGAAAAGGAAACTTATGAGTAGCTTCTGTCATTAGGATGTTTGGGATTTGTGTATCTGCCCCCCGAATTTCTGCCTAACTTAACCATCTACTTCACTCCAAATTAGAAGTAAAAAAAATTTCAGGATTTCTGTCTGATTCACTTCCTTTTTCTTTCTTGTCATTCTCACAAAACTTTTTGTGAGGTCTGTGGGAGGGGAGAATGGGCTGGATCAAAAGGTCAGAAATTAATCTTTGCCTTTCCTTGCTTACCAGATCAACTTGGGAAAGGAGGCAATAGATGCATTTTCCTTTGTTTGCTGTTTGGATTCCTGTGATCTATTAATATAGATGTAGATGTAGATATATAGATAAAGAGATACAGATATACAGATTTAAAATTTCACTTTTCACCTTTCCTCCCAATTTTTAACAGTGTCAAGTAGGGTTTATTTTATATGGCTTACTTTGCCTACATAAACCATAATTTAGCAATAACTTTGGGTTTACAGAACTTTCATTTAATTGGACTCAAATCTCTTTTTTTTTTTTTTTAAAGATTTTATTTATTTATTTGACAGAGACAGAGACAGCCAGCGAGAGAGGGAACACAAGCAGGGGGAGTGGGAGAGGAAGAAGCAGGCTCATAGAGGAGGAGCCTGACGTGGGGCTCGATCCCAGAATGCCAGGATCACGCCCTGAGCCGAAGGCAGACGCTTAACTGCTGTGCCACCCAGGCGCCCCATGGACTCAAATCTCTTAATTTTGTACTATGTGAATTTACTTTTTATTTACATGTATCAGTACAGTTTATACATGCCTTTAGGCGTATATACCACCCAAACATGTCTGTGAAACAATACTGTTCTTATTGTTACTTTGACAGAGTCCTCACACCACCCCAAAGCAGGGGGGGCAAAGTCATGATAATTTTGAAGTTTTGAGTCAAAACTTGTTTAAATTCAGTCTTCGAACACAGGGACTTGATTAAATTTGGGTAAGAATCATGATAAAATAGTTGAGTATTACAATAAAACAAAGATTTTGACCTGAGTGTTTCAAAAAGTCTTGGGGAATAAACAGTCACTTGATAGGCTATCTTTAAAAATGGAAAACTTTAAAGGGGCACCTGGGTGGCATAGTTGGTTAAGCATCAGACTCTTGGTTTTGGCTCAGGTCATGATCTCAGAGTCCTGAGATCGAGTCCTACATCAGGCTCCATGCTCAGTGCAAGAGTCTGCTTAAGACTTTTTCTCCCTCTGCCCCTCCCTCACTCCCTCAAATAAATAAACAGATCTTTAAAAAAAAGGAAAGCTTTAATGTTTATATACATGGGTTTTTCAGAACAATGAAGTTATCTACAATTTGTATCTCCCTTATCAAGAGTTCCCTGAAGTAGAAGTATAATTTCCTATTGATGAAGATAGTATATAATAATCAATTCATGTTGGAAGAAACTGAGAGCTCAGTGGTTGTAGATAGCTTTGATTATCATAATGCATCGATTTAAAAAATATTATGTTCAATCCTCTCATTTTTAGTAACTGAGTTAATGTATTACCCTAGTATATCTGTTTTAATTTAGTCCTTAATGAAAACAATTGAATCATAAAATAAAATGTACAACTAAAAGGGAATTTAGTAATCTTCTTCCCAGAGCAGAAATCTGCTCCACCAAATTCTTGATATGCAACTGTCCGGTGCTGGCAAAATAAAGCAATCCTGCCAAAAAAGTTCCCTTCACATCGTTACAGAAGAAAGTTGGAAAACAATTTAACATTAAATAAACCTTCTCAGATGTGCATATGCATGTTAAATTAGCATAAAAGTAACTAAAGTCTGGATGGAATTGTACACGAATTTAAACAATAAAATGGAAGAAAGAAAAATTAAAAATTCTCTATCTCCTTGAGAAACAAATAGATGTACCTAGTGATTGTCTCCTGTATACATTATGAGAAGGTTAATATCAGAGTTAGGTATAAGCGGTCCCAAGAGTCAGAGAGCCTGCAATCTTGCATTGTAAAATCAGACCTTTGGATTTCTTATCCAGCCTATTTTGCTTTCAAGGAGACACCCTACAGAGGAATGAGCAGGGATGCAGCTACTGTCTCATCCCTCAAAGAAAATGTTGCCCCTTTACCCCCATATGATCCTTGTTTGGATACTTCCCTTCCTTCATGTATTCAGATTTGACATTCTCTCACTTATTTGCTAAAAGATTCTGTATACATATTTATTCATAATTTTTAATCTTGCATTGTGATTTATTCACTTTTGTCTGCCTCCTTTAACTACACTTTGTGTTCATAAAAGAGGAACTATGTTTTATTCTTGATTTCCTACCCAACCTCTAGGATGCCACATACTAGGTACTTGAAAGAAAACTGAGTTATTTGTTTGATATAATTATAATTTTATCAATATTTCTATTAAAAATCAATGTCTAGAACAGAAAGTGGGGGCCCAGTGTAAAGCATGGACTATACTTTTTGAACTTCACACACTTTGCTAAAATTCCCAAGCCTTTGGAAACATTGATTTTTCTACTGCTCGGAGCATCATGAATGATTACGCTCTCGCAGCTGATCGTGCTTACCCCGATCTTTTTAACTTCTATTTGCTTGCATTAGCATGGACTAATACATTTTTCATTAGAAACTGCATCTAATGCTCATTTCATACTTATTTTTGCTCTATTAATGGTTTTTATGTTTCGAGACCCAAGCAATCTAAGAACTGGGTAATTGTATAAATGGAGGATTATCAGTGTGATGCACAAATCATTTTTGATCCAATGTTATAAATGTTTAATTTCTATGATTTCTGATGTGACCTCTCCACTAACACAGCTTAATTGCTCTTCTCAGGGCAGCAACATATATCAGCTGGAATAGAGGTACTGCCTTCTAAATTAGAAGCTGCCTCCACATAATAAGAACGATTTAGAAGCTGCAAATGTCTTCAAACTGTCTTTAGTTCAAAACTATAGAGACTTTTTACTTAAGCTTTGATTGAAATGAGTATTTATAGCATGGTGTGGACAGCTATTCTGCTGGGTTTTTCTAACAGAAAAAGACGAAAATGTACGGAGACACGGCTCCATTGGAACAACTGAACAGTGTGAGAACAAATGGAGAGAAAATGGGAGATAGAGCCAGGATTTAAAATGTCTTAATGCCGTAGAGAAGATACAGGTTTGGGAAAATTTTCACTTAAAAACTAAGCATAGGGGCATCTGGGTGGCTCAGTCAGTTAAGCAGCTGACTCTTGGTTTTGGCTCAAGTCATGATCTCGCGGGTCATGAGAGCCCCATGTTGGGCTCAGCACTCAGCTCTCAAGGGAGAGTCTGATTGAAGATTCTCTTCCTCTGCCCCTCCCCCCACTTGTGTGTGCTCTCTCTCACTCCCTCTAAAATAAATAAATCTTAAAAAAAAATCAAAAACCTATAATGGCATTCTACTGTCTTCACATGTAAATATTGAAATGTCGCAGTATGAACTATTAATGAAAGCTAATATATTTTCTAGCATTCCCAACTAAAATTTCAATAAATATATAGAAGGAACCTGCAAAAAGTAGAATGTCATTATTGAAAACAACGTTATACACAATACCAAATTAGGGAAGTTCAGACTCTATGTAAATAGATTTAATGCATGAAACAATATATAAGGATTAAAATTTTTATCCTGTTTTTTCTAGGAACTATCCAAAATTATTTCAATGTAAAATATGAAGGCAGGTTAATTTTTATTAAAACATGTTATAAAATGGAGTAGATGTTTAATAGATGTTTTTAGAATGATATTTTAGAGGGAGTGGTTGATCTCTTTGTGTTATTAAAGTTTTAGCAGTACCTTTTACAGAAAGTGTACCATTAATCTATCTGACTGTAATTTTCGATTTTGAAATTTTTATCTTTAGCTGTTTTAAGAATATAAGATTAGAAGTGGCATTTAAGGAAAGATTTGGTGAGTAAAATGTGAAGAGCTAGAAATGCTTATAAGGAGTAGTTTTAGCAAAGTCAAAACGTCCCCCAGATTTGGCTGTTATGAGTTTAGAGTAAATTAAGACAGCCACATTGACATGTATGTAAGTAGCTAGAAAAATGGAATTAGACCTTTAGTGAATTATACGGTGAAAATATCCCAAACAATGAAATCGAGTTCTCCTTATTCAATTTGTTGACTAACCCTGAGTCAAACAAAGTTGACAGGGTGTGAGAACTGGATGTTTCTGTGACTAGGTTAAAATATAATTATGGTAGCCTAGCAATGTCAGTTTATATTAGGGACTCATCTAATCATCTCCAGGTACACGTCTCAACAGAAAAAGATGGATTTCAAAGGAACTTTTGAGGAGATATTAGATTTTATTTTATTTCTTTGCTAATACTACCATCTCTTTTAGTCTCTTGCACTTCTTTGCTAAATAAACCAGGCACCTATACACAAGCATAATTTTCTTCTACCCTTTACAAAGCACCGGCTTACCATGGGTAAAGATTTATGCTTGAAAAAGGATCAAACAACAATGCCCAATGCTGTAGAACTTGACTAAAAGCGTACCGATTGGTTTAGAAAATTCAAAAAAGTAAAATCAAATAAAGATTACATTATCATTCATATGACTTAATGTAATTTCACAGATAAACAAAAGAATTTTTGATTCAGACTTTGTTTCAATACTTGTTATGTCATTTGTTAGTGTCCACTTAGGAGATATGTCTCGAGCCAATTATTAAAACTTTCATCCAGTTTTCACATTTATTAAATAATAATAACTAATGTTATTGGATGGATAGCAATACAGTCATTATGATTTTAATGAAATACCAATACTTGACATTTTAAGTATCATTTAAATATTAATTATTCCCAATAAAATTTTAAAATGAGTTATATAAAGAATGAAACCAAACTGTAACATGAACACATGAAATAAGTTAGATGTTCATACAGTAAACCCTTGTTCTGTTTCTCCAAAAGACATCAAGAGGCATAATGTCATCTGTCATTAAACATTAGTCAGAAATGAGAGAAAAAGAAGCATTTAGATATATTAAAAGCTTTTTATAAAAACTGATGGACAGGTAGGGTCAAAACAAAATGGAAAAACTACTCAAGAAGGACATCCAAGGTGAAAAAAATTTTCATCTCTCAGTGGACTGAGTAGAACACAGAGAAAATTGTAGAAGAATTGGCTTTATAAATAACACAAATAATTGAAATCATAGGATGGATTGAAATTAATGCAAATAGAAGAGACAATAATTTAACTAATAAATTTCAGAGAATACTTTCCCACAAAGGAAACTCCAGACCCGAATGGCTTCATAAGTGAACTCATTCAAGCATTTAAGAAAAAAATGTAATACTCATATTACTTAAAACACTTCAAAGAATAGAAGAAGGAGCATTTCCCCAGCAATTCTATGAGACCTGTATAACCCTCCTCTTGATACCCTCATATAAAAGCATCAATTATGAGAAAACAAAATAATAGGTAAATATTTTTTGACTATAAATACAAAAATCTGAAGAAATGCATATTATTTCAGAAAAGCAAGACTGGATTAATTTTTGAAAAATTAATCTCATCATTTACCACAGATAATGTAAGGTTTTTTGTTTTATTTTGTTTGTTTTGAAATGTTGTCTCAACTCAGTTTTGAAGCCTTGTACTGTGTAGTCATTTCCCTTTCTTATAGCAGCTGATTAAGTTCACACCATTTCCCTTGTCAGGATCTCACAAGTCTGTCATACACCCTCCCAGTAACCTGTGGGGCCAAGGATCAGACATCTAGGGACAGTCCTCTGTTCTGGAACATGCAAATTAGCCAACTAACAGTGAGCCTGCAAAACTTGGCTAACCCACCTCCCCTGCCATATGTAAGCTGTCCCCACAGTTCCAGCATGCTGTTACCCTGTTCCCAGGTACAGCTCCCTGTGTGGTCCTACCTGATGGCCTCCTCTCATTTGGAGCTGTAAATAACAAATAGTGCTGCCTTTTATCCATACAAATGTTAATGTAGTCCTTCATGCTATCTAAAGAGTCTTTAAATTTTATAAAACACCACATTAGCAATATTTGGAATTTTTAAGTGTGGACATATGGCATATTGTTAAAAATTCCCAGATAGTTTATTATTTTATATTTTTATATTTCACACCAAATTAGTATTACTTTTACTTTCAAATTTTGATGGTTTATTGCTAATATGTAGGAATAATACTGGTTTATATATATATTTAACTTTAACTAGCAATATACCCAGTTCATTTATTAACTCGATTCATCTCGTCATAAGTTCATAGTTTCTATTCTATTTTTCTCTGTATATATATATAAATACAATCATGAAATTTGCAAATCATGATAGCTTTACTTCTTTTTCTTCAAGTACCATATTTTTTTTTTCTTTCTTTTCTTATAATACTTCCTAGGATTGTCAGTTCTATGTTTAGTAGAAAGTCTCATAAATACACATCCTTGGTTTGATTCTAAACTTAGGACAGAGACAGTTAATTTAACATTTAAATAATATATTCATTGAAGGTTTATATAGATATCCTGTCTGTGTTTAAGTGCCATATCTGCTATTTACCAATGCTGAAAGTTTTTATCATAAGTGGATGTTGGATTTTTTCCAAAGTCTTCCACGCTGAATGCAATGGTCATGTTTTTATCCCTTTTATTTTGTTATATGGTTAATTTACATGGAAATGTAAAGGAATTAGAATACTAAAATACTGTATTAGTAAAGAAGGAAGAAATAGTTAAAAGAAAAAGGACCAAAAAACATACAGAAAACACCCACTGTCCATAAGAAAATGTGTGAAAAGAATGCTATTCAAATCCTGAAATTCTGGTCATCAGAAAACACCAAAATTGTGAGTCAGTAATTCACAAATTGGTAAAATATAGTTATAGTACTCCATTGGAAAAATGACTCTTATCCAAATATATTAAAAAATTCCCAATAAGAGAAGGCAAGTATCCCAATAGAAATGTCAGCAAAAGGCTTGAATTGATAGATATTGAATTGATAGAAGATATTTACATAGCCATTAGATACATAAGACAAGGTGATCAACTTTTTTTAATTAGGAAAATGAATATTATGGCGAGTGTGAAATATCACTACTGTACTGATTGGCCCCGGTGGGACACAGATGTCGGGAGGAGGGTTGATATAATACTGGGGATAACACCTATAAAAGATCAAGGTTAGAGGAAGCAAGTAAAATACTTAAGGTTGCAATGTAGATCTGTAAAAGAAGAGGGAGGAGGATGGAGGATTGGGAAGGAAGAACCTCAGTCTTCAGGGAAGTCCTGAGAATGTTTTAGCCAGCCCAAAAAGGAGAGCCAGCACAAATGTTGGCCAGAAAGAAATTCTGCACTTTGGAGAAATTGCAAGACCTTACAGCAAGGCTCTACTCACTCAGTGTCTTGACAGTACCAGAACGGCACATGGTCCCAGCTCAAAATCCAAGGCAGATAATATGATTAACTGCTGGTAGCTATTAGCCAACTATATTCTTTATGTCAGGTTTTCTTTTGAAGGATATCTGAGAGATGTAATTCCAAGTCTGCTATAGCCATAAACCCATCACAATGGCTAAAACTAAAATCACTTACAAAGCAATTATTGAACTCTCACATCTTTCTTGGTGGCAGTATAAACTGGCATAACTATTTTGAAAAACTGTTTGACAGGATGTACTAAAACTAATCACATGCCTATCCTTTATCCCGGAATATATATCCCTGGGCATAAAGTCCCAAAATAATTGAGAGCATTTGCCACCAAAGAGATTCGTACAAAATTTTTATAGCAGCTTCATTCACAAAATGCCAGATATGGTAAACAGTCCAAATTTCTATTAGTGATACATAAATTTTGGTATATTCGTTCATATAATGGAATATTGCACAGCAAGAATAAATAAAATACTTAACGTTTTACACAGTAAAGGAATCTTAACAATCAATAGGTTGAGTCAAAACGCCAGGTGCCAAGTGTTACATAATATATAAGATACATAATTCTAGTTAAATGAAATACAGGAACAGGCAAGCAGTCCAGCTTTTAGATCTAGTCCCTCAGTTACCATGCTACTGTGCTATACGTATGTCCTTCCCTCAAATAATACAGGTTCTTCAGCCATGCACCCTTTCTCTATGAACATTTCCTGAACACATCAATCCTATATTTCAGGCGTGTTGAACTCTTGTCCAGAAAAAATTCCCAGCTTCATCATGCCTGCATGCTTTGATGGGTTAAATTATTTTAATTCTGAAAAGCTTGATTTTAAAGTTACTTCATTTGGCAAAATTCATAAACCCTGAGAATAACAATATGCTCCCCCTACATGCCCTCCTGGAAAAGATTGTGAGATTCTGTTCTAAGCACTTTACATATGTTTTCTCAGTCAGTCGTCATACAAACACACAACTATCAGATAGCTTATATTGTCATTGCCATTTTGAATTAGGAAAATTAAAACATAGAAAAATTAATAACTCACAAAACGCATACATTTACTTATTTTTGAAGTAGGCTCCATGCCCTATATGGGGCTTGAACTCACGATCCTGAGATTAAGGGTCACATGCTCTATTGATTGAGCCATCCAGGTGCCTCACATACATTTTTTTAAAATGGTGAATCCTTTGTGTTATTATTTCCTTTAACATTTACCGGTAATTCTCTAATTCTCGCTCACTCACATTCCTCTCTCACTCTCCCTTTACAAACTGTTCCCTAAGATGTTAGGTACTAGAGACTTTTCTAATGTTTCATTATACTGACACTGGCTATCCTTAAGTGCCTCCTATGTATTAAGTCTGTATTAGCTATTTAAATTTCACTGAGTGTATTCAGTGAATAAAAGTCATTTCTTTATCTTAATAGATAGTAATATGTGAAATTGTTTACCTGCCTACAAGAATTCACACTAAATGCATGAATATTTGGTTTTATATGTCTTTGTTACGACCTTACTTGATGTTAATCAATTTAGTTTCTATAGCATTTTCTTTAGTCATAGATTACCAATATATTTCTGTCAGAAAGACTTGGTAAAAGAGGAGAGCACTTATGAAACGATACCCAGGGACCAAAGATACAATGGTTAATGTGAAAGATCATTATAATTACATTCTATTATAGCATTGATTGGAGTGCTTCTGTGAATTAAATGTATCATCATTCATTGGGACTTACCATTATGGAAATAGATGACTCTCTAACATGATGTCTTACTGTACTGATTTTTAAACAAAAGGTCAAATTTACTGGTAGCTAAAATTACATGTATCTAAAGGGAATTATTAAGATTTTATATACACATCCACATATGCATTTAACCAATTATTTGCTTTGCATATCCATTTAAATATGGTCTTCAAAGTATTAGTTAAGACCTAATTAATCATATGTTAACTAACTTATATTTCTAAAACGCTCTACAAAATTCCCTTGATATGGTATTGACGAAATTACTCAGGAACTTTCCTTTAGAGACTTGATGTTATAATTCCAAATCAAAGTAAGCTCAAGGTCATCCTGCTTATAGGTAACTCAACATTTACTTGTATTTTGTTTACAAGTACTAGCATCATTTTCTTTCCAAGCTATTGCTATTTTCCATGAAAGGCTCACCTGCAATCCAAATAGGAAGAGAGAATTCTGATTTTTTATTCTGATGTTTGGTGAAAATTTTTAAGATAAATTTCATTTTGTAATTCTATAAAATTTCAACAATATGAAAATGCTGAAAATAGATGCAAAAATCTCCTATTATTAAATTGACATCTCTGAGTGTGCATGTATATATGTTTAATTAATAAATGACATGTTAAGCACTAGAGAAAACAACAACATCCTTAATTAAATGACTTTGCAGATGGATGCTGATAGCCTAAGCCATTGAAACAAAAAAAGTTACTTCACATCTTCTAAGCATTCCACAAACTGACATGCGTTGCATTTTGTCAAATTTATCCTATATATTTGCAATTTTATCATGCTGTTGTGAATAACAAAGCCTATCTTAGTGAAGAGTGTGAGTTTGACACTTGAATAATCTATGCTTTCCTCTGGTTATTACCTTTAAGTACTATGTCAGCTTGTTGGGGAAATTATTTCTCCCATATATGTTAATTCCAAGTTTATTTGTTTCGATGAATATAGGTTATTTTTTGTTGGGAGAATTGAATGCACTTATTTTTTTAAAAGATTTTATTTATGTATTTATTTATTTGACAGAGAGAGAAAGCACAAGCAGGGGGAGTGGCAGAGGGAGAGGGAGAAGCAGGCTCCCTGCTGGGCAGGGAACCTGGTGCTGGGCTCAGTGCAGGGCTCATCAATCTGGGAACTCCAGAATCATGACCTGGGCTGAAGGCAGATGCTTAACCAACTGAGCCATCCAGGTGCCCCAGATTGAATGCACTTAATTATTGGTACATCTGATTCTAATTTTATGTGGCAAGTGATAATAGGAATGAACTAAGAAAAAAGAATGTTGTACACTGCAATTAATAATATTAATTTTTACCAGTATAAAGAGGAACAACCATGAGAGCTAAGTATAAATTGTAAGATTTCCATTACTATACTTCAGGGACTGATATTTAAGTTAATCTTACTTCCTTTTTGAAAAGTAGCTAATAGGTTCCTGACACCAAATTGTATGTATAGAGTTGGCTCATTTTGTATATATCAGAAAACGAATTAAGATTGTTATGCTGCTGCTTTATTCTTTTCATTACAACAGGTGTATCACCACATTTAATCAAGTCAAATTATCAAATCAACATTACTGCCTTGCAACTTATGCATCAGCTCAATTCAATATAATTGAACTGCATTGATACTCATTAAGAACTTATGTGTAATTATTTATAAAGCATATAAAGATACACAAAAATAACTCATGTTTTGTGTTTATTATTCAAATCCTGTGTTGGTATCATTTTAGTAATGAAAATTAATTAGGTGTCTTTGATGTAAGTATGTACTAGGCTGAGTTATTAAATTTTAGTTAATCACTATGAACACAAGCTCCCAGAAAGTCTTTTGAACAAAGAACGGTATATGAAATGGTCTTATTCTCAATTACAAAATAAAGATATAGGCATCTTATAGCAGGTAAATTTCAAAGAAGAATAAAGACATCTCAAAGAGTCTGTGCTCTCTACCTGGGGCTTACACATTCACAGGCAACATAAGGAAGGGCTGGAAGATCTTGGGTTCTCTTGAATAAGAAAGATATTTCAAAAATAAATTATTGCAGGGTTTCTAATAAAGATTGACAAAGAAATTGACTAATAGCCTTTATTCTCTAACAAAATAGTTTGAACAAGGCAAATGTTTCTACATCTTTGATATCAAAATTCAAGTTCAGCAGCAAAAATTCTCCAGGTAGCATATGTTGAATGTACTAAACTAATAATCTCTCAAGTATCTGAGAAATAGGAGGGAGGCTGCCTTGATTGGTTCTTGATAATGGATCTGCTCAGAACCTAGCATTCACAATCACATTTACTTTTTGTTTATTTGTTATCTTTGGGAGATGCCAAATGGATAATCCTTGATTGAACAAATTGGGGAGTGGGAAACTCAGCTAAAAATAGGGATGGCCAGGAGAACCAGAGATGTGGGGGGACATTTATGAAGAAGAAAAATAATCTAACAATACATTGTTATAGGGTTCATAATAAAGAACAGCAATGAGGCTGGCCAGTGGCTACAGTTAAAAGTTTCTGGAGCCAAAAACTAATGAAATAGAAGGTAATTTTATTAACCTCAAAAAAGTTATTTACCAAAAAGTACCACAATGCCATACAAAATGAAACAATTTTAAAAGTACTGCTCAATGTTTGCAACAAAATAAGGATATTCATTATCACTAGTATATTCAGAAATGTAAAATGTATACTGAGAAATATAATAAACATACTTATCTTGTCACAAAAATAACAAAACAATGTAAGTAGTGTAATGTTTGGAAGTGAAAAGTCAAAAGGTTTGTTATTTGGAGACATTATAATGCTTTAAATGGAAAACTTAAGAGAATTAATTGGCCCGAATAGTAGACCAATAAGAGTTCAGCAACTTGGACCGATAAAGCATCAATACTAAAAGGCCAAAAGTGCTTATACCAAAAATACCCAATAAGAAAATAAAGAGGAAAGAAACACAATGTTTGCAACAGTAACATTAAAATGTATATAAATATTAAAATTGGGCCTTTATAAAATACTTTAAGGCTCCATTGTAGCATACAAAGAATATTTTAATACTAGAAGAGACATATTGTTCTCAGATGACTACATACTATAAATGTGTCAAATTTTCCTAATCCAGTCAATAAAAGGAATTTAATATCAGAATTCCAGCAAAATTTTTGATAAGCTAAACAAGCTGATTCTAAGATTTATATCAAGTTAAAAAGGCCAATAAAAAGTTGATACAATTTTGAAAAAAAAAATAGCAAATGACAAAAGACACCACTTATACATGGAGACATATTAGCCATCATTTAGTATGGCTCAGGGTTAGTTGAATAAATAAAATACAAAGTCAGAGTTATAATTTATAATCAATGTATGGGCTTCATTTGTAATCAATGTCACATTACAAAATCATAAATGTTCATAGAAATTTGAATTTTAATAGCATCAAGGTACTGCTTTACAACAATTAGATTAGCAAAAAATTAGAATGTGGGAAAATTAAGAGTTAGTAAGAGTATATAGAAATTATTTCAGTAGTATGGATAGGTAACATAATTTTTGAGGAGTAATACAACCCCAGTTAGTAAAATCGTGGATCAAAATGCCCAGGAATCCCATTCTCAGGGACTTACTAGAGAGAAACTACCAGAGAGTTTTAAGATGACTCATCACAGGATTGTTTATGAAAGCAAAGAGTTGGATATAGTGTAACTTTTCATCCATAAATGATAAGTACACTATGTATCTGTGTTTAATGGGCATTATGCAGCAGATAGAAGGACTGAGTTAGGTTTATATAGAGTATAATTACCTGATTTCAAAATGAAATATTGAGAGTACAACGTAACACAATTTAACTTTGGTAAGTTAAAAAACACATACAAAACAAACAAACAAACAAACATAATTTTTAAGAATATACCTCCAGGTAGCTACATATATTTTAGTTATATGCATACATGTATATCTTAACTTCTGTGAGTGTATATATATATATATATATACAGATTTTGTATACATAAATAAATACTTTATATATGCATATACATAGATTTTATTAGAATACAATTATTCATATACTCTCTGTGTATAGAGTAAAAAATGAAATTGATTGTAGTCTTTTTTACAGTGACATATATCACTCCAACTCAGGATGGAATAAGCACACTCCCAAATTAAGCATCGCTTCTGCCCTTCAAATATAGTGACTGGTTTAGTATTTATTCATGAACTCCCACATGTAGAAAGAACAAATGTTCCCAAACATTTGCATTCCATTTGAATCAGAAAAATTACGATATTTAAATTTTATTACTTATTCCAGGCTCCTAGTTCAGACCTATTGAATTTGAATCTCTAAATGGGGCCCAGAAACCAGTATAATCTTAATACATCCTTATAATCATTAATACACCTTAATACATTGGTGACTCTGGCAAGTAACCAATCATGGACAACAGGTATTACAAATGCTTTCATTAAAGACTTCAAACTATAACGATAGAGTAATATTCTTTCCCTTATGAAACTATTATGGTAATTTTTCAGTGTTGTTTTCTTAATTTGTATTATAATTTAAAATATCTTGAATTTAAATTATTAGAAAAATTAAACATCAATCTATTAACATGCTTTTAATTTCACTCATATCTAGGATATCTATTATATTCCAATCTGAATTATATAGCCAATTTTTATTATCTAAACATGAAATATCCTTTTTTGAGGAGGCATATGTTTAAGGGAAAGATACATTGGTAATTTTACTAAGTGAAGTTGAAATAGCCTCAGGAGAAAAAAAAAAGATTTCTCTTGAAGCCAGGTACTTTTGCTTTTTGTGTCAAATTTTTAGGAATAAATAATTGCCGATTATTTATCTTCTAGTCTTCACACCAACTTCATGTTTAAAACACACAGATATGCACACACACAAACACACACACAAATATTTTCTGTTTTAAAAAGAAGAAAAGCTCAAGGTTGAGTGATAATTTTGTCCATAAAAAATGTGTACCTGTGTATGAAAAACTAATCAAAAGTGGTTGTTAATGGGGAAAAATATTGGCCAGAAATAGAACATTATACAACAAAGAGAAAGCCCTTATAAAATCTTCCTTGGAAGAAAGCTAGAAAAACTGGAATATAATTTGATCATTCATTCATTCTACTAATATTTACTGAGTATTTATTAGGTTCAACCACCATATGATACTTAAGAACTACAATCTAGAAGAAAAGATAAAGGAATCCTGCCATCTACAACCTTGCAGACCAAGATGGAAGCCTTACTAATAAAAAAACATATAGGGGCGCCTGGGTGGCTCAGTTGGTTAAGCAGCTGACTCTTGATTTCTCTCAGGTCATGTTCTGAGGGTCCTCCAATCGAGCCCCGAGTCAGGCTCTGCAGGCAGTGGGAGTCTGCTGGAGGATTCTCTGTCCCCTCTCCCTCCACCCTTCCCCCCAACTCACACACTCTCTCTCTCTCTTAAATAAGTAAATAAATAAATAAATAAATAAACCTTTAAAAAATATATGATCATGACAATTAATTAATACTTGTAATGAAAACAAGTACTTTCACATTATGCGATGTGTGATTACAGAAATATAAACGCAATGGGAAATATATATTTATTTCTAATATAAACATCCTGGAGATACATATCCAACGTCACTTGACTCTGAGGGTGTGAAGGTTGTGGATAATGTTAGGGAAGGGTTTTAGACAAGGTAATACTTGATACATGTCATGAAAACTAAAGAGAATTTTGTCACAAGATCAGAAATGTGAGCCTATTTCAGATAAGGAAGAGCATATACAGATGAAAAGAGGTGAGAAACATCATGGGAAATGTGAGGAATTACATTAACTCCATTACAGATATAAGCAAATTATTCACGTCCATGAAACATGTCTCATTCTTCTATTTGCGACACTTAGTAGGTGCTGCCGAAACGTATCATTGGTAATAGGAAAATAAGTGAAAGCGTACCCAGGAGGAAGAATATACAGATGCCTGAAGCAGTAGAAGCTATGAAGAAGACTAACAGTTTGCAAAACTAGGAAGCAGTCCTGTAAAAAGAATGGAAAATCAGTCATCACTGCCCCCCACCCTTGAAAGAAATAAAAAGCCAGTAAGCCCCATGGACTGAAAGCGTGGGATGTGGCCCTGAATAAGCTCGAGTTCTAAAACCACAGCCTGTCTTCCCTTGAGTCCTGTATGTGCTGCTCTGCTTTGCAGTCACTCCTTTGTGTTTATGTGCATTTTTAACACTGACGCCTGTTTCTGAGAAAACCTGAGTACACCTGTTTCTTACTGTCATGAACACCTAGGGCATGGTTGGAGAATAAGAGTGAGGCCTTCAAACCAGACAGACAGGAACTCATATCTCACTGCTTGCAAATACTAGGTATTTGGCTTCGGTCATATAATCTTCCAGAGCCTTAATTTTCTGCTCTGTAGAATGGGGATAATAATTGGCATTTCATAAAATTTCATCATCAATGACTATATTTTAAGCTGATGTCTGGCATACAAAAAGCTGGTAATAAATGTTATTCATAAATTAACAGACTTAACAGAACTTATTAAAAGGAAAAGTAAACTGGGGTAGAGAGGATATTTATATTCAGGCCCCAGAGCAAAATCATTAACCCTCTCTTTTTTATTTCACGTATTTGTCATGGTCTTACTTGAGATTTAAATGGCATGCATATCAAATTTGTCCATCACACAAAGCTAGTCACATCAGTTGATGCTGGGTAGTAATTAAGTTTTCAGAGAGATCTTGAAGCAGCCTAACAATGAAAAATTAAAGTCATGTCTTGAGAATTTTTTTTAAAGTAAAGGAAAGTTTTTAGTGCTGAAAAAATTTTAGATGTGACTACTCTTTAAACCAACTGTTTACCAGAAAACTTTCTTACGAAAATAATCATAGGGGCATGATGCTTATTGCATCTTACAATAGTGAAACACTGAAGACAACCTAAAGCTCCATCCACTAGGAGAGTCTTAACTTCATTGTGATGTGTCTCTATTGTGTAATGACAAACAGCTCTTAAAAGGATGAGGGCGACCTCTTTGTAGAAAGGAAGTATGGTGCAATATTTAAGAGCCAGTTCTTTGGAGCCAGATGACCTGGGATAGAATCTCAGCTAGTGACCATGGGCTAGTTATTTAATCTCTCTGTGCTTCTGTTTCCTCATCTATACGATTCTTATCTTATAATAGGCCTTCCTATTAAGGTTGCTGTGACATTTATATGGGTTAATATATAGAAACCTTCAGCACAGTACCTGAAATACACAGTAAGTGATATATGCCTGTCCTCATTTATGAATGGTGTTAGTGTGGAAAATGATCACAATATAGGGAGTGAAAAAAGAAGTGTTGAACAATCTATAGTTTGACTCCTTTTCTGTTTAAAAATAGAAAAAGTGCGGGGCACCTGGGTAGCACAGTCGTTAGGGTCTGCCTTCGGCTCAGGGCGTAATCCCGGCGTTCTGGGATCGAGTCCCACATCGGGCTCCTCCGCTGGGAGCCTGCTTCTCCCTCTCCCACTCCCCCTGCTTGTGTTCCCTCTCTCGCTGGCTGTCTACCTCTGTGAAATATATAAATTAAAAAAAAAAAAATAGAAGAAGTGTGATTGTGCCTGTGTATAGAAATAAGTATAAATATAGAATCAGGTAAGATTAGAGGTGGAGAATTACATGTAAATAAAATACAAGTACAGGTATGAAATTAAAATGAGAGAGTAAGATTAATGACATTAAAGAAGATATTGTAACTTCCATAATAGATATTATTTTTTAACTCTTTCTGCGTCCCAGAGTGCCCTGGAGGGACTATTTACATTGTTTGGTGGGAGGATAAAAGGGAAAAGATTTGGTGAGAAGCAAAAGAAGTAAATACAAGGAAAGAAGAAGCATTTCATAAGTGGTATAGTTTTCATAAGGAAATTAATACAAGCAGGCAGAGATTATCACTTTTTTTTACAGAAAGTATCTTTTATAAAATTTTTGCCAAGAGCAGGGTAGCTGGGAACATGCAATGACATTATTCATAAATATAACTTTACTTTAAAGGAATCTTTACAGGGAATCTAGTTTTTCCTTTTTCTTTCCTTCCTATTAGCAGCAATTTCTAGCATTAAAACAAGCTTGGCAAGACATGAGTTTTCACACAGAACCACTGAAGTTGTCTATTGTACAAGAAAGTGACACACGTTTAGTGTGTTCTGGTTCTTTCCACAAATATGTTCATTTGTGCAGTGGATCCTCAGCCTTCATAGGAAAGGTGACTATGTCAAAATGCTGAAGAAAAACAGCTAAATGATTATTACAGGTCACTTAGGGTATAATTAGCGTGAATGCCATTCACAAATCAGAGACCTCTGGCAGCTACCTGTGCCCGATCAAAATCTATTTCGTCTCCTTGACACTGGAGCAATAAAAAATCTGCTGAAAGTTTGGCCCACAGAGAGGAAACACATTTATCCTTGGTCAATACATATTACTGGACTCAGTGGGGCTTGAGTAATCGCAGCGACACCCTCTGTAATCAGCTATTTGTGTACTTACCCAGACGCCTAGTGTGCAACTGATGGCATGCCTTTTGGCTTTTCTGTGAGAAGAACTATTTATTCTGCTGTGTAAATCAGGTAAGTCAAATATGACATGACATAAGGGCAAATTGTCGCTCATGTTCTCCCTCCACAGGAATTATTGAAAAGGAAAAGGCTTTTTTTTTTTTTTTTTTTTTTGTAAAAAGTAAATGTGATTGCGTTATAACCTCAAAAGCATGGAGTGTATTAAATGATTATGTTGCAATACAAACGAAGCAAGAGGGGGCCAGTGAAAGACGTTCATGTTGTCGAGGGGGTTACACACTAAAACTCACAGATGACAACATTAAATTGGTAAACATTTGTTAAAGCAGTCACAATTTCTAATTGTAATTATGTCATCACCTAGGTGGAATGTGCTGAATTAATAAAAATATAAGTTCTATGGTCAGTCTTCCATTACATGATAAGAAATTAGCAACATAAAGTAGTAAATATAAAAAATTAACAACATAAAGGGGTAAAACATTGGAAACTAAAAAATATAAAAATATTCTACAGCATATTTTATTTAAAAAATTAATTGCAGGTCACTGGTTAAATCATTTAATATTCTGAGACTTTAAGGGCCTTTAATTGATTCATGTGAAGTATTGCCCATACTCAATGTTAAAGTCACTCTTCCATAAAATAGTGCACCAAATGCAGAAATGACTGTATATTGTATTGTCACCTCTTTTTAAAGTCATACTGGGTAGTAGTTTTCATCTATCTTTCCAGTCTTTGCTATAGATGTTTTTCCATGTATAAGTCATCTTTAAAATTTCTAATATACATGCTTAATAAAAATGAAGCCAATTCTTTGGTGTAAATATTTCCACCATATCACTACAGGTAAGGTAAACTTTTCTCTTAATTTTCTATTCCTTTGCTTGAAATATAGGTAAATGCTCGATACCTTATAAGGAATAGCTAATCTTACGGGGGTTAAAACCTCATTAACACAATCAAGAACATTTGCTGATACTTTTTTTCTGAGTAGAAGACAGAATTTAAATCCATAAAAACCTCATTACTAGAATTTCAGAGGGGGCAAATCCATATATTGACCGGGAAACTAGATAATTTTTTATGCTTGTATTTTTCATTCCATTTGTAAGTTTCACATAATCCATGTGGTTTCAGATAGAGCAAAGGAAAATGTCACTTCGAGTGCTGTAATGAAATAGACTCAACGTCGTGCAGAGCTTCCAATTTATTTAGTTATCATATTTTTAAAAAAGATTTTATTTATTTATTTGAGAGAGAGAGATACAGCCAGGGAGAGAGGGAACACAAGCAGGGGGAGTGGGAGAGGAGGAAGCAGGCTCTCAGCGGAGGAGCCTGACGCGGGGCTTTATCCCAAAGCGCTGGGATCATGCCCTGAGCCAAAGGCAGACGCTTAACAACTGCGCCACCCAGGTGCCCCTAGTTATCATACTTTTGTAATTTAAAAAATTTCATTTAATGTTTCTTTTAGCAAACACTTTGAAGTCCTTACTATAAGCCAAAAGATAGGTTTGGTTCTGGGCACATCAAGATGACCAGCAAGGACTCTGTCTTATAGCAATTTGCAGTCTTAGCCCACAGTCCCTAAGCATAAGAAATGGACATTTGACCTACACATTTTCATTCATTCATTCATTCATTCATTCATTCATTCATTCATTCATGTGTTATAACTTCATATAAGTCCATGTGTTAGTCTTTATTAACTTATGTGTAGCTCACTATGTATCAGGTCCTGTGCTAACTAAACATTTGGCAAATATGAAATATTTTAATTTTCCAACTGAATGAAGTAGAAACAATTTTTGCCCTAATTATACGAAAAAAATGAGACTTAGAAAATTTAAATTATTTACGCAGATTATGTAGTTAGTGGGTAGCAAGGAACGCTGTACATCTTTTACTTAACACATTTTATAAAGAGAACAGTACAATAGAATTTGCCAAGTCTAGTCACAAGAAATCTAGATCCTGGTTCCTAGACATGTTCCATAGAGGAAAAAAATGCACGCATGGTCAAATACCTTCTGGAAATAAACATTTTTCCCTCTCCATATACAATTTATGTTAGTATTCATAACGCTATGGGAATATTGCACTGAAAACACCCACTTGACTTTTTTTTCAAATCCTCCATAAACCCATTTTTTTAAAAAAAGATTTTTATTTATTTATTTGACAGAGAGAGAGACAGCCAGCGAGAGAGGGAACACCAGCAGGGGGAGTGGAAGAGGAAGAAGCCGGTTTCCAGCGGAGGAGCCTGATGTGGGGCTTGATCCCAGGACTCTGGGATCATGCCCTGAGCCAAAGGCAGATGCTTAATGACTGAGCCACCCAGGTGCCCCCATAAACCCATTTTTTACATCAAGTACACATTAATATTCCCTGCCACTTGTAATACTCACACACTCACTGATCTATAGGAACAGTTAAGATTGCCAACTCTCCTTATGAAAAACGAAAACAGAAGAATAAAGAAAACCAGCTGGATTCTCCAGCCTAAGTCCAAAAATCAGTAACCCATAAATTCAATGGGCAAACAATAAATATGTATCCTGATCTTTCCAGTCTTGGGAAATTTTAAAAACAAGCAAACAAACTTTGGTCATCACTGTTTGCTGTGGTCCATTTAACTGTGCTCTGTTACATAACCTTGGACTCTCCTCTGATATCAAGGATGTTTCCTTGTGAAGGTGAGCTTTTCATTACTAGAAGTAATAGGGGAAAGTGTGCAGCTGGCTAATTAGCAAGCTAGCACCATCACCAAAAACAAAGTTAAATTACTCGTACCTCTGATAGAGACCAATAGATCTATATCTTTGCATAAACAAGACTGAACCTTTTTGTTAGTTTACTTTTATGATTGTACCCGAGATTAGTAGACCGCGCTCAGTGCTTTCTGTATGGCCATCTGTTACTTTAACATTGCACTACGTGGTAAGCAAGGATCGAGTGTGGGGTGACGCTGAAACAGTCTTCTGAAATAATGGCAAAGAAAGTGAACTTATTATCCCCATTTGAAAAGATAAGATTTAATCATTTATCAAGTCCAAAATGATAATGCCTCACTAAAAAAAATCCATCCTAAGTAACTCACCATCTTTATGCTCAGTCATTCCCAGAGTTTAGTAGGATTGGTGTCATTCTTTACTCCTTGAAGGGCGAGTTTACCAAGTTTATTTCCCATTACTCCTTTTCTGAAAGGACCTAATAGCAGCACTTTTCTTTCTAAATTTTTGTAGATTGCCCTGTGTTTCTCTTTCTCCCTCACTCTCTCTTTCTCTCATAGGCTAAAATGTATGGTTTTTCAATTTCCTGCTCCTGGGCCGTCATTTGCCTTTCTTTAATCTACACTAAAACAAATGGGAGGCAACGCCTAAGAAATTATTCTGCGGTGTCCTAAGCATCCTTGCTTTAAAATTTAAGAGAGGGTTATAATGAGGTTCCTACTGTCATGCAAGATAGGTAAATCTGTAATTTCATGACACATTCAAGAATTATTTTCCATTTCGGTGGACTAAAAGAAGTGTTTCTCATTCCTGGAAACCAAGGGACTATTTGCTGGCTTCTTACAAAATGTGTTATGAGTAAATTTAGCTCAATGAGCTGAAGGAAAAATGTGGAAGTCATGCTGATAGACAAAATGCAATAGAGCCCTTTGTAGTGCATTAGGAAGTCCTCTCCTTTTTACTCATCACCTCTATTTTCTCTCACTGCATTCAGAAAAACCTAAGTAATGAATGTGTTGGAGGCTTTTAGTCAAGAAATCATTTCCGAAAGGTGAAAAGAATTCAAAAGGAAAAGCGGCGGAGTTTTGTATTAGTTCAGGGAGTGGAGGAAGTTGTACTAACCAGTGAATTAACCAGATTCATTAATACTCCCACATGCTTGGGAACTTTATCTAATATCTTGTGAAAGTAGTTTTGCATGTCTGCCTGAGTCTGTCTGGGCTGCTATAATGAACTACCACAGACTCAGTGGTTCATAAACGACAAGAATATATTTTTCCCAAATCGGGAGGCCGAAAGTTCAAGCTCAGTGTGTCAGTTTGGTAGGTTTGTGATGACTGCCCACTTCCAGCCCAGTCCTCACGTGGTGGAAGGGCAAAAGCGGATGTCTGGGGTCTCTTTATAAGGGCACTAATCCCACTCATGAGTGTTCCACCCTCACGACCTAATTACCTGTCAAAGGCACCTCCAAATACTATCACATTGGAGATTAGGTTTCAACCTATGAATTTTGCAGTGTGTGGGGGGTAGGACACAAATAGTCAGTGGATAGCAATGCTTTCCACAGATAAACTCCTCATGGAAAGAAAAACAAATGCATCTAAAAGATGACTTCCTGCACTGATAATTAACATTGCTTTTTATTTATATTAAGGAAAACTTTTTCACATCTAATGTCATTCATGAGATATATCAGTATATCATCAAAATTTCATATTCTAAGTGATAAAAACATCTAGGTAGAGTTTCCTCAAGCTATTAACATGCAATACTTTCAAACAATAGAATATTTTTAGTTTCAAATACATGAAACTGAGAGTTGGGAGTAAAAGGTAAAATAAAGTCATTAAATAGAAGTATTTTAATGTATAGGTAATTCATAAGATGAAAAAGTTCCTATATTTTAGACTTTGTTAATCTCTCTAATAGGTCTGAATGAAAGCAAAGAGTTTCCATGAAATATACAGAATAAAATATAAAAGTATATTTTCTATATTTCAAGGCAGTCTTTCCCCCTCTGGTTGTGATAATTAATATTTATGAAAAGCACCAAAATGTGTTCAACTTTTCTAAATTTTACAGCCTACATCTCTCTTTTGCCGGGTTATCCATAGCAAAGATTTCCTCTATACACTAAGAGAGAATTTGGATAGGAAATTCATTGTGTATCACAAAAAAACCCTATTTGATTTCTCATAGCATTCAATGACAACTTTATTCTATTATTCTATTGCATTCTACAATTGTCTTTTCATTTCCCTTTCCTCTCTGAATTCTGAAAATGGCAAAACAACATTCTATGTATCCACAGAATGGTTCTGGACTTGAAAATGGTGCCTTAAATTTCCAGCATTAAAAAGAATTAAAATGAGGTAAAATCCCCAAGGACTTAAAGCCAACACATATTTTGATCTAAGACTTATTTTTTTCAGCTTCATAGGGAGAAGTGTCTAAGAGATTAATGCTTTACTGGTTTAAAAGGCCATTTTTCTCCACTTCCATTGCCAACAAAGATTGAATAGCAAAAGAATTGTTTGTATTGTCTTTAAGATTGGAAGCTCCTATGGGAAAATATTTCCTTCACACATTATTTTGGGCATGAAGGAAATAATATTTGCACCAATGGCTTAGAAAGGGCTCTGGACTAACATCTTGATTACAGAAGGGAAACGACTTTGATGTTGAAGAGAGTTTAATGTGTTTTTTTCTTTACAAAGTACCTGATGATGTCGTAACCTTCTACTTTATTTCATTAAGTAGTATTCCAAAATGTATAAACCAGAATAGTACCTTATACTAATTCTACTCACATTCCCTGTGTGACCTTGAAAAAATAAATAGATCATTCTGGTGTTTGAGTTTCATTTGTAAAATGACTGGTTTTAACTTAATGATTTCCCCCCATTTCATATACATAATGATTCTAGGGGGCTATGCGCATATGAGTTTATGTAAATAAAAGTTAGGGTAGACGGTGAACTGAAAGACAGATGTGTTAAGATAGAATCAAACTTTTGGGTATTTATGTTCCCCCAGAAGTGCAAATTACGGTAATACATACTGTTTTTTCTCGTGCCAGTTGGGAAGAGGATCAGGAGTTAGAAACCCATGATTCAGGTATTCAAAATATAGACACTTTCATTCCTGCCCACTTTTAGGAAACCCTTCGTGGATAGCTTTGAGGATTGTTGTTAAAGATATTTAAAAAATGGTCAAGGGGGGAGTTTGGTAGGGGGATGGGCAAAACGGATGAAGGGGAGTGACGCTTCCAGTCATGAAATGAATAGGTTATGAAGATATAAGGTACAACATAGGGAATACAGTCAATGATCTTGTAATAGTATTGTACGTGAGAGATGATGGCTACACTTGTGGTAAGGATAGTATAATGTATCGAGATAACAAGTCACTATGTTGTACACCTGAAAGTGTTGTAACATTGTGTGTCAACTATACTTCAATATAAACATAAAAATAATAAAAATTAAAATGGTCAACATGGGATGCCTGGGTGGCTCAGTCAGTGAAGTATTTGCCTTTGGCTTGTCATGATCCTAGGGTCCTGGGATCGAGTCCTGCATCAGGCTCATTGCTCAGAGGGAGCCTGCTTCTTCCTTTACCCACCACTCCCCATGCTTGTGATCTCTCCCTCTCTCTCTGACAAATAAGTAAATAAAATCTTAAAAAAAAAATGGTCAACACTCTAAAGCCTCCAAGGTGAGTCCAATCAAATAAATCTAGGAATTGCTAAACTGTGGGCTTTGCAGTTTGAATTAATTTCAAGGAAAGCATTCCTTATCATCTTTAAGGTCCTTGGAATAGGGTTACTTTATCTCTTTCTTTTCCTTGGCTCTCTTCTTAAAATTGTACATGAACAAATATGGAACACATGGATCTCATTAACCAAATAAAGTTATTTAGCAGAGAACTTGTGGAGGAAAATGTTTACACATTCATATTCTGTAAACCAAATCCAAGTAAGAGAATTAGTTGAGAGTGACTTTAGTATTACTAGGTACATAATTAGTTACTGAAGATATCACTAGGTACATAATCAGTTCCAGAAGGTGTCCCTGTAATCTTAATATGATTTAAAAAAAAATAGGGATATCTTTGGACAGAAATAAAAATAATTCTGTTTCTGTCCAGGTGATCCTGATGCTGTAAGCCATTTAATGATTTTAAAAAGTAAACTGAATACAAAAATGAGGAGTGCATAGGTGGCAGCATTGTAATTTGTACATAAAACAATGACCTAAAAATTATGAGATGGTTTAAGATTTTTGACTTTACCAAGGCAGAGCAAGAATACAAAGACTTCAAGGAGAAAGTTGCATTAATAGTTTTTATGTAGCAGTTATCTTTCTCATGAAGTATTACTCTTTTGTCTCTTTTATTTTGGTTTTTTGTTTTACTGGAAAACAGAGCCAACTTTTCAGGTTGTTTACCTTTTCAATTTCAGGTAAAAACAACAGGAAATGAAGGACAAAAGAATGAAGCAAGGGGAAAAGAATCCCTTCAGGCAAATCTTGAACTCACCTTGTTATGTTATTAATGCATTAACCTCAAAGGAATCAATACTCCTTTGAGGCTAACACATTAGCAAATCTAATCCTTTTTTTTATTTGAAGCTGTTATAGAAATACTAGTTATGTGAACTATGGTTTTGGAATTTTAATTCTCCTGTATTTGCATAGGCAATTTAAAGTTGATAAAATACTTTTAATATGCATGATTTAATTTTTATTTTTATCTGTATAAGCACTGTGAGAGGAAGGCAGCGTAGGCATTATTATCAGATTTTTTATAGAACAGAAGGGTGAAACGGATAGACTGGATATTTCTTGCTCAAGTTAGTGAAGCAAGGAAGTGAACCCAGATTCCATGGATCTGAGCCCATCACCTCTCATGGCTTCCTCTCATAGTGCACTGATCAAAGGCACTTTTTAAACATACCCCCTGCTCAAAGTCCATTTCCCATACATGCATTCAGTTTTTTTCTATGAAAACATTCCATAGAAGAAAAGATGTATTTCATAGCTTGAAAGATAAGAAACAGAAGTTAATTGGATGTCTTGCTAAAAAATGTTTTCTTCCAATACTTCATAATAAGTTTTTAAAATTTTCCACAGTTGTTTCTATGCTATCCCACTTTAGCGGGAAATTCCTCTATCCTCCTAAAATCTACAAATGTCTGTTGCAGTTTAATGACAAAAACAACATGTAAACTTGGGAAAGTAAAGCACTTTCAGTAATTGTACTTGGTTAATTTCAAGCTGCTTTTCCCTTGGCTTCATTAATATATTAATACACAGACTAAACAAGAGATAATTAAAATTCAGAAAGGTAATGTGCGTGTTTTTAATATTAAATAAAATTAAATAGTAATCCACAATACTGTTGCCTTTCTTTAATGATAGCTTAGAAGTAGAAAAAATGAAAGAAGAATTATCTTTTATTCAATCTCATTCCCAGTATGTGAAGCTCGTGAATGTTGGTAAACTGACCTTTGTAATTGTATTTCAATAGGTTAATAAATCTAATTCCCATCTTCTAAATTGAACTACACCTAAAAAAGTATCATATTTAATACCATTAATTGATATCAAGTCTGAAAATGATTTATATTGAACAATATTTGTATAAGAGATTGAATAAAATTATAAAATTTATAAATTTAATGTTAATATTGTGCCTGAAAATGTTCAATTTTTGTAAATTTGATGTAAATTTGTTATTTTACGTTTACAATTTGGATGGAGTATTGTCCTAGTTACAACACATAAATACAGTAATGGTTTCTTGAAGTTATCAAAACTTGGGACAGAGACTGAGTGTGCCAAAAGTATTGAAATAATGCACACTGAAGATTTATGTGACAAAGAACAATCCAAAAGCCACAAGTCCATATGGTACAGACATTCTACACAGAGAGTCTCCGGGTTTGGAAGATGTGAAGCCCTAAGGTGATATATGTCTTATCAAGCAGCCGAACAGCAGTGGTCTCTGAAGTGGTTCTTTCTAGTACGTCTGAAACCCTATACTCTTCTTAAACAGTTTGCCAATGTGCAAGGTAGAAAATGAAACTTTGCATAAAACACATTTATAAAACTTCAGTGGGACTAAGAATTCTGAATGGATAGAAGATAATTTCTCTCTCCGATCATACACATGTATGTGTGTGTGTCCTTCTGTATAAATCTATCAAAATAAAGACTGGCCAATGTCAGCAAAATCAATCCAAATTTAACATTGTCTCAGTGAAAAACATTGCCCTCGACCTGGACTAAACAGAATCTCATTGTTTATTGTAGCATAATTTGTTAATATGAGATACTTAATGAAAAGTCACCTACATTAATATGTATTTACATATTTACTTCATGCTAATATATACACTCATCTACGCATTTTAATTGGTGACTAATATCTGGATAAAATACAATTATAATATATCACTAAATTATTGGGTAAAATTACTGAAAGTAAAAGTTTGGCATATCATTTAGAAATTTGAGCATTTATGTCACTAGGCTTTACAGGCTATTAAATTTTGGTAGAATTAATAGCTAGAATTCTAATAATGTGGCTTTTCATTAATCTTTTTTATTCCTCTGATTTTTATACAAATTAATTTTTAAATAGTATACTTTTACCATCACTGAACTTATCAGTCTCTTCGTGGTAACTGCACACTTGTATAGATGTATATTTGTAAGTTTATAAAATATTGTGACAAAACAGCTCATAAAAGCAAAATACAAATGTTCCTTTCTATTTTTTTTCCCGGCAACGAAAACTTACCAAAGCAAAGAGTTGGAACAAAGAGTAATTGGGTAGGTAGCTAACGCTTAGAAAATTAATACACAAAAACCCCTTATTTATGTTATGGCTTCAAATTCACATTTTGCTTAATAAACAAGCATAACCAAGCATTAGCATGATCAATCAACCAAGAAATAATTATTAAACACCTGCCACATGTCAGACAATATTTTAGAAGTTTCGTTTTGGGAATGAATAAAATAGACAAAAATCTCTGCTATCATAGAGTTTATATTCTAGTAGGAGAAGACAGACAAAACCCAAAATATGCATTTTTGAATGGTGATGAGTACCGGGGAGGAATGAAGTGAAGGGCCTAGGATATTCCAGATGTTTGTTTGCTTGTGGCGGTCTGGGGCTCGTCTGCTGTATTCAAAAATGAGTAGAGGTGTAGGTAGGAGGTGAATAGTTGAAATCACATCACACAGAGCCTCCGGGACATTGTAAGTCCTTGCATTTTACTCAGAGCGACATCAATGTGGTGGAGCAGAGGGGTGCCTTGATCTAACTTAATTTCATAAACAGACCAGGGTAGAGCTGTGGAAACATGGCAGAATTCTGAACACATTTTGATTTTGGATTTGAACTCATTTGATTAAGCATAATGCCAACAATCAATTTTGAACCCGTGTAGCTCCTTGCCAAAGCCATCGTATAGAGTGAAAACATGTAGTAGGAATGTGTTCTCTTAAGCTTGTTTCATTGTAATGTATGCAAGAGACTATTAATTCTGTAAGTTTTGAATTGATTTGTGTAGTATTACATCACAGATATATTTGTGCCCAACTACATTGTCAATAAATTAAACAAACCTATTTCCGTTTAGGACTTCTTACTTTTAAACTTTGCTATTTGCATTTTTCTTGTGTGCTAATCGTTGATTAAAGTTAATAGAACTTGTGAAAATACTGGCACTAGTCCTATTCAACATGAATACACAATATTTCCTACTGGGCTTACACCTATCAAAATGGAGAATGTTCAATGAGTTATTTATACAATATGTGAATACTATATATTTTTCTAAAGATGTTAAAAGGTATCATATCATGAAAAGTGGGAAGAAAATGATTCAGAATACCCTTTCATATCACCAGAGCTCTACACTGAATTGTCCTCAGGTATTCTGAAGTCTGTCCATTGTGCCCAACAGCAAGCCTCATGAGAGTGCTTGTGAGCTTTGATTAGGAGCCAGGATATGGCCGTTTTCATCTAATGCCTCCCTATAGCGGAGAACCTAAAATGAGCGCACACTGTTATCTGCTCTGAAAACAACATCCTATAATAACCAGAGGTCATCTTCCAGACAAGTCTATCAGCAGGAACGTTGGGGTCCAATGAGAATCCAACAGAGAAGCAGTCACGGCATGTAAGTTGCAAGCTGAGCACTTCTTCCATTACGTGTACTACAGTCGAGCTGACCTTGCCTCTGGGTACCAACAAAATCATACTTTACGTCAGCTATTTTATGTTAACCACAGACTCCGCGATTCTCACTGTTTGGTTTTTTAAGTCTTAATGCTTTTTGCAGCATTATTTCCTGGACAAGACATGCTTATACAGTAGTAGGAAGCATTTAAAATATACACAAGAATGGATAGCTGAGATGCAGTTTTCTTTTTACAGTGATAGTTGCCCTTAACTTTCAAGTTTCATGTGAATTTAAGCTTCCTTCTTGCCCTACTACTGTGCAATTGAAAAGAAATGATGAATTCTTCATCAGTTACTTTTTTTTTTGTAGCACAGGTGATGGGTCACTGGAGTAGAAATCAAAATAAATAATTACTTATGTTGGTCTTGTGAATTATGACCCATGTGACCTTGGGAAATCTCTTTGACCTACAATTTCTCATGTTATAGAAAGGGGACAATATCTGTCCTATTTATCTCACAGAGATATGGTAAAATATTTTTCAGTTGTAAAATGTTAACATGTGTAAGGTGTTTTAAGTACAGATATTTTTGGTTTGTTTTTCACCATGTGTGTCATGTGTAAAGCTAATCCTTAACTGAGTGATAAAATGTGACATTTTTAAAACATACAATGTATTTCACTTGTTTCAGATATTACCCAGTGTAACTTTGTTGAACGTCTTCCACAGACACTAGTCTTTGGATTTCTGCCTCAACTTCAACATTAAATATCTGATATTATTACTAGTTACCCTATTACTATGTGTTTTAAAAATTAATTTCTTGAATAAATTCATAAATGTGTAAGAAATTAATCAACCATTCATTTATTTCTTCAGTACTAATATATTTACCTATCCATACAAAACTGTGGAGAAACCCTATTGAATTCATATATTGATAAAGCAATTTTCTAAAAAGATTTTATTTATTTATTTGAGTGAGAGAGAGCGAGAACAAAGCAGGGGGTAGGGGGAGGGAGAAGCAGGCTTCCCACTGAGTAGGGAGCCTAACATGAGGCTTGACCCCAGGACCCTGGGATCATGACCTGAGTTGAAGGCAGAAGATTAACTGACTGGAACACCCAGGCATCCCTTGATAAAGCAATTTAAAAATGCCTAATTCTACATAAAAGTTTGAGGTCTATATATCTATTTTTTTTTTTAGACTAGGATCTAAATCTTGATTCTATTTATTTCCTGCAAACTGCTAGGCAGGTTTTTATTTTATTGGACACGTATCTTACTCTCTGATTTCCTGTCCCAAAAGAGTTTAGATGTTCACTTCTTAAATCTGTACTTTCTCAAATTTACTTGTGACAGTATTAGTCCAAATAACTTATAGTCACTAAAAGAACCACTTAAACCATTTTTAAAAAGTGATAAGTTTTCTGAGATAAATAAATTAAGAAATATAGAATGAGGGTTGTGATTTCCATAGAAAGTTGAGTGATTCCTTAAGATGATAAATGATTTTATTTGGTATCTTTATGGTTAGTTGATATAATGGTGCATGACTACAAAACTATCCACCAATTGATGACTAATCGAAATTTGCTGATCAAGAAACATCACTGTGAATAAATACATCTCAACAAGAAATATGGGGAAAGTGTACCAATACCTATCCTGCAGGATTATGTGAATATGTGTTAAAATAGAGCACAGACAATATTTGTCAGAGATGACATTCTCTGCTTGACACAGAACAAAACCTGCTAAGCACAAAAAGGGGTCAATTTTAGCCCAGGACCCCCTGTCCAGATTGAATGCATAATTTCATTTTAATATACATAAAATGTAATATTTAAGTATAATAGTAAAATTGTTTTATATTTTATAATGCCTTTCAGTATTTCCAAGCTTTCCCAACTCAGATGAGTAAATTCACCTCTAGTTTTAACTAAATATAAGTCATAACCACTAGCAAAGTCCAAAGAAAATATGATTAAATATCTAATTGAGACCAATAGATTTCTGGTAAAATGTGTGCCATTTCCATATTTACATAGGTCTTAATGTGACCATTTAGAAACCCTCAAATTGAGAATTGTGTGAGTATATATATGTGTGTGTGTGTGTATACGTGTGTGTGTACATATATATTTATGTATGTATGTACACATATATATACATACACACATGCATACACACATACATATGACTTTTCTAGAAACAACTGTTTGTTCCTATAATTATAACACATGCCCCATGTTACCTTCAGAGATTGTGTCCCAGCAGTATTGAAAATCAGGAGAACTGGAAGATACCCATACATTAACAGAAAGAAAGGAAGAGAGATTCGAGCAGTAATAAATAATTTGTCTAATCCTATTCAGTTATGAGGACAGCTGGTTCAGAAACTAAGCTGATCTCTGAATTAGTTTTGGTGTGCTTAGATAAATTAGCTTGAAAAGAGCAGAAAGAGCTGCCAAATTGAAATCATTTAAGTCCCTTTATAACGTATTTGATCCTCCTTACTATTTGCTCCTCTCTGCAGTTATTGATACCAATACCTGAAAAGAAATCTTCCCAATTTCATGTCTTTTACCATTGATGATATATATTTTTAGAAATTTATACCACAATATAAACCTATCATAAAAATAATGAGAGTGGCTAGTTATTTGATAAATAAAACTATTTTTTCAAACTTTAAAATTAAAAAAAATTCATCCAGGCTTCTAAAGAATTTGATTCTGTGTATAATTGTTGACCTCTGCTACTAGAATATATAAGTTCCAACAGTCTTTCCCTAGTTATGTTGATAAAAAAAGTTTGGTGGAAGAATAGGCACTTTCTTTTCATCTGATGTAGTTCCAAAAGCTTCTAATATATGATCTGAAACTGCAACTTCCTCTTTAGAAATTGTCTTAATGTTTAATTTACCTATTACATTTATCAGGGAGATTAGATTTTTATGGCTTTTGGAAAGAAACTTTTAAAGAGTGATCAATGAGAACAACCTCAAAATAGTCATACTCCATATTATTTTTTAAGATTTTATTTATCTATTTGACAGAGAGAGAGAGAGAGCAGCAGAGGGAGAGGGAGGAGGAGAAGAGGACTCACTGCCAAGCAGGGATCCCTATGCGAGACTCAATCCCAGGATCCCAGGATCATGACCTGAGCCGAAGGCAGACGCTTCACTGACTGAGCCACCCAGGTGCCGTCCCTATTATTTTCAAAACTAAATGCCATTGTTAATATTCATTGTAAAATGTAATTCTTATATGTAGAAAAATTGTCTCTCAGTGAGTACATTTCTAAGTTCAGGACACAATTCTTTTAGGTTTTCAGAGATTCATTTCTTAATTTTTATGTGTTTAGAAGAGTTAGAAGTTTTGCTTATCTCGATAAGATGATATAATTGATTTGATAATTATTGGGACTATTGTGCTAAACGTGAATGGAAGTCATTATGTAGAAAGTTTTTTTTTTGATAAGTAAAACTAACACCTCTATAACACCATATGGATGATTTTAATTAAATTTAACTAAACATAAACTAACCTGTTTTCCTTAATACACACGTATTTTTCTTCTAAATTATTTTGCAATATTCTAAATTATTTTTGAAATTTGCCCATAAATTTGATTAAAAATATTAAATTTACAAAATAATTTGTAGAAAGGAAATACGCCTCGAGGCAAAGATGTAACTCTAATAGATTTGGAGGGTTGGGGGTTTTTTTTGCGTAATTTTTCCTAAAATACTTATGGCATTGGCTGTCATTTTTCATTCTGAGTTTGTAGTGTGAGAACTCAATACTTATTTTCCCTCATAGATCCTCTCCAGCAATGTGGTTAGTTGTTAGCAATTTAAATAGGTTTTTTGTCATTGCCCCCAAATTTTGCAAGAGTCATCGAAGAATGAATACTTTTCAAATAAAGATGAAAGCTTGGTTAAAAATGACTAAATGTGACCATAATGAAAACTTTCCATACTCTTCAGACACATTTTTTGTCATTTTATTTATTTTTGTTGTTGTAGTTTGATTTAATCCTTATTCCTTACTGATTTATTTCTTGCAAGGTTAGAGTAAAACCTCTTTTAATGTTAAAAAATTATGAGGATTGGTACACATCTCTGGAATTTCAGCTCCTTTTGGCTACTACATGTGGGCAATCTATCTTCGGAGACATTTCTGGGGTTGTCATTATTCATGTTACTCCACAGAAATAATTGCCACAGATTTTTGACTCAAAACACAGGCCCTAGAGAAAATGGTTTCAAATGAGACTAACTCTGACTCTAATTACACATAATTTAATTTTTCTTAATTTCATAAATCTTAAATGTAAAACGAAAGTGATAATTCTTACCTTACATTAAGAATAATGTTTCTAAAGCGCATGACATACAATTGCACATAGTTTTCCTTCACTTTCTTCCTCGGGTAAAACCAAATCTTGTTAATTTATTTTTTTAAGTACATATAGATTTTTTCCTTAATACATAAATTATATTTATTAAATTATAAAATAGGATAAGCACCACATTAGCCCATAAGAAGACCATGCAGTGTTTCTGGTTTGTAAAATTCAGGGGACATTAGCCTGATACCACCAGTAAAGATAAAAGAAATGCATACCTGTAGATGGATAAAGCTGAGTTTACTAGGGGGATGCGTACCTCAAGAATTTTTTTTAGGTTAAAAAAGTGACAATCGCAAACAAACTACAGATATGAAACAATTGATTATAGGCTGTAAAAATTGTGCTAATAAAAGAAGTGGTTAAGCCATTAAAAGTCTAAGGATTCATTAAAATGAGTCAAATGTATTAGATTAAGTGCCTTCACTAGGTAGACATTTTATATTGTTCAGTACTTGCCTCTATGTGGTATTTCTTGTTGATTTAGTAATATTGTGGGGATTCTTATACAGTTGGCTATAAATTGCTTATTGGTGGAGGTAGGGGTGTTAAGTATGAGAGCACAGCCAGCAGTCATAAATCCTGGAGAGAATATAAGGAATGGAGCATTGCTATAACAAGACGACAGGGAGAGCAACTTCCAGAATGGTGATGTGAGAAGTTCTGCAGACACTTTCCCAGCAAAACAAACTTAACTGGTGAAAATTACCAAAAACAAAACACAACAAACAACCATTTAAAGCCTTTGGGAATTGTCCTAAGGGCATAGGGCACGTTAAGAAGTATTCATCAGGAAAATCCACTAAATCTCACTAAGAATAGCAAGAGTCTGTGGCATTTGACCTACGGCCCACTTACTCCTCCTATCAGTTCATTGTAATGGAAGCTGTAATATGGGTGGGAACATTCAAGAGCCACAGGGCTGTCTTTTCCCCTATATACCAGGCAAGAGATAATTAATCTCTACAGCAGCGGAAGGCCACCACCTTTTCCCACTCGCATGGCTCCATGTTTTGGAAGTCTATTGCAAACAAGATAATCAGAACAACCTGAGATTCCTTTCTCCACCCAGCCCCACTCCTAGGGCAGAAACTCCAAACTGAGAATACCTCAGTCCCAGTACCTTCACTAATAGTTCATAGGTTCCACACAAGGAGAGTAAACCTGAGAGGAGTAGAGGCTAATGCCCTGGACCAGCAAAGATATAGGCAAATATCCACACACCCTTCTCCAGAGTAGTAGCACTGAAGTTATGACCGGAGGATGAGGCAGGTTATAAGAACAGAGAGTTCGGAAGTTCTTAATAAATATACCCTTATTTGAAGAAGAATGTGGAGATGTCAAAACCAATAGAGACTTTGGTAGTAGCTAATTAGGAGTAAGCACATCAGTCTATGAGAACAAGAACTTTAGACCATCTAGAAATTTAATAAAGAGAACCAAAGAAAGAGCCAGCTAAGAAAGATTGTTCTATAAGGATTGGTATGTCTTCTACAAGAACTGATTTATTTATTTATTTATTTATTTATTTATTTATTAAAGATTTTATTTATTTATTTGACAGAGAGAGACACAGCCAGCGAGAGAGGGAACACAGGCAGGGGGAGTGGGAGAGGAAGAAGCAGGCTCCCAGCAGAGGAGCCTGATGTGGGGCTTGATCCCTGGTCCCTGGGATCAGGCCCTGAGCCGAAGGCAGACGCTTAACGACTGAGCCACCCAGGCGCTCTGAGAACTGATCCCTTTATTACTCTATAAGGCCCCTCTTATCCCTGATAACTTGTTGCTTTTCAGTCTATCTGAAATTACCTACTCTCTCTTTCTTTTGATTAGTGTTAACATTGTGTATATTTTTCCCTTTATTTTCAATTGATATGTGTCTTTATATTTACAGTGGCTTCTTATTAGCAAACTATAGTTGAATCTTTTTTTTTAATCCACTCTGTAAGATTTCTGTCTTTTATTTGGTGCATGTCAATCATTGATGTTTAAAATGATTATTAATATAATTAGGTTAAAATCTACCATATTTGTTACTCTTTTCCTGTTTTTATTTTTGTCTTCTGTTTTTCTGCCTTTTGTTGTTTTAATTAAGAATTTTATATAATTCCACTTTCTCTCCTTTAGCCTATTAATTATACTTCCATTTTTAAAAACTTTTTTTAGTGGCTATACTGGAGTTTGCAATATACTTTTACAGTGAATACAAATCTACTTTTAAATAACACTATAATGCTCTATGGGTAGTACAAGTACCTTAAAAGAAAGTATTTCTAATTCTTCCCACTTGTCCCTTGAATGATTGCTGTCATTCATTTCACTATGCAAAAACAAACCAAAGCATATATATTCATTTTGAACATTTTGAACATTTGAACTGTTTGATGAGTTAAGAGTAAGAAAAGTAAGTTTTTATTTTATATTCACATATTCATTTTAGATGCTTTTCCTTTATGTGGGTATTAGTTTCTGTTTTCTTTTTTACTATAGAACGGTTTTTTTACTTGTTTTTTTTTTCTTTTTCAAATTTCTTTTTAAATTCTAGTTTGTTAACATATAGTGTAATATTAGTTTCAGGAGTCGAACTTAGTGATTCACCACTAATGTATAACACGCAGTGCTCATCACAACAAGTGCCTTCCTTAATGTCCATCACCCATTTAGGCCATCCTCCACTCACCTCCTCTCCAACAACCCTCGGTTTGCTTTCTGTAGTTAAGAGTCTCTTATGACTTGCTTTGCTCCTTTTTTTCCCCTTATGTTCATCTGTTTTGTTTCTTAAATTCCACGTATGAGTGAAATCATATAGTATTTGTCTTTCTCTGACTTTTGAAACATTTATTACAAGGCAATTCTACTGACAAGAAAGTCTTTCAATTTTTGTTTGTCTGAGAGTATTTCATTTTACTTTACCTTTGAAGGATAATTTCACAGGGTATAGAATTCTAGGTTGGTGGTTTTTTTTCTCACAACACTATAAGATTAGTCCACTCTCATCTTGCTTACATGGTGAGGAGGAATTGAATGTAATTATTGTTATGCCTTCATAGGTAAGGTGTTTTATTCTCTCTGGTTTCTTTCAAGACTTTCCCTTAGTCTTTGATTTTCCATAGTTTGAATATGATATGCTTAGTTGTAGTTTGGGGGGCTTTTTGTTTTGTTTTGTTTTTGCTTTTTTCGTATTTATTGAGTTTGGTGTTCTCCGAGTTTCCAGGATCTGTAGTTTCATGTGTGTCTGACATTAATTTGGGGGAAATTCTCAGTTATTATTGCTTCAAAAACTTCTTTCTTTCTCTCTCCCTCTCCCCCTCCCTCCCTTCCTTTCTTTTCTTTCTTTCTTTCTTTCTTTCTTTCTTTCTTTCTTTCTTTCTTTCCCTTCTTTTTCCTCCTTTTAGTAGTCCCACCATGACTATGTTACTCCTTTCGTAGTTGTCCTACAGTTCTTGGAAATTCTTCAGTCTTCTTTCACTTCGCTTTTCAGGTTTGGAAGTTTCTATCATATACTTACTTTTAGAAATTCTTTTCTCAGTCATTTCCAGTCTACTAATAATACCATCAAAGACATTTTTGTTACAATGTATGCTACAAAGCTACAGTAATAAAGACAGTATGTTATTGGGTATAAGAACAGACAAATAAATCAATGGAACAGAATAGGGGACTCAGATATAGTTCTATATAAATATAGTCAATTGATCTTGACAAAAGATTAAAGGCAATACAATGGAGCAAAAATAGTCCTTCAACATACGGTGCTGGAAAGACCGGACATTCACCTGTTAAAAAAAAAAAAAAGTAGACACAGACATTATATCCTTCATGAATATTAACTTAAAATGGACATAAACCTAAATCTATATAACTCTTGGAAGATAACGTAAGATAAAATCTAACTGACTTTGTGTATGATGATGACTTTTTAGATACAACACAGAAGGCACAATCTGTGAAAGAAAAAATTGACAAGCTGGACTTCATTAAAATTAAAAACATTTGCTCTATGAAAGGCAATGTTAAAAATATTAAAAGACATACCAAAAACTGGGAGAAAATATTTGCAAAGACACATCTGATAAAGGATTGTTATCAAAATATGCAAAGAATTCTTAAACTCAACTATGAGAAAAGAAACAACCCTGGTAATAAATGAATAAAACACCATAATAGAAACTTCACCAAAAACATATACAGAAGGCAAGTAAGCCAATGAAAAGATGTTCAATATCACATTATTAGTATATTGCAAATTAAAATAACAATGAGATATCACGATACACCTACTGGAATGTCCAAAATCCAAAACAGTTAAAGCGCCAAATGCTGGGGAAGATGTGGAGTAACAGAAACTCCCTATTCTTGGGGTGCCTGGGTGGCGCAGTTGTTAAGCGTCTGCCTTCGGCTTAGGGCGTGATCCCAGAGTCCTGGGATCAAGCCCCACATCAGGCTCCTCCGCTAGGAGCTTGCTTCTTCCTCTCCCACTCCCCCTGCTTGTGTTCCCTCTCCCGCTGGCTGTCTCTGTCAAATAAATAAATAAAATCTTAAAAAAAAAAAAAGAAAAGAAAAGAAACTCCCTATTCTTGCTGATGTGAATGCAAAAAATAGTATAGCAGCTTTGGAAAACAGTTTAGTGATTTCTTACAAAACTAAATATACTCTTAACATATGACACAGCAATCATGCTCCTTGGTATTTACGCAAATTGAAACTCATGTCCATATAAAATCTGCATGCTGATATGTACAGAAGCTTTACTCATAATTGCTAAAACTAGGAAGCAACCAAAATGTCCATCAGTAGGTGAATGAATAAATAAAGTGGTACATTCAGGCCATGGAATATCATCCAGTACTGAAAGAAATGAGCTCTAGTCATGAAAAGACATGGAGGGACCTCAAGTGCATATTACTAAATGAAAGAAGCCAACAATCTACATACTGTATGACTCCCAACTATACAACATTCTGGAAAAGGCAAAGCTATAGAGGCGAAACAAGCACCAGTGGTTGCCAGGGGTTGTTTGGTGAAGGAGAAAGGGAGGAATGAGTAGGCAGAGCAAGAAGGATTTTTAAGGAAATAAAACTACCCTGTATGATACTATAATGGAAGGCATATGTCCTTATACATTTATCCAGATCAATAGAATGCACAATAACAAGAGTAAACTCTATTATAAATTTTGGACTTTGGATAATATGATGTGTCAATGTAGGTTCATCTATTTTAACAAATGTGCCACTGTGTGGGGAGATGTCAATAATAGGAGAGCTTGTACATTTGTGGGGACATAGAAACTCTCTACCTTCTGCTCAGTTTTGTTGAGTATACCTAAAACTGTTCTTAAAAATGTTTATTAATTTAAAAAACTTCAACATTACTTCATCTAGTTCAATTGACTAAATCACCCTTAACTTCGAGGGCTCCTGATATACAATAGGAAGCAGATCTGAGATATGCATTTAGCCTTTAAGTGTGTTCTCATTGCATTATACCATTGCTTCTCAAAAGCGGGGGACCCAAGTAGCACCATAAAAGTCATCTGGCAACTTGTTAGAAATGCACATTTTGGACCTTTTCCCAGACATACTGAGTCAGCAACTCTGGGAGTGAGGCCCAGCAATCTGTTTATTAAAGAAGACTTCCAGGACTCTTACGTAGGCTGAAGTTTGAGAACTGATTCACTACACTATGTTATAGAATGAGTTCAACTGTTGCATCTCCTTAAAAGGCTGCCGTACCGCATACCGGTGAGTGCTTCTTCTCTACCCTCCATTTATATAACCACACTGGAAGCGAGCTTGACTCAGCCCCAGGCCCGAGCTGTATGGTGAGTTAATATGACAGTATTAGTCCATTAGAAAGGCACCTTACTGGAGATTGACCAATAAAAGCCCCTTACTTGGAAATTTGGCTTTAGGACTCACTTGAATAAAGAGCTTAAGTTAGCATTCCTGGATGATGTCCATGTTCAAATATAGTCTGGAAGGGATAAGATAGTCTGCCAAGGAGGAAGGAAAATGAAGCAGAAATGCAGAGATATTTCGGTGACCAATTGAGACACATGCTTTCTTGCTTTTCCTACTATGCTGTGTCAGTGGTTCTGGTCTCTTCCTGAGGTAAAGCCAAACTCCCAACTTTGAGTTCTTTGTGGAACTTATGCACTATTTTACTTAATAGTTTTACTTAAGCTAGCTTGATTGGTTTTCTGATTTTAAAAAGTTAACAACCATCACAGTAGGTAGAAGATTGCCTCCTCATTATTTGGAAACATCGATTTCACCTACAATACTTCCTAAGATTTACTTAACAAAAGACAGAATATTTTATTTCTAACTTAGAAATAAAAATCCAAAAACTTAAGAGGAAGAGATTATACATGGCTATGTATGTGTTCCAGCGAAAGGGCATGTTGTAAAAAAGGCTGCATCCTCGTATGTGGTTGACCAAGGAGTATTGACTGCTCTTAGTGCAGTCAGTGTGGCAGCACGTGTACGTGTAAGGGTAAGCCTCTCTGCCTGCAGGAGCGTCCACAGACACACACACACACACACACACACTCTCTCTCTCTCCTATCTTTCTGCTACTGTCTTAAATGCCTGTGTACATTATACATCAGACCTGTAAGTGCTGAAATATCTGCCTTTGTCCCAGATATCTACCTCTCTTTCAATCCAGACACAACAGCAGAGCTATGGAAAACCTATATGACACGTGTGTATATAATACAAACAGCTCACATGCATATTTACTTACATGCATAATTTATAATATATATGTAATTTAGTACGTATAATTTAGTACAATGTGGGAAGGTTTCATGGCTTATTGCAATATATTTTCTCAAGTAATATCTAAAGTCCTGGAAATAAAGACGCCAAACTAAAGTAAAACTAAAGTGTAATACATCAGGGAGTTTCAAGAGCTATTTTGCCGAGTACAAGCAAGCCACGCAGAGCCATTTGTTTATTTGGTCTCTCATCAGATCTTTTTTCAGTAAGGCATTCCCAACAAATCCCAAAAGAAGGAAAGCATTATGATCTGATATTTACTGCTGCTTATTGAAATACACAAAATTCCTTCAACTCTTTTATAGGACAGCTGTTATGAATGCTTGTTGCCCATCAGCATGGAGCAGAATAAATATCTGAATGCTGAACTACAAGCAAAGAGTGATGTTGTAGCTGTATTTTTCTTAATTCATAGCCTAGCTACTTGTTTAAAAAAAAAAAAAAAGAAGAAGAAGCTTTTAAAATTTAAATTTTTTTATTGTGGTAAAAAGCCTGTAACATTTTTTTTATAACATTAAATGTATCATTTTAGATATTTTTAGGTGCAGTTTAGTAGTGTTAAGTCTATTCACGTTTTTGTACAACAGATCTCAAAATATTTTCATCGTAAGAAACTGAAAGTCTACACCCATTAAACACTAACTCCTCCTCTCTCATTCTTCCAACCTGTTGCAACCAGATTTCTACTTTTTGTTTCTATGATTTTTGACTACTTTAGATACTTTATACTAGTGGACTCCTACAGGATTTGTCCTGTAGTGACTAACTTATTTCACTTAGCGTATTACGTCTTAGAGTTCAACCACGCTATAGCATGTGACAGGATTTCCATTTTTTTAAAGGCTGAATGATACATCATTGTACTTATATGTCACATTTTTTTTTTTATCCATTCATATCGTTGGATGTTTAGGTCATTTCTTCCTCTTGGCTATTGTAAATAACGCTGCGAGGAACATGATTCTGCAAATAACTCTTCACAATACTGCTTGCAATTTTTTCGAGTATACACTCAGAAGGATTGCTGGGTCATATGATAATGCTGTTTTTAATATTTTGATGAAACTCCTTACTATTTTCCATAACAGCTGCACCATCTTGCATTCCCACCAACAGTATATAAAAGTTCTAATGCCTTTGCATCCTCACTGACACTTGTTATTTTCTGTTCTTTGGTAGTGGCCATCCTAACGGGTGTACGATAATATCTGAATGTGGTTTTGATTTATATTTCTCTTATTATTAGTGATAATGAGCATCTTTTCATATCATAGTTGACCATTTGTCTATCTTCTTTGAACAATTGTCTATTCCAGTCATTTTCACAATTTTTAATTGGATTATTTGAGATTTTTAATTGTTGCTTTAGGAGTTCCTTATATATTCTGAGTATTAATGCCCTGTCAGATATATTATTTGCAAATATTGTCCCGTATTTTGTAGGTTATCTTTTTCATCTTGGTGATATCTTTTGATGCACGAAGTTTGAAAGTTTGCCGTAGTCCTATTTGTCTATTTTTGGCTTTGTTGTTTGTGCATTTGGTGTCATATTCAAGAAATCATTGCCAAATCCAATGTCTTGCAGATTTTCTGCTATGTTTTCTTCTAAGATTTTTATAATTGAAGCTCTTATATTTAGGTTGCTAATACATTTTGAGTTAATTTTTATATATGGAGTAAGGTGAGGGTCCAGCTTCATTCTTTTGTATGTGGATATCCAGTTCTCCCAACACTATTTTTTGAAAAGACTGCCCATTCCCCATTAGGTAGTACTGGCACCCTTGTTGAAGATAATTTGACCGTGTATGGAAGGATCTACTTCTGAACTCCCTTTTCTGTTCCATGGGTCTATGTTTGCCTTTATGCCAGTGCTACACCTTCATGATCACAGTTTCTTTGTAGGATATTCTGGAATCAGGAAGTGTGAGGCTTCCAACTTTGTTCTTATTGCTGTTATTACTGCCACTATTCATGAAAAGCACCAAATTGGATTTGATTACAAAATTACATGACAAGCCACTAGAAAAAGCCTATGTTGAAGGAAGCAATTGAGAATTCTAATTTTGAAGGACAAATACTACCAATTATAACTACAAAAAAGTCGGTTTATTGTGTACTTGGGCATCAAAATTGGTTTTAAGTTAAATTTGAAATGTACAAAATTTTTCTTTGTTGTCTGTTTCTGTCCCTCCAATTTTTTTAGTAGGTACTTCCTTTCTATTTTTGACATTCTTATTTCCCCATTCTGAACCTTCTTCTGACAATCCCAAGTCCCTCGTCTTAGAATGTTTCCATGAATCCCTTCCTATTTCTTCATCCATACGTAATCAAAACTTGTCACCACTTATTATACTAGATTTCTCATCTCTGCCAGGTGCCCATGGAAATAAATAGACCTGTACAACTATGTATCACCCATTCTCATTAAGAACCCCTTAATAGGGGCGCCTGGGTGGCACAGTGGTTAAGCGTCTGCCTTCCGCTCAGGGCGTGATCCCAGCGTTATGGGATCGAGCCCCACATCAGGCTCCTCCGCTATGAGCCTGCTTCTTCCTCTCCCACTCCCCCTGCTTGTGTTCCCTCTCTCACTGGCTGTCTCTGTCCTGTCGAATAAATAAATAAAATCTTAAAAAAAAAAAAAAAAACCCTTAATAGGGTTCACATATACACTCATTCACACGTACGTATGATTGTACATATATATGTGCATGTGTATAAATGTGTATATCTATCTATCTAGTAGATTAACATTTTTACCTACTAAGTGAATGCTTTATAAAAAAATATTAAACCGTACACTTTCGGTGCCTGGGCTCTGGTAAACAGATGAAAATATGTTTTGGTTTAGTTGGGTTTTTAGTGTCCAAATTATGACCACAAGTTAATTTTCAAATTCTCCACACATTTATTATACATTGCTCACATCATAGTTGAGACCATCTCCATTCAAGGAAATTGGAGGGTCCAGCTTATTAGCAAATATGCTCCATGTTTTCCATGTTGTGAAGTGTGAATTGACTCCAGCCATCCTTACAGCTTTTTGAAAATACTATATCTGAATTTTTTCTAATATTTTGTTTAACCATTCAGTCTAGGGTGGGAACTGTACATCCTTTTTATAGAAAAAGAAAACTGACAAGTTAATTTTGTTGGACAAATAGGGTTAAGTGACTGATCTAGGAATTAAATATAGAGGATAATTCTTGTTCACATTCAGAGTTCCCCACCTTAACACTGGAATTCAGATAAATGCAGTGTCTTTCTTTTTTTTCTTTTTTGTTTTTTTTTTTAAAGATTTTATTTCTTTATTTAAGAGAGAACATGACTGGGGAAGGGAGGCAGAGGAAGAGGGAGAAGCAGACTCCTTGCCGAGCAGGAAATCGGAGGTGGGGCTCCATCTCAGGACTCTGAGATCAGGACTTGAGCCTAAGGCAGACTTTAACTGACTGAGCCACCCAGGCGCCCCAAATGCAGTGTCTCTGAGGCACTAAAGGATAAGCAACCAGAGTGCCAAAACTATGTCAGGGAGAAAATATGGATTATAATCAGTCTTTTTCTCTTAGATTTCTTTACAGCAGTGCTTTGCAGATATTAATATGCCTAGGAATCACCGGGAAACTTATAAAACTGCAGATTCTGATTCACCAGGTTTGGGGTGAAATGTGATTCTGCACTTCTTACCAGCTTTCATGGGAGCTGCGGCCGGACACCAGGCCACATCCTGAGCTTTTCAAGGAGAAATAATCTAAACTCAAGTAAATTTTATAATGTCATTGTAAAGGTATTCAGCAAAAAAAGGGGAAGAAAGCTCAAATCTCTGTTTTAAATAATAAGACAACTGAATATTCATTAATATAGTATGTGGCTTTAAGATGTCAAAAACATATCCTTACTGGACATATGTGTGAAATCTGTTAGGTAAACATATTAACAAAGAAACGTCTTCTATTTTTTGAGTTTAGGTGTCTTTTGCATGATATATCATGATATAGTGTGCTTTACATTATGTTAGAATGTTAACAATGTGAGTTGATCATTTGCCAGAAATATCTCCAAATATTTTCAGTGACTGTGTTATCAAAAGAGATCTTCATTAGGAAAATCAGATTGCCTTATTTCATGAAATTTATTTTGAACTGTTTCAAGCTAATGTGATCACCATAATTTGCATTACATAACCAAACACTTTTTCATTTATTTATATTAAAATTAAGTTAAATTAAATAAAATCTTTGGATTTACAAGGTGGTGATCTGTGTAAAAGTAAGGTATGGCAAATGCTTGAAATAAATTATTTTTTAAAAGTCATTCGTTTCTTTAAAAGATGCACGAGGAAAAAAAATGTAATGTCTTAGATACATGGGAAACTTTACGCCTAGTATTTTTTATACTTCTCTATTATCTACATTTTAAACCACTGACAAGCACAGTACGATGATCTTTTAAATCACTCATTATACATGATATTCTATTATCTTACATCCATTATAACTTGTTAGAAACTTTTAATAATGCACGGCTCCAGAAGGCAATTCCCCATAATAGATACAGATACTTAAATATTACTCCATCCATATTTTATTATTTTATGAAGCATACTGGCAACTGAGCTAGTAATTTTGTCAGATATGAAGGGTTACTAAGCAGTTTCAAAATTATCCAAAATATTAAATATGACACCATAAAGTAGCAAATCAATTTCATTTTCTTTTTTTAAATTTTATTTTCCCAGTAAAGAAAGAGTTACTGAAGCACTCTTATGAAATTGAAAACTCAATACAAAGGTAAGATAATAACTTAGATGTGATAAATATCCAATATATATCATATTATCTCAACTAGGATGCTAAAATTTAAGGATTTTTTTTTTTTATTTGAAACATTCGTTTTTGGCAGAATTTCTTTTTTTATCTTCTCTGATCAGCATAAAGACCATGCCGAATTAGAGCATATACTACCTAAATAAAACTTCGACTATTTAAATTTGTTTTCAGGTGGAGAAGAGAAAGAACTTCGACTTTATGTTAGTCCGCTGATATAAAATCATTCCATTTTGGAAGTATTTGTAGAACCATTTCCCAAAAGGAAGTAATATAAACAGTATAGAGAGGGCACCTGGGTGGCTCAGTTGTTAAATGTCTGCCATCTGCTTAGGTCATAGTCCCAGGGTCTTGGGATCCAGCCCCACATGGGTGGGCAGTCCCTGCTGAGCAGGGAGCTTGCTTCTCCCTCCCCCTGTGCCCCTCCACCCCACTCGTGCTCTCTCTCTCTCTCTCTCTCACATAAGTAAAATCTTTAAAAAGATTAACTGTATAGAGAAAAATATGTTCCAGGGTATGACTAAACACCCTTTGTAAGAAATATTAAAATTCACATTGCTAGTTCTGAATAATGTAAAATTATTTTTAGTATAGCTAAGTGAAGAGTTTACTTGCTACTTATAAAATAGTGATTTTACATTATATATTTAATAAAGAAGGGTTACATGGAGTGCAAAAAGTTGCCTGTAATAATTGGTAATGTTTATGAAACTGACAAAAGAGTAAATAGAGAAATCAATATTACCGAGCTATTGTTAATACCTTTTCCAGAAACACTAACAAAGTGAGTCGACTCCAGATTAAGAATTTCTGTGGTTGTATAGAAGATGCTGCATCTTCCTTGATAACCCATTCTTACATTTAATTTTCTAGTCAATAAATTTACTGTGTATTTTAAATATGCTTTGGTACCTTTTTAGTCCTGGATATAATTCATAAACTAACTCCACCCCCCATAGAGTTACCATTTACATCTTCAGATCAAATAAACACCAAGGCAGTTTCTAACAACCACATACCATACAGCTGCAATTTATGGAAATCAGTATTTTTACATTTCAGGCTCAAACTTGAAATTATTTTTATCAGTTAGAATTTTTGTCTTAATGGCAAGTTAATGGTTTATGCATGCATCTTGAAAAACCTGCCTTCTAAAAAAACATTGTATATACATATATGGACAAAGTACCTTTGTGTTCATTATGGTGGCAGCAGCATTCTCTAATGCTAGAGTCACGAAGGGGATTTCTAAAAGGGTATAATAGGTATTATATGATGTTATTCTAACAAATTATTTTAAAGTATAATTTTGCTAGGGAAGCCATTTTTGTAGCTCTTTTGTAGACTTTCTCCAAATGATTTTAATCCATTTTAAAGTATTGCTACTCCCTCCAGCACACTGTCTTGCCTGAATCTTTCAAACATTTTTTTCTTTTAAATATTAAGTTTTCATAGGTTATGTTATACAGACTTCTGATTACCTTGACCACATGGCATTCCGGATGAAAAAACTGAAGTTTTGTTCAATGGAAACATAAAGAAGTTTCACACAAATCAAAATACATTCTTAACTGAAAGTATAGATAGTAAAATCCATTTTGATACACTGTCTGGTTACAATGATACTTGAGTTATACAAATTGTATATTTAGTGTAAAACAGATGCATGATGTTGATCCAGGGATTGTAATTTAATATGTAACATAACTAAATATGATACCTGGTGAGGCAATTTATCATAAGGTTTTACTCTATGTTTACATGAAATTCAAATTATTGTAATCTAATGTCCATCTCTGGTACAGAATGTAATCATTGATCTTAGGTGGTGATTAGTTTAGTCCAGAGACTTTAATTTGATTCTATACATGCAACTGAATATTTCTGTCATGTTCACTTTTCCGAGAATTAGATTAAAATATTTTAAGAATTTCTCCCGTGAAAAATGAGGTACACAGTTTCACAGAACAATGAAACAGTCAATATAACATTTTTCATATGTTTATATGGCTTTCTTTGTATTTTAACTTAATTAAATAATTAAATTGTCAAGAAAACTATTAGGAGAAAAAGTATGCAATCCATTTAAATATTTACATCTCAAGCCAGTACAAAGTTTGCCTAGTCTTAGAAAGATATATTGTGGAAGACTTGGTTCAATGTAGGTTTTCAGAGCTGTTTCACTTTTTTATTAGAAAAAGAGAACTAATCCAACTTATAAATATTAATAAAGTCATACACTAAAAGTGGAGCTAAAAAAAGTCAGTTGGTGTTTTCTGCAATTCTTTAAAGCACATAGTCTAAATATATGAGAATAGAATTCTTGGCTCTCTTTCCTCTCTTTGCCCTACCCTGAGATTAAATTTGCAGATTTTCCACATCTAAGCATTACTAGAAAAATGTGTGTAATGTTCAATAAAATTGTACTACATTAGTGACTGTGAACAGCATTCAATAAATGGTTTTAATATTAAGCATGTTTAGCAAATATGCATAAAATTATATTAAAACTGAATTATTCACAGAGGACTAGTTTTCTAAATTTGAATAAGATACATTAAGACACCAATTTTGGCACATACCTTCATTTTCCCTTTCCCTTGCCCCACAATTGACTAATTCAGCAGCAAGTAGTGAGACTGTATGCATTGCTTTATGAATTCAGGGAGAGTAAACAATAAAAAAAACCCATTAAGAATATAAATTGGAAAACATAAATATGTATGCACACATCTAACATATATTTGCATATGTTGGACAGATGTATGCAAATATATCATTACATGTATTAGTGGTAGCCTTGTGTAGTGTCATGATATAAATACCCTCTTAATTAGCAATGGGATATTATCTACTGAAAATTGTTAAAAGAGAAACTCAAGCTATTTTTCAATATTATTAAACTTATTTACCCTATAGATTATTGAAATAATAAAAAATCAGTAAGAACTGAAAGTACTTGTTACATATCCAGTATGATGTTAAGCTATGCTTGGAACATATGGTTTCTTATTTATTTACTTTGAATTTATCCACCAAATTTAATAAAAGTGTTTGCAAGAGTATCTGTATGCAAAAAATATGTTTGCATAATCTTCACTGGGTTATGAGTAAATAATATAAATAAAATGCTGTGCTGTAGCATGGACAGATATATGTGGGCTTCAAAGGAATTATTAACTCAGTGTGTTCCAGTTCTCTCTAATCACATTGCACCTCATGCCAAAAGGTTGATTTTTATTTAATTATGCTTAGCTGATAGTCTACCAACCAATATTTAAAACAGTAGTTTAAAAGTTCTTTCAAAGATATACTATATTGAGGAGAATTTTTTATATTACAATTTTCTTATTAAAAGGTTTCCAGTAGAATTTTTTCTTTTTTTCTTTTTTTTTTCATAAATAGTTACATTTCTGAAAAGTGCATTTACTTTTGTCTTAAGGTCATGGTGAACTCAAAACTAAGCATGTTTAGTCTTTTCTATTGACTTCTAGGAAAGAATGTTAAATTTTTATCAAAAGTGTTCTCTGATTTCCTCAAATGATTAAATAATCTAATTTTCTTTTATTTCTTTGTCTTAGAAGTTTTTAAGGTGTCATATTAGGCTTTAAAAATTAGAACAGGTAATATATATCACAACAGGAAGGAAAAAAAGAAATAAAGGTAGTTAGTGCTATTAAAATGAAGTTAAATATGTAGTTATGATGGCAAACAATTCTCCAGAGATGGTATTAGCTTTCTAGAAACCAGTCCTCAAAGTTACACAACTCACTATAGGCACAATTTAAATCCAGATGATTTCTTAGTCATAGTGTTGCCATTCTTGGTCCATAATCAACTAAATATATGTTCTAAAATATTTAAAAAGAAAATAGTCTATACTGCAATCATCATTGTCTTTATTGAAAATACAACAATGGGGGTGCCTGGGTGGCTCAGTCAGTTAAGCGTCTGACTTTAGCTCAGGTCATGATCTCAGGGTCCTGGGATTGAGCCCCACACTGGGCTCCCTGCCCATTCCTCACTCTTTGCCCCTTCCACCGCTCATCCCCCCCCACCAAGAAATAAGTAAAATCTTTTTTTAAAAAAAGAAACTATAGCAACAGAATTCTTAGGACTAATTTTTTAGAGAGTTTCTCAACATGGGTTGATGATACCTAATGAAAGCATGATTCAATCAAAGGACATTTACTATAAGAACAATATGATACACCAACCTGAAGGGCTGGTAAAACCTAGAGGTAAATTTCATGGAAATCAGAAGAACACATGAATTTTTACATCCTTCAGGCAATCCTCCACAGATATTGTTTCTTTGAACTAAGCTTTTGATAAACATTGAATGGTTTTAAGCTTGAAATTATCCCCCCTGGCTAATGCCTGGAGTGCAGCTCTTCTCTACTGTTTGTGGGTTGAAATCTGTTTCATGTGCCTGACCAGATATCCTTATTCTGAAAAGGTAAGCACCTTTTATGAAAGCTGAGGAGGCTAGCAAGGGATTAGGATAAAAGAATGTGTATACTATCGCAACACAATCTCCATTCTGAATTGAGTTAGGGAGTGTCTGATAAATGTAGGACTTTATTTTTATAATATTCAAGATTTATTTACTCATTTGAGAGAGAGAAAGAGAGCATGAGCTGGGGCATGAGGAGAGAGAATCTCCAGCAGACTCCCCCCCTGAGCAAGGAGCCTGATGTGGTGTTTGATCTCATGACCCTGAGACCATGACCTGAGCCAAAATCAGGATCCCATGCTTTTAGCCAACTGAGCCACCCTGTGCCCCTATAGGATTTTATTTTATTTTTTTAATGTTAATCCTTACCCATGGACACACTGATTAAATTATTAAGGTTCCATATTGCTTTACCATATGCAATATGAACTTAATTATTTTTATATAACTTTATTTTAGGCAGTAGTAATAAGAAGTCCCAATTCTCTAGAAAGTCAAATCTCAATAAAATATTAACATAACTAGCTTGGAAGGGAAATATGATAATGGATAAGTAGGTGTAGAAATATCAGTCATGAAAAGGAGATTCAGGAGAGAACTGCAGTGGGAAATGGATGATGTTATGTCTTAGTGGTAAAAAGTATGGTTTTGGGGTCCACACTGCCTATGCTCAAATACAAATTTATGTGATAGTCATGGGAAATTTACTAAATCTTATTAAGCCTCAGTTCCTTCATCCAAATATCAAAATGATAATTAACTTCAGGCTTAGATAAGATAGTATCTGAAAAGTATCTAACATGGTCTCTGAAAGGGATATGTATGAAGTTTTTGAGTTTAGGAGTCAGTTTAGGTACTAAAAATGGGCTTAAAAAAACATACAATTATATGGGGTGCCTGGGTGGCTCAGTTGTTAAACATCTGCCTTCAGCGTGGGGCGTGATCCCGGTGTTCTGGGATGGAGCCCCACATCAGGCTCCTCCGCTGGAAGCCTGCTTCTTCTTCTCCCACTCCCCCTGCTTGTGTTCCCTCTCTTGCTGGCTGTCTCTCTCTGTGTCAAATTAATAAATAAAATCTTTAAACAAAACAAAACAAAACAAAAATCATACAATTATAAAACATCGAAGGTTAACATTCATTCTACATCAAGTTAAAATAATGATCACTAAATAAATCAAATGGATATCCTGGAACAGGTAGGGGTGGACAAATACTAGTGGAAAGGTAGCTCCCTCGGGGCACCTGAGTGACTCAGTTGGTTAAGCATCAGGCTCTTGATTTTGGCTCAGGTTATGATCTCAGGGTAGTGAGATCCAGCCCTGTATCAGTCTCCCCACTCAGTGGGGAGTTGGCTGGAGACTCTCTCTTTCTCTCCCTTTGCCCCTCCCCCTGCTCTCTCTCTCTCTCTCAAATAAATAAATCTTAAAAGAAAAAGAAAGAAAGAAAAAAAGAAGGTTGGCCCCCTAAACAAAAACCTTCCTGATTCTAACATTTTGAAGGCCTTTCAACTCACCTTATAGGAAAAGCCTCTTTAATCACTCTAAATTAGAAGAAGCCCATCGGGTAATCGATATGCTCTAGGCATATACAGGTCTCAGTCATCTTTCTCATTCTGTTAAATGATTACTGAAGAAAGATCATTCACTTACACAACAAAGAAATCAAAGCAAACTTCATCAAATATAAGAATGTGCCACCGAAGATTGATATGTGCATGAAGAAAACTCTGGGATAAAAAATAAACTTAAAAAGTTGAAATAAATAACAAAATGAATCCCAGGGGACAAAAATATAGGATAATTTAGAAAATCAAGAGCAGATTGCTAGCTATCAAATTGACAGGAACTAACAGAATAAGAAAAAGCTCTTGAGATTTAAAAGAAATGTTTAGAAATAACAAAAATTCAGTTGTGTTAAAGATTAAATTTGACAATATTTCACAGAGCACAGAACAAAAACACAGAGTTGGAAAGTATGAGATAAGATGAAAAATATAGAAACTATTCAGGATGTATAACGGCCAATTGATATGAGTGCAGTACATAAATGCAGGAGGAAAATTATTAAGGCAGGAATAAAAAATCCAAAGATGAATTTCCCGCATCTTATGGATAAAAGAATTCACTGAAAATAAAGAAGGATAAATAAAAAGGAGCTAGAATTACTGTTGAAAAATGTGGGTGGGAGTGAGTGATTAACAATACAAAAATGAAAAGACAAATAAGTGATAAACAGGCCTCCAATCTCTAGATAATTGATATAAAAAAAAAAGCCTCGCATTCAAAGTTCTGAGGGAAAATATTTTTATATCTCTACAGGTCAAATCATTCAACTAAATGTAAGGCAAAATAAATACATGTAAACACATGTTAAAACACAAGTTAACATATATATGGATCTTTCTGCATTACAAAATTAAAACACAAGTTTATATTTAACATATGTAACATATATAGTTAACATTATAACATCTATAACATTCCGGCCTGAATCTAGATAGATCATCACCGTACGCACTGGCCCCGGTGGTACAGGGTCTTTACCATGGAAGATCCAACCTTTCTCCAGTCGTTGCGTTCTTCGAAGGCGAACTGGCTCAGGTCCACAAGTCCGCTCGAGCAGCTCTTCCCCACCGATCACTCGTTCACGGGTTCACTTACCGGTTTGCCATAGCGACGTTGGGTGGCCATCCATACCGCCCATGATGTCGTGGGAAGCACTTACACAGCACGCTGCTGGTTAAGCCTCTCTGCCTCCAATTTTAACACCGTCCTTCACCCCTGTAATTCCTCCCACCTTGCTTCTGACGGTTAAACTTTGATGCTTGGGCCTCTGTTATCTCACGATTCTCTGTCTCTTGTTAGCAGCGAGCCTCTGTAGTAGCATTATCCGCCATCCCCGGAATCGTCCGCGTAGAGAGCAGTCACCCCTGCGTGTCCCGGCGGTGCTCCGCCCTCTCGAGTCCATGTCTCATCCCTCCAGTCTGTAGTGAAGGCGTTGACTCGAAGGTCCTCCAGCAGACGCAGACATCTGGTCAGTTTCCCGCTCTACTAACCCGGCAGGCCCGAGTCCCTGAGCATTTCAATCTGTTCTACGTCCGCCTGCCCTGACAATTATGGCATTTCTACTTCCTCTAGCGTGCGGCACTGCTTTCTTCAAGCTTCCAAGAGCTATTTTTACAGTGTGTTAGCATTGACTCCACAGGTGTTTGCCAAGGAATCAATCCTATGTCCTAGGAAACCTCTGTCATACTGGTAAAATTTCACTTAGCACCCTTATGCTTGGCCCAGTTGACTCAGTGGCTTCAGAGCCAGTGCCACCTATTTTCCCAGCTTCCTGCTGTTACGTGTTGAGTAGGTTCTGAACCTCCTCCAGGCCGTGGTTACTTTTCTCTTTCACTAGATGTAGACTTAGATTATGTCATGTGACCTGGCCTGAGTAGCTAGGTGAGTTTACAATAATTATTGGTTTGGTGACCAGGAAGAGAAGCGTCTCTTACCTTGTCTTTTGCACGTCGTGTGCAGAGCAGAAAGCTTGGCGTCATGTGCAAGCTACGGTGGAGTGCAAGTCTTCGGAGAGGGGGCAGGCCCCCTCCAGAGACACCACATGAATTCTGAGGATTCCGTATTTTTATGTTCACAAACCCAATTGCCCACAATACCCAAGCTCAGAGTCTCAGTCTTTCCTAATTAGACCTCAGGGTTGGGTGTAGGGAACTTGCCAAGATAGAGAACTCAAACTTGTTTGGATCTCTATAAATTATATACACCCTGGGCTTGAACATCAGCTTTATTTACATTCCCAAGCTCCAGGAAATGATAATCTCTTTTTGCTACCAAGAAAACCTTCTCAGTTTTACTCTTAGCCTTTAACTGATAATCAATCAACCCTCATCTTTTATGGTCTTTCTTTAGTGGAACCATTTTTTTCCTGGTAAATACCATCAAATCCCATAATTTTTACAATTAGAGTTTTTTGCTCTAAGTCCTTTTCTCATATGAGATTCCTTATACCAACAAGTGTATTCCTTCCCACTAGTATTCCATTCTGTAGATGAAATGAATGTCCATTCCATTCACTGTAGATGAAAATTTCAAGAATTGGATAACTGCCACAAGCCAAGGGTTATCATTTCTCCACTTACTGCCGGGACTTTGTCCTTACTACTAACCAATAGATGATCTAGCTCCAATTCCCATTGTATCATTGCTTCGACAGTCCATTTTGGGTTTGGATTCTCTTTTGATTTTGCTCCTTAGGAAACAAACACAGATACATTCTTCTATAAGTTTTAGGGAGGCATGTTGTCAGGGTCAAGATATATGAGTGAATGAATGCAACAGGATCAGGCAGAGGAAGAAATCGAACAGTGTGACAGAGTTCAAATGAAGGCCTCAGCCAATTCCAAGGCATTTCAGAAAGGCCTTTCAAAGATACTCGGAATGAGACAAGAGGATGGATCTTTATACCTTTCCATCAAATAGGCATTATCTGTGAGCTGCCTTCAGGCAGGGCACATAACTTTGGATGAGGTGACTTTTCAACAGAAGGTAATTACGGGAGAGAGATTCCATTGAGAGCTCTTAGCCAACCCAGCATATGAAGGCTTTCGTCTTACAAGGAGGGTCTGGGTGGCACAACATCACATGGACTAGACTGGTATGTGTATACATATACATTAGGAATGTACATAAATACCTAGCAACATAAAGGCCTTAATGATGCAAGTGTTTACTTCTAGGGAGAAAATCAGAAATTGTGGCAATCAGAGATTACAGATAGGTTTGCCATATCTGTGTAGGCAAATTTTTTCATAGTGAGAATGTATTGGTATACCCATCTATTATTTTAAAAATATCATTTTATTTGCAACTGGTACAGATTTCAAAGGAAATGTTCTCTGAATGAAGTGAGATATGGCTATGACTCAATAAAATAATGAATAAAAACCTAAAAGATCTTACAGATATTGTTAAAATAATCTTCCCCCCAATCAAATAAATCATGCAATAACAAAGAAAAAACAAAACCATAACAACACCAGTTTTTGTAAAAAAAAAAAAAAAAAAGTTGTCATGCAGTAAGGTACAAATGCTTTTTAACAACTGATAATATTTAGAAAAAAATACCTTCCTTTAAGAGATTTCCTCTTTAATTAACACAGGAAATTTTTCATTGGATTTATAGAGAAATATATGTATGATCTTTGCATCTTCATTTTCTTTGCCCTAAATTGTATTCAACTAGCATACCTGTTAGACGTTGGCTTTTAATTAGACATTCACAGTGCTGTAAAGGCAAGTCAGAAGACTTACATGAGGTTAATAAGCAGTGTTATATTATTATAATACTACTTCATTATTGTTGTTGCTATTCATTTTTATAACACCTAGTCCATTGTTAATATTATTATTGCTATTTTATTATAATTTGTTACATTAGTTATATATATATATATATTTTTTTTTTCCATGGGAAAGTAAGCATAATGCTAATAAATTGATTTGATTTCAACTTTTATTGTGTGGAGACAAAATGTATTCTAGAAAATCAGCCGGAGTAAGAAACAGTTTTAAGTATGTTATTTAAATTCAAACCAGGGAGAAATTTAAAATTATTTTTAAAAGACAGTAAAAGTTGAGGGAAATTAGAGCAGCGTGATTGGGTTAAATACTCATCTTACATGGTATGTACGTAACAAAGATTACACAGGTTGATGGATCAAAACATACTTAATCATGTTATTTAAAATGATAAGAAATCACAAGAAGATCCCCTCCCCACCAAAAAAAAAAAAAAAATTTAGCATTGAGTATGGATAATTTGGTTGAAGGTAGAAAAAGTTAGGTGAACGACCCTCGATTCTTAGAGAAAGTCCTTTTATCTGATATTATCTATGCTGTTTATATATTACTTCTAGTAAAACAAAACATTGGCAAAGTGGAGAGTTATCTTACAAATAACTCATTTTATCCCTGTGGTGGGGGTGAAATTCAGCTGCTCTCATCCCGTATCTCTAAGTCTTTTGCAAGCATTGCAACATTTTAGGGCATTCACCGAATAGGGTCATTTCATTCCTGGCTTCATTAAAAATCTCCATGCATCCTTGGTTTCCTGTGCCTTTATGGTTTTAGTTCTTTTTTAAGTTATCTCTCCATGTTTTATGAATATCTGCAACTACTAACTACATTCTGGATCTGGGCAGTATAAACCAAATATTTTAAATTTGTTTACCTGAATTACTCCTTTGATATCACAGTGTGGTTTGCAGCATTGCCACTCTGTCCGTGCAATATGATGGGTAATCCTCTCTCTCTACGTTAAAAATCCTTCAAGCAGGTAGGAAGGTCACAATTTCTTGAATAAATTGGAAAACATACTCATTCCTAATATTCTACATGCAGTAGAAATGCCTATTATTATTTATCATTCCACATTTACATACTATATTAAGAGTATTTTTTAATTGACAATTTTCTTTGAGAAAGGATTTAAGTTTTGCTTATAATTGAAAGCATGCCTTAAAACAGCATTTTATGAATGAAGAGTGTCACTAATTAGTACTTTTCCTTTAAACCACCACAATCATCTCTGAGACTCAATTCTTTGTCGAAGGAAGAAAAGTAATCAAGCTTTCGTACGCCTGTTCTGGAACACTCGGTACTTCTGATTTTTGCAACATTCAAGCCATCCTGGGAGGCAGAGTGAGGGGTGTCACAGAAGAGCATCTGGTAGTAAGGAATTACTGGAAAGAGTATAATGATGTAGTTTCAATAGGTTGCCTGAGATTATATTTGTTCTGAAAATATTTTGATTATAAATTTATGGATTTTTAAGCCTTTTCCTTTCTACGGAAACATACATAGTCTTTGCATCTCTTAGGTGAGTTGTTTCACTAGCATTTTTACACAAAGGCTTGGATTAATGCGCTAATCCACTAAGGTAAATAGCCAATCTAAATCCTCTTCAGGGCACAGACGTCTTATAAAGCCAGTATTGTTTCTTTAATATTGTTTTGCTAATCACATAAATCTGCCTGTCTGAAGAAATGCTGTTGGAACATTTCAGACACTGGTTTCACTACACTTGATTCTCCTCTAATTGTGCTTTAATGATAGTTTTCCATTTTGTGGATAACTGTGTTTAAATATTCAGAGAACAGATTATTAAAATTTTTGCTGAATGACTCATACAGGAACACTAATTAGAACAAGAAAAACAGAGTTGCAATTTTCCAAAATAGTAACTGTGCCAGGTGAACTCAAGAAATGCTTCTGTTAACTAAAACTTTTATATAGAAACTGGCAAATAATACATGTAATAATGATTAATGGTTTCTTCTGGATATTTAAAGTGGATTGCTTACTACAAGTCAGAACTGCTGGTTCTTATTCTAAGTGCTGTCACTCACGATTTTACTGATTGACCTTTAGTTGGTATTCTGACTTATTTTTGCCCTACTTCTTTTCTCAAAGTATAATCTGGGGATTATAATTAAAAATAAACAAATAAATACACTCGGTAAAGTGACAAAGTGAAAAATATTTTCTGGCTAAGAGGTTCTGACTTAAATTTTGTTTGTTTTTCACATGTAATATTAATTAGACCCAACAGCACCAACCCTATAAATACAATGTCACACCATCAAGGTACTTACACGAAACAGGAAATAATCTTCGGTTATTCTTTCTTTAGACATTTCCCTCTTCTAAGAGAATAACTAATTAAATTACATCACGAGTTCTAAAATTCCAAATTAAAGTCTGAATTTTTAATCATATAAGCATAAAGACCTTTGTAAAGGGGAAAATATATTTTTCACAACACCTGGAACAGGAAATAAAGTCACTAATACACTTCTCTGGTTATTTCAAATTAAATATCTTAAAATTAATATCTGAAATAGCTACAGCCTCTTATAAAGGGTTTATTTTCATGTTCTCTTTCCCACCACCAAGTGCCAATATTTTTTTCTGTTACGACATCATGTGTCATAACAGACAACATTTTGGTTCAAATTACTGAATATTCCTAATGTGAGCCCATCAGGTTTCTGTTACCAATTAAGCGGCCCTCTTGCCACCTTGTCTTCTCCATTCGCTCAGTTGCTTTTTTTTTTTTTTTTTTGGTGTCTTTTCCAACGGGCAGTGCCGTCAGGCTCAGTAACTGTGCTCATGACATTTCCAGGCAAACACTTCAAAGATCATTTCTCCCAACACAAACATCTTTAGAGAGATGGGAGGTTTACTTAAGATCACACTGCCCCTTGTTCAATCTTTGCTAATGCTGCAGCATTTGGAAGTCTTCCGGAAAATAAATTGTCTGATGTTTTTCTATAGTATGCAGAAAGTACCGTACCTGAAAGATTGTACTAGTCAACTCAGCACATAAAATTCCTTTTCTGGCACCAAACTAAGCTCCAAGGAAATAAAATGATCTGCCCTCTTTACAGTGCCTTGCACATAGAGGTGCTCATTAACTATTTGGAGCTGGAGAAACTTTTATTCCCTATCCATATCGCAGTAGCAATGCCCCTGCCATTGACTATTTGGTTCATCTAATTTTTCACTAGAACTCTCGGGGCCATTAAAAATACCACCAGCCAAGTTATAATTTATCTGTAGATTTACAATAAATTCAGCATCCTGACTTCATTTGTTAGCAGATGCTGAACTAGACTGGAATGAACGGATTCTGTTGTAGTATCTTGTAGCAATTAAATCTGTGGTAGTTTTTTTGAAGTGTTGAAAGATCTAATTTTTCATTTACATAATTATTTGCTCTAGTTAGAGAGTTGTTCAAAATCCGATATTACACAAATAAATGTAAGGAAACAAAAAAACATTAAGTAAATCAGCAGCTCTGTGGTCGAAGGTTACCTACTACATTTATAGTCGATCCTAAACTTTTATTACATTTGCGCAGAATCGAACAAGAATTTTCAGAGTTTGAACTTACTAACAGCTTAGATTGTCACATATCATTTATTATAAGTGAGGAAAAACAAGGACCGGTGGAAAGAAAGCTGCGTCTGACTCACAGAAATGATTCAGAGATAGAAAAAATCACAGAAACAAAATGCCTTTTTTTATGTCAAAACAGATTGTTCTCTTCTGGCTTCTGGCTTTGTTCTCTTTCCTGTTTGTTAGTTCCCCACTCCCTGCCCCTTTCTTTTTCACTTAGGATTACACTGTAACACTCCAGGTCTGGGGTTTTGCATGTTAATAGGCAGGAACACAACTTACCCAAACCAGTAGCCAGAGGATTTCCTCATCCTCATGAGAGAGTGAAGTATAAAAAACTCACCCTAACCTTTATCAAATGTAGTTCCTTAACATGGATATATCCATTCATTGCCTTAGCGTGGACATACCCACTTAGTGCCTTCCCGTGGGCATAACCGCTTGATGCTGTAGCAGAGACGTACACACTCAACCTCTTAGTAAAGATTCGTAAACTTCATTCCTTAGGGTGGGCATACCACTCAATGCCTTAGTGTGGACCTGACCACTAAATGCTGTGACCTAGACATACACACTCAGTGTCTTTGTACGGATGTGCAAACCCCATTCCTTAGTGTGGTCATACACACTCAGTTCTTTGGCATGGACGTAATCCAATCAGTCCTTCAGCATGGATGTGCAAACTCCGCTCCTACTGCGGGTATACCCACTCGGTGCCTTAGAACACACACACTATTTCAAGGAGAATATGTACACATTTCTAGGAATGTTAGTTGAAAAGTGTCAGAACATCTTCAATCTCACCAAATACCTCCCCTTCTTCTATGAATACCGATGTTGCCTGAAATTTCCAAAATTCATTTATTCAAGGTAATTTTTTCTTCTGGGTTTAAATAAAAATACAGAGCAGTTGTATCACAGTCTTCTTGGTTAAGATTATCATCTTCAATTGGGATTAGTTCACAATTTTTTCAAACTGCCACTTGACTAAAATCAGAGTAATTTAACAAAAAAATCTGTAGAGTTTGGTCTGTAGGACAACAAAATTGTTCAGGTGAGGTTGCCTGGATGGGAAGAAGAAGGGGAAAAAAATGAACAACTTGTAGGAGTTGAATAGGTGGGGGATAGGGGAGAGAAGAGAAAAATACAGCACCAGAAAAACTGTCAACTTTGTTATTTCGCCAAGTCAACCCCAACATATTCCTACACAATTCTAGTCAAAAGCGATTCTTGATATATTCATGTAACTAACTTAGTGGCACCCTTTTTATGTGTTGCCATATGCATCTCTAAATTAATTTTTTAAAATTTTATTAGGGAAAAATTGAAATATATACGAAGTAGAATAGTACAATACGACGACACACATGTGTCTGTCACCTAGCTCCAACAGTTGTCAGTTCTTGGCCCATCTTGTTTCATCTGTACCAAGAACTACCTCTCACACTCATTTCCCCTATCCCAGATTATTTTGAATAAAATAACAGACATCACGTTATTTAATCTAAAATTATTTTAATCTATATCATCAAAATACTAGAAATCATATAAATGTTTATCTTAGCTAGAATACCATTATGACACTTAAAAATAATTACCAGAATTTTTGTTTGCTTTATGTTTTTAGTTTCTTTATTCAGACTTAGAGTCAAATATAAGTCCCTACATTTAGATTAGTCCGTAAGTCTTGTTACTGTCTTTTAATATATACATTATTTCTTCTCCTCTTTATTTTTTTCTTTCTTGCAGTATGTTTCGGGAAAAAAAATGTTTGTCCTGTAGTATCTACTGGAGTCTGGATTTTGCTGATTTTCTCCTTACTGTGTTTTAAACATGTTTTTCTGTCCCTTGCATTTTCTGAAGTTGCTAGTTAAATAAAAAGTAGAAGGTGGCAAACTATAGCCTGTGACCAAATTCAGCCTGCAGCTTATTTTTTGGCAAATAAAGATTTATTGGAGCACAGCCACAACCATTCACTTACGTATTGCCTGCGTTGTGTTCACCTGAAAAGGCAAGAGTTGAGTAGTCGTGGTAGAAACCGCATGGCCCACAAAACCCAAAATTTACTTGCGAGCTCTTTACGGAAAACGTTTGCTATTTCCTAATTTTGAGGATTGAGGGTTTTTGTTGTTGTTGTTGTTTTGTTTGTTTTTGAATACTTTATATTTGGAGCTGTGTACTTCCTAGGAAGTAAATAATGTCCACTTCTCTCCCTTTTTGTGATGTTAAAAAACCCTGATGATCATTACCTGGCTCTAAGTTATCCAGGGCTGGAAACGTTTAAGGATATACAAGCTAATTCTTTTCTTTCTTTTTTAGATTTATCTATTTATTTTAGAGACAGGGAGAGAAAGAGAGCACAAGCAGGAAAGGCAGAAGAGGGAGTGAGAATCTCAAGGAGACTGCACGCCGAGCACAGAGCCCAGTGCAGGGCTGGGTCCTGAGATCAGGACCTGAGCTGAAACCAAGAGTCGAATGCTTAACCAACTGCACCCCCCAGACGCCCCCAAGCTGATTCTTTTAATACTATGACCTAAAACTGTTCCCTTGAGATCTGATTTTTATAAAGAGCCCTGCAAATATTGTACTAAAATAACTCATTGCTTTATTTTATAAGGAGAGGATTCACAAAACTTTTTGAAAAAATGTTTATCAAAGACTATCACATTGAATTGATAGTAAATCCTAGCTTCAGAAATGCAAGTTCTCAATGTTACTTGGCATCTATTTCCTAATATGTGAAATAGAAATATCAGAACCTAGAGGATAGAAGCATGGTGACTATTAAAAATTATATTCATAATTATTCTGTTATGTTAATATTGTTATATTAAAATTATATTTAAATTACATATAATTATATGATACATAATAGACATTCATTAAATGTTAGCTCATTTGTAGTACCATAATCCATGAAAATTCACTTTTTTTCATATTTCAACGTCTCTGAAATTGGACTTCATTGTATAATTGACGGATCTTAGATTTGAGGAAATAAGACAGTAGCAGTGTTACTATGATAACTATTTCTTGTCTAAGTGTATTAACTCTGGGTCATTGATGTTGCTACTGGGAAATCAAATAATTACCATTTGGGATAGAATTTTCTCAAATGACCAAATTCTGTTAAGAATTTCTATTGGTCAGTGAACTTTCTAAAATTTGATGGAAGCTCTGTATTGTGGTATTTCACCTGAAATACAATTTCATGTATCTGGTTCATATTAGCAAAGGAGAATTTTCAGAAATATTTGAAATTCTAATATCATCAGGCATCTAAGAGACAAAAGAAAATTAGAGTTTAAAGAGTGAATTTCTACTTTCCCATTTTATATTTTGATTTTTTATTATTTTACATATTGTAAATTTTTATGAAATGTTATGTGGAGGAAAAACTGGAATTCTCGTACTTCATCTAAATCATAATTAGCATAAAACATTTTATCACCATCTATGCATACTCTAAAATGAACACCAGAAACTCTTGAGTTTTCCTGAGGATTCTCTGTTAGCCTAATTCAATTATATTATTTTTTATTTCCCGCTTCTCTGTAGTCTAATATAAAAAATTATAGCATTTAGCATCTCACACATTTTTATTATAAATGTTATTTACATTTAAAATTTTAAAAAAGAACAAAATTCTTCATAGTGCTGTTAGCGAAACTAAATTCTGTTACCTTATTACAGTTTCTTCCAACTTACTTTTCTTATGTAGAAATAATCTTAATAAATATATCATTCTATCCAGCATTTAACATGTTCCACACCATAATATCTTTCTAGTTTCCATATTATTTTAATTATTAAATGTTAAAGTTAACATTAAAATATTATTCACTTGGACATAAGTCAGCTTATCAGTATTCTATGCTAATACTTTTCCCATGTTTTCTGCTAAAACACCTTGCATTGAAAATAGTTAAGCCCTAAATTTTCTCTTCTTTTGGGCCAACCGTTCTTGTCTTCAACTCCAATACCTGGATCATCATTGTATCTCTTTCCTTTAACAGATTTTTAAAATTTTGTGTGTATTGGATCTTTACACGTCTTGCCAAGTTTTATTCTTGTGTGTAAAGAACAATGGAGGTGAAGTGGATTATGTGTGTGTGTGTATTTGTGTCTAAGTATGTATCTTCCCCACCCTCACTCCTTAGAGAATACTCTTCTGTAACAGTGATTAAAGTTGATCAGTTTGACACAATCAGGAGTGAACTGCTTAGGGATGTGACTGTAATTTGATCCTTTTAGGACATTCTTGAAATTCAAACACTGCAGGTTTAAGATCTCTCTTTGCTGTCTATATACCTCCATCTTATGCCTCCGTGGGCATACAATCCATTTTTCTAATCACCCTGAGACAAAACTGTAAAATACCCCTACTAGTACTAATAACACAAAACATTTATATAAGCTTACTGTTTTCTGAGGACTATGACAAACATTTTACATATATTAACTTATTTAATCCTTACAAAAATTCTGTAAGGTTCTGAGATACTATTGTCCCCATGTTACAGATGAGAAAGGTTAACTAATTATGCTGAAAATCATGTAGATATAAGTAGTAGAGGAAAATATTATATATGTTAAATATTTGTTTGAGGTAATAGCAGGGTGAGTTTTTTACTGTTGTTGTTTTGATTTTTTAAAAAATAAAACAGATTTGGTTTTAAACCCCAAAGCTATGTGGTAACAGGCAGTAACTCTTGGTTATCTATATTCCCTAGGCCTGCAAGTCTGCAAGGAAAACAGGTTTTCAACCTGCAGACTCAGTGAGAAAACTAAATTAAAAGAAAACCAAATTAACCTTAGCTGAATCCTGGTGGATTTGTGCCAGTTCACCTCCCTTCTGAGCACATAGGAAAATCGTACTACTTTACTCCCTAAATTTAATCATGATCATATGATTTACATTGGCCAAGAAAAAGTAAACAAAAATGACGTGTGTCCCTTGCAGTCAAACTATTCATGATCCAGAATAAATTCTCCATTTACTCACTCTTGCCACAGCGTCTTGTATGCATTCCTCTGTCAGGCTCACGAATGAAGACGCAAGAAACAGACATGGCTTCTGATCTGAAATGGATGTATTTAATGAGTAAGAGTAAATCTTTAATCTTTAAGATCGCTGTGGCTTGAAGGTTGTCACCATGGGCGAACTTAACTTATCCTCATTAGTATAGTTGGAATTACTTTTTGTCAATACACATTAAACTTGAATAAACCTTTATGATTTGGCCCAACACTAAAGACCCCAAAGAAATTTCTACTTCTATGTCATTTCTTTTCATTATACTTATTATGAAATATATAGAAATTTCAGACATTTTTTCAAAAATGAGGAAAAACAGAAATAAGACAATTACCATTATACAAAATCCCCCTAAATCTGTTACTATGTTGATGTGTTGGCTTACTTTTTATCCCAGTAATGCAAATATGAAATTTGAATGTGTGTAAACATGAAAATATTTAAAGATCAGCCATTTTTACAAAATTTCTTTAAAAGCATCTTCCTCTGCTTCATCTTCCATTACTATGCACCAGAAACAGCCACGGTCACATAATTGAGGAATTATTTTAGGAGTGGTTTAAGTCCCTAAACAAGATAATGTTGCTAAGCTTATTTTTGTTAAATACATCTATTCTCTACCCTCAGTGAATTAGAATTTAACTTACTTTTGTTGTTCTGTAACTACAATACACACTCACCACTGTGCCCACCATCCCCTCCTTTCATTATCATTCATCATAATTTGGGTGAGGTCAATATTTGTATGTATTTCATGATTACTATTTGCATACTATTCAAATCTAAGTAATCAACTTTAATTTTTTGAGCCTTTGCATATCTATAAATATGCTACATTGACAATTGAGTGATAGTTTGATTGATTATGGATCTAGATTTCACTTTTCTTCAGAATTTTTAAGGCATTTCCCATTTTTTTTAGCTTCTATTGTTTTTCATAAAAACCTGAAGCCATACCAATGACTGAGGCTCAGTAGGTAAACTGTTTTGTTTTGTTTTGTTTTAATCTGAAATAATGTAGGATCTTTTCACTGAATCCCATATTTTAAATTTCAAAATGATGTGCCTTGGCATTGGTCTGATTTTCTTTACTCTTATAGACACTTAATGGATCCTTAAAATATGAAAATGCCTGTTCTTAATATGTGTGAAAACTTCTCAAAAATTGTATTTAATAGTTTTTAAAAATACTATCTTATGTAGTTTCTTCCTTAAACTCCTATTATTGGGATAATTGAATTAATGGAGTATGTCACTTCTCTTCTTAAACTTTTCTATCCTCTTCTCCATGTGTGTCTTCTGTTGTTTTTCTCTTCTTTCTGTGAGATTTTCTCAACTATATCTTTCAACCGTACTATTGAGCTTTTAATTTCTAATTCCAAATCAGTGTCCTTTTATTCATTTATGAATACACAAACCCACACCTTATATATAGTCATCTTATTTGCTTTAGGAAGGCAATATCTTTTCTTATTTCTCAAGAATTTGTCTTTTTCTTTCTATAATTTTATTCTACTACTCCTTTTTTGTAGACTTTACTTTAAGGTTAAGAATTTTTTAAAAAATATTTTTTCTAGAGCTCAAGATATTGTTTACTAATCATGATCTTTACTCAGAATTAGGAATTACCTAGTGATATATTTTAAATATAAACCAAGGATAAAACTTCTGAAGAAAAATCTCTATTCAATGTTGTAAAGACCAAAAAAAAAAAAAAAAAAAAAAGAGGGTGGTGGGGGGAGAAGTATGCTTGAAGGAAACAAAGAAATCAGAAACTTTAAAAAGAAATGCAAAAAGTGACATCATCTTTTGCTCTCTTCAGAGAACAATTTTTAGAAAGAGAGAGTGTGGGAGGTGGAGGCAGAGGGAAGATGGAGAGGGAGAGAGAGAGAATCTTAGGGCTCGAATTCACAACCCTGAGATCATGACCTGAGCGGAAATCAAGAGTCAGACACTTAACGGACTGAGCTGCCCAGGCACTCCTCTATTTTTAATTTTTTGAAGACCCTTCATACTGTTTTCCACAGTGACTGATCAGTTTCCATTCCCACCAACAAAGCACCAGGGTTCCTTTTCTCTATATCCTCGAAAACACTCGTTTCTTGTGTTTTTGATTTTAGGCATTCTGACGGGTGTGAGGTGGTATCTCATCGTAGTTTTGATTGGCATTTCCCTGATGATTAATGATGTTGAGCATCTTTTCATGCGTCTGTTGGCCATCTGGATGCCTTCTTTGGAGAAACGTCTGTTCATGTCTTCTGCCCATTTTTGATTGAATTTTTTGTATTGAGTTTTATAAGTCCTTTATACATTTTAGATACTAACCCTTTATCAGATATGTCATTTGCAAATAACTTCTCCCATTCACCAGGTTGTCTTTTAGTTTTGTTGATTGTTTCCTTTGCTGTACAGAAGCTTCTTGTTTTGATGAAGTCCCAATAGTTTATTTTTGCTTTTGTTTCCCTTGCCTCAGGAGACATATCTAGAAAAATGTTGCTATGGCTGTCAGAGAAATTACTGCTTGTGCTCTCTTCAAAGCTTTTTATGGTTTCAGGTCTCATATTGAGGTCTTTAATCCATTTTGAGCTTATTTTTGTGTATGGTGTAAGAAAGTGGTCCAGCTTCGTTCTTTTGCATGCAGCTGTCCAGCTTCCCAGCACCACTTGTTGAAGAGACTGTTGTTTTTCTTTCCCCATTTCATATTCTTGCCTCCTGTGTTGAAGATTAATGGAACTTAAAATTGAGGGTTTATTTCTGGCTCTCTATTCTGTTCTATTGATTTATGTGCCTATTATTGGCATTTTGGAAGAATTTTAAGGTATAAGCTCAGTCATTTCTTAGCTTTCCTCACTGCTAGCCAAAGATGCATTTCAGATAGGTTTTCTAAGTGGTTTTACAGCAGATTCCTTTGATTTCCAACATTAATAGTTTACTGATGATGTGTCATTTAACATTTTCCTTCTTCGTGTGTGTTTACTATAAAAACAGAAAAACAAGGGAGCCCGGGTTGCTCAGTTGGTTAAACGTCTGGCTCTAGATTTTGGCTTAGGTCATGATCTCAGGGTCATGAGATCAAGCCTCATGTCAGGCTCTGTGCTCCACAGGTGTCTGCTTGGGGTTCTCTCTACCCCTCTGCCCCTCCCCTCCACTCATGCACGCACACACACTCTCTCTCAAATAAATAAATAAAATCTTTAAAAAAACCAAAGATTTTTATAAATAAAATTTGTTTGTTTTTGCTATAACTATAAAACTGTATTACTATATAGTTGGTTTTCAGCATATAGCAAGAGTAGATGTATCCAAATTTCTTTTTAATAGTTTTTCTGATTTCTTTTTTACATTGCGTTGTAAAAGTTTGTCCAAAACTTTAATTCTTTTAGGAAAACCTAATTTTAATACTGTCCTAGTACTCCATCATGCCAAAATCACTTAGAATTTGTTTTACCGTTTCTACTTATTGAATAAATATCTTGTTTCCCAACTCTCATTATAGGTATTGCAAAGTATAGTAATGTATTTTGAAAAATATGAATCCTTTAACATTTATCCAGTCACAAATTTGTCCATTCATAATTATTCATGTTATCATGAACTTTTCCCTCCTTATACCTAACCTCAATCTTAAAGATAATCAGATCTATTCTAGGAGCTTAAGGATAAATGATAATTTATTTCTAGAAAAATACCAATCGAGGACATCAGCAAAATGGCAGAGTAGGCAGCTCCAAGCTCTTGTCCTTCCACAGAAACATTGAAAAATAAGCAGAAACGACCAGAGCCAACTTTGTCAGAATTCTGTAAAGGGTCAAAGGTATACAACAGCCAAGTGAATGCTGAGTCAAGAAAAAGGCAACTTGATAACAGCAGGAAAGTTTTGTGGTGTTTTTATTTGTCTTTGCTCCACCACCTTCCCAGTGCAGTAGTCTTGTCCAGGGTTGCAGAGGGAGCAGAGAAGAACTTATTTGCAAATTGTTGTGCATGTCTGTTATCCGTCTGGGGACTACCTGAGGGACCTGGTGCTTGTCTCTGTTTTGTCTAACTTGAAGCTCAGGCTGGAAAGGAGGAACTGCTCAAAAATACTGCAAGTAAAACAGATGACTTGTAGTCACCTACTGTACGAAGAAATTACGATGAAAACAAGATAGACCACTTAATGCCTAAAAGAAAACAAAATTGGTGAAAATTTCCTTGCAAAATTAAGGCATTCAAATGTACCCATGTACATGGGAGAACTTCGAAGGTCATATACATGCCTAGGAAAGACCAAAGAAAACCCTAAACTTCCCCTTAGGCTGAGACCTAGGCTCAGTGGAAGCCTAAGAATTAAATGAGTGCCTCAGCACAGAGCTTACCTGTGAACATTGGGAGAGGTGTTTGCTTAATTTTCTCCACAAAGAATTCAAAAGAAAGCCACTAGATCTAGTAAACAAATACATCAAAATTCTAGGGTACAAGATCGACACATTGAAATCAGTTGCGTTTTTACATACCAACAATAAACAATCTGAGAAGGAAGAAACAATAGTTTCTAAAATTATAAAATAGCTAGTAATACATTTATTAAAAGAAATGAAAGACTTGTAAATAATTTATGTCATGATATGTAATGATTCTGTATTCATGAATAATTGATATTGTTCTACCCAAAGCTATCCACAGATTCAATCTAATCAAATTAAAATTTCAACATTTTTTTGGTGAAATCGAAAAGCCAATCATCAAATTTACATGGAGCTGCAAGGGGCTCAGAAAATCAAAATAATCAGAACAATGTCAGAATATTCACATTTCCAGATTTCAAAACATTTTTTGGAAGATTTTATTTATTTGGGAGAGAGAGAAAGAAAAAGAGTGCATATGAACAGGGGAGAAGCAGAGGGAGAGGAGAGAGAATCCCAAGGTGACTCCGCACTGAGTGCAGAGCCTGATCAGGGACTCGATCCCGTGACCCATGAGATCAGTATCTGAGCTGAAACCAAGAACTGGAGACTCAACCAACTGAGCCACCCAGGTGCCCCCAGATTTCAAAACTTGATACAAAACTACTGTAATAAAAACAGTGTTTCACTGATGTAAGAACAGACATATACACCATGGAATATAATTGAGATTCCAGAAATATCCATATTGTACACCTTAAACTTACACAATGTTATATGTAAATTACACCTTAATAAAAAAATAAATAAACCAATGACCTAGAGACAAGAACTAAAACTATAAAACTCTTAGAAGAAAACACAGAGGTAAATCCTCATGACGTTGGATTTTGCAGTGGATTCTTCAATATGTTATGAAAAGCAGGAGTAATAAAACAAAAAAAAATGCGAATAGAACTTCATCAAAATTAAAAAGTTGTGTGTACCTAAGGACCTCATCAAAAAAGTGAAAAGGCACACAACAGAATGGTAGAAAATATTTGCAAGTAATTTCCCTGTTAAGAGTTTAATATCCAGATTATATAAAGAAAACTACAACTCAACAACAAAAGGGCCAACTATTCAAATGCCACTGAATTGCACACTTCAAATTGTTGAAATGGAAGATATTATGGTATATGTATTTTACCACAGTAAACATCTTTTTTCAAAAATTGTTTAAATTCCTTTAAAGGGATATTATAGAATCAGATTTTAAATTGCTATGAAATGGATGTTTGTGTGGGCTCATATGATATTTTCTACAAGGTACAAAAGAGGGCAAAGAACGGATTTTCATTTAAATTTGTAAATTCAAGGATCAGACTGCTAATGCCATATTAAAATCTTGGGACTACCCCTTACTAAGTGGACATAGTTTAGTTACTTATATTGTTGCTTTTTTCTGTTTCTTCATCTGCAAAATGCAGTTTTAAAAATGTCCATACAAGATTGTTTCGAGAATATAATAGCAAAACATATGCATAACCTTCAGGAGAGTACATAGCAAGCTCAAAAATGTTAGCAATTTTGATATTTCCTGCATTTACACTAGAGGGTATTCTTAAGCTCTTGACAAAATATTCAGGATAACAAACCTACATTGGCTTTCAGGTAAAGAAATTTCTATTAATATGCCTATACATAAAAAGTTAAAAAATAGAAAATTTAGTTATCTGATGGATTTCAGCCCCCTTATTTAACTGATAATGTAAAATCATATTAGGGCAAAAAAATTATCCCCCCCCAATGAAATTATCTCAAAATCCTCATAAACCTTCAGTCAATTTCACAAGTGTAAATAATTTCACCAGTGTAAATAATTTCAACTATATGAAGAATATGGAGCAAAACTAATAAGTATAAATATAAACATAAAACAGATTTATAAACCAATGAATTTATAATATACTTTGATTCACACCTAGCAAATTTTAATGTTAACACTTTATATTTTGAAATACATACCTACTAAAAATTATTACATCTTCAAGACAGCAGAAGTTTGAAAAACAAATATTGGTAGGCTCTTTTTTTAATATAGATTCATATAGTTTCTAGCAAGTTACCTCATCTGAACAAATGGCAGATGCGATCTCTGATACCTGAGCAATTTAACGACCTGCTGTGTCACAGATGCACGAATCCTAATACATGCAGAATATAATGTTGCCAAACACAGAGACTCACTGTTAAATGCTTTTTTCCTCTGTAAGTTATATTTACATTTTTTTGCAGTTTCTTAAATGGCTGAAGGTTTACCCCCTGGGTATTACATCAATTTATTTTTCATCTATGTGTGCTACCAACTTTAGAATTCTTTTTTTGGAAAGTTTATTATTTCAGTTTTTAAAAACATAATATTTTCATAGAAAAGCAGTGTTTTCTGGGTAATGTACAATGTGGGTAATGTATTGGAGTTGTTTTTGCAGTTTCCAAAAAAGAGACAGATTCTGTGTAACTATGACCATAATATTGTAATTCTGATGTATTGCTGATGAAGAGATTTTTAACAAAATTAGTAGTATATCAGTTTAATATTTACCAATCAGTTTTCATACTCACAAATTATAATAACATTCACTCTCAGACATCTTGCTAAAGAACATATAAAATATACTCCCTAATTTCAGACTATACTACAAACCTATAGTCATCAAAACAGTGTGCTGTTGTCATAAAAATAGACATATAGGTCAATGGAACAGAATAGAGGGCCGAAATAAATCCACACATATATGGTCAACTGGAGCTGAGAATATACAATGGGGAAAAGACAGTCTCTTCAATAAATGGTGTTGGGAAAACTGGACATCTGCATGCAAAAGAATGCATCTTACACCACATATAAAAATTATCTCAAAATGTATTAAAGACTTGAAAGGAAGACCTGAAACCATAAAATTCTTAGAAGAAAAGAAAGGCAGCAAGCCTCCTTGACATTGGTTGTGGCATTGAATTTTTGCATCTGACTCCAAAAGCAAATACAACAAAAGCAAAAAAAAAAAAAAAAAAAAAAAAAAAAAAAAAAAAAAAAAAAAAAAAAAAAATTAGGACAGTATCAACCTAAAAAATCTTCTGCACAGTAAAGAAAACCATCAACAAAATGAAAGGCAATTTACTAAATGGAAAAGAAATACTTGCAAATCATATATTGAATAAGGAGTTAATAACCAACATATATGAAAAATTCATACAACTCAATAGCAAAAAATGAAACAAATAAACAAACAAAATAAAATAACGAAATTTAAAAATGAGCAGAGGATCTCATAGACTGTTCCCCAAAAAGATACCTAAATGACCCGTAGGCACAAGAAAAGATGCTCGGCATCACTAAATCATCAGGGAAATGCAAATCGAAATCACAATGAGATACCACCTCACACCTGTCAGAATGGCTAAAATTAACAACGTAGGAAACAACAAGTGCTGGGGAGGATGTGGAGAAAAGGACACCCTTGTCCACTGTTGGTGGAAATGTGAATTGGTGCAGCCACTACGGAAAACAGTCTGGAGGTTCCTCAAAAAAAATTAAAAATGCACCTATCATATGATCCAGCAATTCTACTACTGAGTAGAAATTTATCTAAAGAAAATGAAAGTACTAATCTGAGAAGGTGTATGCACCCTTATGTTTATTGCAGCATTATTTACAATAGCCGAGATAGGAAGACAACCTCAGTGTCCATCAATGGAAGAATAAAGAGGAGGTGGTATGTATATACAATGGAACACTACTCAGCCATAAAAAAGAATACAATCTTTCCATTTGCAACAACATGGATGGATTTTTAAGGGTATTATTCTATGTGAAATAAGTCAGACGGAGAAAGACAAATACAATATAATTTCACTTGAATGTGGAATTAAAAAAAACAAAACAAATAAACAAACCAAATAAAACCAAACAAAATCAAACTCATAGGTACAGAGAACAGATTGGTGGTTATCAGAAGGGAAAAGGGGTTGCAGGGTGAGTGAAAGGGGCAGGGGGGTCAACTGCATGATGATGAATGGCCACTAGACTTATTGTGGTGATCACTTTGTAGTGTTTATGAATATCAAATTATTATGTTGTGCACCTGAAATTACTGTAATGTTATAAATCAATTTTACCTGAATAATAGAAAAGAACATATGGAAATTCAGCATTATGTAAATAGAATTAGTTCTGAAAAAAAAAAAGCCACTGTAAAATAGTTAAAACATTCACCTTAATTCCATAGTAGAATGGTTAAAAAAATATGCTTACAATTTTATCTAGAAGATGCATCTAAAATAATATAAATATTGAAAATTGCTTTATTTACCTTACTTAAAACAGAATTAGGTTATTTTAATGATGCATTAATTCTTTGAATACTTCAAGAATACGTTAAGCTAACTTTTGTTTGTGTATCTGTATGAGTTGTAATTTTTGCCAAAACTTAATAGCACATTATACTGTGAGAAGCCATTTTTGCCAAAATATTTTAGGGTTTCATCAATTTTCCCAAGGACTTCTCTCAGTTCTTTGATATTCAAATCATTCTTTTTTTGAAGCACATATTCTATCATCATCCTTGCCAATATTTTTCTTCAATTTTTAACCAGTCTAACTCTGCTACAACCTCATTTGTCAAAGCCTTTCTTTGCTTGTGAGTCAAGTAATTCTAACTTTACTTTATTGGCTTTATGAAATCATGCAGTTTTTCAAGATTGCAATTTCACTTTGCATTATATTCTATGGCTTTGTCAGATACATACCACATCCTAAAACTAAAAGGAAAATGACTGAAAAAGATGTTGCTCAGTGTATTGGGAGAAATATTATTGGGAAGCAGAAGGGAATTTGAGGTGGAAACCAATTTAATCAGTGGTATTAGTAAATAATGTCATGTTATGACAACTTTTGTTCTCTAACAAAATTGTAGATAATGACTACACGGGTACTAAAGAATTCCTATATACTTGGAAATTTAAGAGTTTTCACATCAGAGGGACGCCTGGGTGGCTCAGTCATTAATCATCTGCCTTCGGCTCAGGGCGTGATCCCGGCGTTCTGGGATCGAGCCCCACATCAGGCTTCTCCTCTGGGAGCCTGCTTCTTCCTCTCCCACTCTCCCTGCTTGTGTTCCCTCTCTCGCTGGCTGTCTCTCTCTCTGTCAAATAAATAAATAAAATCTTTAAAAAAAAAGAATTTTCACATCAGAGTTTGAGTTTTCATATTTTTTTGGATGATAAAATCACCAACTATATTTAAAAGACCTTCGACTGTGTCTTACAATGGCTAGTGTGTAAGGCACCTTTGCTTGTCATGGAAATTTTGAAGATGTCTGTGAAGTCTAGCAGTTGAAACCCTAGTCTAAAACATTTATACATTTATGTTTAATATTTCTGAAGAATGCTCAACCATCCTTTATTCAAATACCAATCCTCAAGTTCTATTTATTACCCAAAGTATTAGGCCATTTTATTTTTAATTTTTCACTGCAGAAAATACACCCTCACATTTTTTTCCCGTATTTGAAAAGCAGAGTGCCCTAAACACATTCGTTTGTTGATTCTAGTTAAGAATTCTGCACCGATGCAGACTAATCAAATTTTCATTTTATAAGACAATATTTTAGATTCTTCTATATGGTATAAAAAGCCTACAATCTGATGTACTTTAGGTGATGTCTCTTCCAGGCTCAAGTTTTCCAGCTCCTGGTATCATTCCTCATGACATCTTTATGCCCTATTGTTACAAGGTCTGGATTCAATTTGGTTGTAGATGTCCATCTTAAAATGAGGTATCCAGAACTAATCAAGTCCGTTAAGAGACATCCCTCAAGGGTATAAAAGGCTTGGACTATTTTGTGATGGCTCTCTCAAAGAATGAAACATTCTTATTTTCTAAAGTTCCTGCTTGTGCTGCAACTGACAAGGGGTGATCTATTACAACCCTCTCTTAAGGTGACTTATGCCTCATGTCATTTCTCTTACCTCAAATCCTGCTTGAGGAAAGGAGAGTGTCTTTTTTTAAATGACTACATCTTATCTCTACTGCCACGCTGTGTCTCTTTTTAATCGGTTTGTGTCTGTAAAGCACTGAGGTACGTTACACACATGTATTATGCAAGTGCACTTATAAAAAATTTTCCTGACAACATCTAATCATGAAGTAATGCTCGTGCTCCCTCCAATTTCATTATATGAATTTGAATTTGTAAGATTTTATATGACTTATATACCCTAAAAAGTTCTCTATTCCTAAGAGTAGATCACAATTTTCTCATATTTCCTAATTAAAATCTGATTTAAATATTCTCTGGAAAAGAACAAGAGTAATAACACACATTCTCTTAATTTACAAATTATTTGATTTGCTGGATTTTTATTTGAGAATTTACATAGACCACATGCTTCCAAACAATAAGAAGAGTATAGAAGGCAGGCAGTTATAACTGCAAAAAAATTCTGATTACTGCAGTGAGCCCAGGAAACCCAATATCAATAAGCAAACAAAGGACCTGAACTCACAGAATTTACATTGTAAAGGGGGAAGGAACAAAAAATTGTTTTAATTTGTAATAAATATTATAAAAATATAAAATATTAACAGAAATGGAAAATAATCAACTAGCAGCCACTTTAATAGGATACTCAAACATTTTTTCACTAGGAAACAATTCAACTGAAATCTGAACAATGACAAACACCTAGACCAAGAAAGAGGCAGGATACATATTCTAGAAATAAAAGAGAACATTTATAAAACTATCTAATCTTACCTTATGAGAAGTGTACCATTAGAAGACATTGAGATAGCTTCAAATTTCTGTGGAGAAGAAATCTAACAAAATGGAACTCTAGACTTAGAAAAATTGTGATTCAAGATTGAGACAAACTAAAAATATGTTTATGTGAACTAAATGGGAAGGTTTACCACTCAAGGATACTGGAAAAATAATTATACCTGTTCTCAGGAACAAGGTGAAATACTGAGTATACAAGTAGACAATGGCCAGACCATTTATGAGAATGGAACTCTGACCCACAAATTCTGCAGCAACCATTTCAGGAAACCAAATGACAACTTCTGGAGCGATTTTTCCAGAATGGTCAAGACCTGGTCACCAGCTACTAACTTGCTGGTATTTTACTTCTACTTCTAACAAAGCACAAAAGAGATAAACTCACTTCTACCTAGTCTTCTTCCATCTTCCCCCTGCCTACAATTTCCAAAGAGAGCACACTTGAAGTCTTCCTCTTTTTTTTTTCATTATAAAGTTTGTCCACTTTCCTGCTTGAGTCTCTGCCAAAGAAAATTGTTGTAGTTGACTCACTTCCTATAGTAACCTCCGACTAAATAGTGTCTGAAAATAGTTTATTTTCAGCAAAGAAATAGGAAATTTAACACAGACTGATGTTAAAGGATGAAAGAAGGAAGAGTCAACAGAGACTGGTACCGACCTAGACAAAGTAAAATAGATGTTTCTAATAGAAAACAATCCAAATAATTATATCAACTAAGAGGATTTAGAAAAAAAGGCAGAATTAGAATTCAAGATGGTAATAATATCAATGGCTTAATGAGGTAAACCACCCAAATGTCTTCATATTATTCTGGTAGAAGGGTAATATTTACACCGTATTAAATCAAGTGTATGTTTGAACAATTTAAAAATTGATATTCACAGCTTATGAGACATTTGAGAAAAAAAGGAGTAGAAAGTAAGAAAATTTAAACAATCCAATCAAGAGCAGAAAAGGGTATAGGTACAGATAGAGATTTATCAGAATCCTAGAAATATGTGAGAAGGCAAAGAGCTGAGGTTGTGAGTCTTTTTTTTTTTCCTTCTCCTCTAAAGAATTTGATATTTCTGTTTGCACATCTGTCACGATTGCCATGGAAGTTAGTACTCTTCCTTCTCACCACTGATGACCATGTCAGTTTATTTTTTGCAACCCGCATCCTTCATTTACAAGTAGATTTCATTTGAGCTTGACATGCACGTGTGAGAGAGAACAGTTACTACAATGTCCATTAATACATGGATGAGAGTCCTAAGCTGTATCTAATATAAGGAAATCCTGTAAATATTTAAGTAACACAAATGCTTATTAGTAGACTACCTCCTCCTAGTTCTCCGGTGGATCTTAATACACTATCTAGCATTCTTTTCAGCATTACAGTTGCCCCCAGGTTGAGTGTCAATGAATCATGTGCTTTATTCTTCAAACAAAGAAGACTAAGAGCAAGAAATCTTCAGTATACTAAAAACTTAAAGAACAGTCTCTGTATTGAACAGAAAGTGGCATTTTAACATTATGATTCAATTAGAAAAACTTCATATTAGCATTATGAAAGTCAGTAGAGACAGTGTTGCCAGTGACACCCACCAGCATGTTAATCAGACATGATCTGATTGTCCCAAGCACTTCTTGCCCCTGTTGAACTTGATCCTTTGCCCAGATGGGATTTAAAGAAAAGAATGCTGGAATAAGCACTACAAACCTTGCAAACTGCAAAGTGGATAATTCAATCTTGAGACAAACTCTCAAAGTAATATTCTTTCGTAGACAGGTGATGGGAATATTTCCATAGTTTACGCATATTTTAAAGTGTAATTTTATTCTCTGAACTTATCAATGTTCTTCTTACCTCAAATATGTATTTTGCTTTGTTTTTATCCAAAAAACATGTATTTTGTTGTGTATGACCTGTTTTTATCTGTACCTATTTCATTGAGAGGTTTATGATACTTAAAATACTGTATTTGAAATAAGTTAATTCCAAATTAATTTTTTAAAAAATTATTTACCTCTTTGCCCTCAAAATTATTGTGCAGTTTAAACTTTCAAATTCAGTAGTCTGGCTACCAATTTTATTATTCTTTTCTGGGGTATTTTTTGACATGCAATATTATGTAGTTTCAGGTGTACAGCGAGTGATTTGGCATTTGTGTACATTGTGATATGGTCACGGCAATAAGTATAGTTGCAATCTGTCACCTTGTAGTTAATACAATGTTATTGACTATATTTTCCATCCTATACCTTATACATCATGACTTATTTGTTTTATAAGTGGGAGTTTGGAATTCTTAATCCCCTTCACTGATATTGCCACCCCCCACAACCCATTCCCCTTTGGCAACCATATCTGTTTTCTGTATCTATGAATGTACGTTTTGTTTCATCTGTTTTGTTTTTTAGGTTTCACATATTGGTGAAATCATATGGTGTTTGTCTTTCTCTGTCTGACTAATTTCACTTAGCCTAATGTCCTCAAGATCCATCCATGTCGTTGCAAGTGGCAAGATTCACTCCTTTTTATGGTTAAGTAGTATTCCATCTTCTTGTGTATATGTCACATCTTCTTTATCCATTTATCCATCGCTGGACACTTAGGCTGTTTCCCTACCTTGGTTATTGTAAATAATCTACAATGAACAAAGGGGTGCATATAGCTTTTCAAATAAGCGTTTTTGTTTTCTTTGGATAAATACTCAGTAGTGGAATTGCTGGCTTATATGGTACCTCCATCTTTAATCTTTTGAAGAACCTCCAGACTGTTTTCCATAGTGGCTGCACCAATTTACATTTCCTCTAATGGTGTACCTGGGCTCCCTTATCACCACATCTTCTCCAACACTTGTTTCTTGCCTTTTTCTAGTAGCCATTCTGACCCGTGTAAGGTGATATCGCACTGTGGTTTTGATTTGCATTTTCCTAATGATTAGTGATACCGAGCATCTTTTCATGTGCCTGTTGGCCATTTGTGTGTCTTCTTTGGAAAAATATCTATTAGATCTTCTGGCATTTTTTACATTGCACTTTTTTGTTGTTGTTGAGTTGTATAAATTCTTCACATATTTTAGACAGAACTCAGTTAAGGCCTCTATATAAATGCTTAAGATTCTGGTGGTTGGTGCGGCCTTGTAAGTCAGCTCCCCTTGGTAATTAAACCTGCTACCTTCCACCTGGAGAGAGGTCTGCCTCTGGACTCTTCCTGCCCCTCCTTCCCGTACAGGGCTTGGTTTCAGCTTATACTAGGAAGCTCCTGAAGAGGTTGTAAATCAATAGCTGGGGCATATTAAACAGTAATGAAGAAGAGAAATTTAGGCTCTACCTTTATGGATGTATGCTATGATTTCAAAAAAATCTAAAGCGTCATTGTTTTTATCTACTTTAATAAGATTGTACTATTAAATAAATTCCATCCATCTCACTCAGTGACCATGAGAGATAAATACATACCCACTTTTGAGCACTCAGTTATTATATATCATATATGAATGTAATATCTTTCTAAAGTGAATAAATATAAACCCATATTTGCCTCCTGCTTTTGGAAATTTTATACTGTATCAGATTCATACACAGCCATCTGGATACATAATTCATTTCTTTACATAAATTTCCAATTTTTTTTTCTCAAAGTATGAGGAAAGATTCGCAATTTTATTAGCTAGACAATACTCTTCATTTACTCTATTGCAAAATGATTTTATCCTTGGGATTCCAAAGTTTATTGGTCCACAGTTAAATGATCAGAAATATGTATATGTATATATGAGTAGCTGCCTTGTTTTTTTATGGACAATATGACATGTAATATTGAATAATATTAACAATAAACATTTATATGAAAGTTTTATACATGATAGTTTTCCATTGGCTATTAATCCTTCACAATTCTCCAGTTTTATTATAGGTTTTACAAGAAATACTTTTAAAGCACAGAAATATGTAATTAAAAATTTCCACAAAAATTATGAATTATTTTTTTTCTAAGCCTTCCACCAAATGGGAGTTGGTTAAAAGGAGCAAAAGGCAAAGAAATGATCCCTATTGTAGTATAGGGATGATAAATATGAAGCTTAAGAATTATTTTAAACTTATAATTGTGCCACATATACTTCTAAGCCTCATATCAAATTCTGTGCTCTATGGAGATATATGTATGGGTTTGGTTTTAACAGAGACAATTATTTAGATGCAGTCACTGTTACCACCCATATTGCAAGTAAATAAAGCAAAGAAACTTTCACTCTACCTCTTAACTTTATATTTTAAGAAGGAATAAAATAGGGGCACCTGGGTGGCTCAGTCTGTTAAGCACCTGCCTTCAGCTGAGGTCATGATCTCAGGGTCCTGGGATCGAGCCCCATGTTGGGGTCCCTGCTCAGCAAGGAGTCTGCTTCTCCCTGCCTCTGCTCTTGTGCTCTTTCTCTTTCTCCTTCTCAAATAAATAAAATCTTTTTAAAAATTTTTAAAAAGAAGGAATAAAATAGCTATATTCACAACTATATTCACAATGATAAATATTTTTGACTTCACAATAAGCAGAACTTTGGGAATATGTCATGAGCTGATCAGTTATAACTTGTCTTTTATAAAACTTGACAATTAGGATATTAATATCTTGATAAGGGTAATGTAAATGACTTAATTTCTTCCAGAGAGTCACTTGCTTTTTGTTAAAATACCTGTTTAGATAGAACAGTGGTCATTTTTTTATTTTGTATATATTTTTTTAAGATTTTATTTTTAAGTAATCTCTACACCCGACAGGGGGCTCGTACTTAACAACTTCTAGGCTGAGAGTCACATATTCTACTAACTGTGCCAGTTAGGCACCACTGTGGTCATTTTTTTTTTTTAATTAAAAGAAATTTGGAAGCTAAGGGTTCATCGTTTGTTGATAAAGCTTTCCCTTTTCCTTTTCAAATTTTTAGTTGGTTACAACAGCACCTCTTAAATTTATTTATTTATTTATTTTTTTAAAAGATTTTATTTATTTATGTGACAGAGACAGCCAGCGAGAGAGGGAGCACAGCAGGGGGAGTGGGAGAGGAAGAAGCAGGCTCCTAGTGGAGGAGCCTGATGTGGGGCTCAATCCCAGAACGCCGGGATCACACCCTGAGCCGAAGGCAGACGCTTAACGACTGCGCTACCCGTGCGCCCCAGCACCTCTTAAATTTATTAACCAATGTCTTTAATTTTTTTAAATAACATCTTTGCCCTTTGCCTACTGTTTTTCTAATTGTCTACTTTTGATTTTTTCCACAATTAAGAAAAATATACTTACACTGTTAAGAAAAGTGGGGGAGTATCCCTAATAGAACATAACAATGAAAGCTCAGCTCTTTTCATTTAATACCTATTGCCCCCATGTAGATAAACCCACAAAATAGTTTGTGCTAAAGAACAAAGACCAGTATTCCTGCAACAATCTGAGTTCTTCTAATGTTTACTAGATATGGACAGATGTGACATTATTTCCTTGCGTACAGGTCTTTCCCTCTTCCTGGGTCAATCTTCAGCATTCCTTGGCTAGTAGCTACCTAACCTCACCTTTGACTTCCTCGTCCCACGGTATTCCCCTTGTGAGTCTGTCTTCACATAGTCTTCTTGTAATGAGATACCAGTCATATTGTAGTAAGGGTCCACCTTACTCAAAGATAAAGTTACCTTAAGGAATTACATCTATCCTTTTCCAAATAAGGTCACATTCTGATGTACTACAGGTTAGGACTTTGACATACATTTTTTTGAGATAAAATTCAACCTATCAAAGACAGACAGAGCTCACTTAATGCAAGTGAAGAATGGATCATGTCAGGTAGAAAGGAAATATTAATAATAAGTAAAAGAATTATAATTATAAGCCTACTTATCAGTCCAGGTCATAATATATGGATGAGCTAGGCAGCAAAACTGCCTTAATGTGGAGCCTTAATACAGGATTCCTCCTAAAGGGAAACAGAATCTGCAAAGGCCTGAGAGTCTTCGAAGGTAGGAGGCAGACAGTGCAGACAGTAAAGAGAGGAAACATGCAGATCCTGTTCCACACGATTTATGGTGGTGAAGGTTGAAAAGGGCACAGGAAAAAAATTGCAGCTGATGGTAATAATCACAAAATGTGGTAAGTGTCCCCAGGAATGACTATAAAGATTGAAAAGGCAGGATAGCAAGGATAGCATACTCTTTCACTTTGCCTCATTACTCAAGAAATTGAGCATGCTCCGTGGAGCCCCGCTTTTCAAACTGTTTGGTCACAAGCTACATTGGCATTTCCTAGAAGTTTGCTTGAACCCTGCTCAGCTTTGTAAGATCTCCCTGGGGTCCATATGTAACGTTCAACTTTGAGAAGTATGACTTTACGGTTTTGAGGTAGAGAAATAAGAATTCCAGTTTCTATACTGCTACAAATTTGTTGTTTTAACTGAAATGTATGTTTCTGCATCTGTGAAAGGGTCATGGGAACTGGTTAGCTTTGGGATATTCAAATTTTGTAACTCCTCACATAACAAGCTCTCCTCCAAGTTTTCAACTTCATGCCGAAAAATAGTTGTCCAAAGCATATAATAAGATGTACTTGTTGGCTAACCAGCACAAGATGTTTTCCTTGGAAAAAAAGTTGGGCTTTTTAATTTGGTTTATTGTATTAGGGAAATACAAACGTTTAGATAGCATTTTCACTGAACAGAATAGGTGAACCTCTGAAAAGGTATTACTTATTTGAATTATTGATGATTTGTACTTTTTACCAATAGCTATGCCACTGTCTGTTGTTCCCTAAAATAAGAGAGTTTCTAGATATATAGCTCAAGTGTAATCAGGCATTCAGTCACAGAGATAAGAAGATTATATTTTAAGTGGTATTATGAATATTCCAGAAGTTAGTAAGAAAGCCAAAGTTCAGACCTGAATTTAAGCCCAAACTGTCAGTTATCAAAAAAAAAAAAAAAAAAAAAAAAAAAAAAAAGTGGATCATTTTGGACAGAATCCAAATGTTTATTGCTAATACAATATAACAGACAAAAACACACAGGAAAGTATCTATCTGTCTGTCTATCTTTGTCTGATTTTTATTCATCAAATTGCAAATAAAAATAGTCTTCCTTAGCACCGTCTGAAAGATTTCATGTGCTGTGACATTGATTCTATTAGGAAAGTAAGCCCCCAGTCAATTACATAAGCAGACACAATGCGTTCTATGTCTACAGTCTAGTGGTCCATTTTGTACCATGTCTTTGTGAGAAGCCTGATCAGTTATAACTTTATAAGGTTTACCAATGATTGGACCTGCATAATCGGGACTTAGAGACTAGGAGTAACGCTTAGGATGATAAAGTTCCTGGTACTTATCTTCAGCAATGATGGAAAATTACCAGTTGGTGTGTTTATAAGCACAAGAGGGCTATCTCAAAATGATTTTACATCAATTATGAAATAAATTCCATTTAGGTTAATAAATTAAACGTTGATATTATACACGGAACTGGTCACTTCCTTGTATTAGAGTCAAGAAACAGACTAGAGAGAATCCTTAGTTCCATATGTATTTACTGAAATTATAATCTTTAAACTACTGAAGCAACCTGAATTACACTGCACAGAGTTCATAAACAGAATACCTTTAAATTTTTGTTTCCTAGTCTCTTTCTCACAACTCAGAAACATCTTTAGACACAGGATTTCCCACATCACTCATGTACTTGGCTGATACCTACAGCAAAAATACTGCTAAAAATGAGTGGGTGGAAGAAGTATTATAAATATTATAGAACTTCAGCAATGTGACGTGAGGGGAAAATCATATGTATATATCTTTTCACTTCAGTGCTACCTGAAAGATTTTTCCTATCTTACTCAAAAGATCTTTTTCCCATAGCTCCTTTTGTTTCCCTCAAAAACAGCATTTCTCAAATTTCAAGCTGCTTACGTATCACCTGGGACCTTGCTGAAATGGAGACCTGGATTTGGTGGATCTGGGGTGAGCCTGCTGTTCTGCATTTCTAACAAGCTCCTAGGTGACGCTAAGGCTGCCGAACCATGGGCCACACTTGGAGCCGCAAAGCTCTAAGGGAGCGTCTCTCCCAAACTTGCCATTAAGACAACCAACTAAAAGCTTTCGTCTGGAGATCTCATTGGGGAATCGAGTCAAAAATTTGTTACATGGTCTTTCCACATGGGATAAACAGACAGATGTGAAGGATAAAGTGTAACAGAGTAAGAAAAGAACTTTTTCTAATCAGACAACTCAAATTTGGTTGTAGTTTCCAACACTGAACTCATGTGACATTGAAAAAAAATAGTTTAGCATTTTTAGGTTTCCTTTCAAGTAAAATTGGGATTATCATCCCATCTAGAGGTTCCTCAAAACATTAAAGATAGAGCTACCATGTGACCTAACAAACTCACTTCTGGGTATATATCCAAAAAAAAATGAAACCAGAATCTATAATAGACATCTGCACCCCCATGTCCATTGCGTTATTCTCAACAGCCAAGATATGGAAACAATCTGTATGTCTAACAGTGCATAAAATGGATGAGGAAGATGTAGTGTGTGTGTGTGTGTGTGTGTGTGTGTGTGTGTGTGTGTAATAGAATTTTAGAATGTTCTATATATACATATACACTGACATTATGCTATGGAATATTATTTATCCAAGAGAATGAAGGAAATCCTGTCATTTGTGACAACATGGACGGACAACTGGGGGCATTTTTTGAAGTGAGGTAAATCAGACAAAGACAGATACTGCATTGCCAGGAATGGCCAGCAATCGCTGTACCCATGGGTGAAAGATGACTCCAAACTTGGCTGTGAAAGAGGAGAAGGGCAAGGGGGTCAACCCTAAGTGACAAAGACCCTTTGCTCTTCTTTGCTCCTGCTTCTATTTGTCCTTCAAGATCATCACAAATCCTTTATCACAGTTCCTCAAGCATGTGATGTGTGGCACGGGGTCTCACTAAACTGGGAGGATCTGTTTACGGGGAAGATACGATATGCTAATTTGGGCGTGGCTACGAGTTCTACTAAACATCGCCTACTGGACAATGCCTACATCTCTTAGATCACAGGGTGGCTGTTTGGGCGAGGAAAGTTTCGGGGAAGGCAACTCCCCACGGCTTTCCAACGGCAGAGTGGTCACGCAGGCCTCAGGATTCCGAAAGCCAACGCCCTTGTCCGAAACCTTCCCTGCCCTCTGCGGCCTCTGTGTTATATTTTAGCAAGCCAGGTACTATGGCTGATTTCATGCTCTCCATTAAGCCCAACACTGCATGATCTCACTTACCTTTTTGGAATCCCAAAAAGCTGAACTGGTAGAAACCGACAGTAGAATGGTGGTGACCAGGGCCTGGAGAGCAAGGGAACTTGGGAGATGTTGGTCAAAGAGAAGAAAATTGAAGTTAGAAGAAGTAGTTCTGGGAATAAACAGTACTTGATTATATACGGTGAAGTTGTGATGATGGTAGATCTGAAATGTTCTCACCACAGAGAAGAATGATAGTTGTGCGACGTGTGGTGTCGGCGAATGCGAGGGGGTAATCCTATCCCAGGATATAACTGTATCAAATCAACACGTCGTACACCTTAAACTCACATAATGTTATCTATCAATTATATCTCAATAAAAAAATAAAGTTCTAAGATTTGAATAGAATGATCTACGTGAAAGTGCTTCTTCACTGATAAAGCGCTCTATAAGCAGATTAGAATCCTGTCCGCACCTGCCGCTCTTCAGCCCTCCCCCGCCCCGCATCAGTGCCACGGGCCGTGTCCTTCCTTTTTTGAGCTGTGAAAACTGCTTAGGGAACTGTCACTCAGCAGCTGCAAAGACTGCCAGCACTAAACCAATTTGATAGAAGGATCCAAGAAGGGAGAGGACAGAAGATTTTCTTTCCTCTGCAGTTCTAGTTATAAAGCCTGGATATAAAAGGAGAGAATCATTGTGGTATGGCATATGAATTTTAAGATGCTTTCACTGGGTTCATTCATATTCTAGAGTGGTGTCCTCAAGAGTTTTTACCACCTTAGAAAGTAAAAAACATATATATTGTCTTCCTTTTTAAAAAAATATTAAAAGGAATATGTCATCTTTACAAAGATGGGTTATTAGAGTCATTGATCATGTAACTACATAGATAAGATTCTGGACCTATTCGCAGGTAGCTACAAACCAACCAGCAACTTCGCGTTTGATATATAGATGAAGTGAAATTGCTTTAAAACTAATGCAGAATTTATTTGTAGGGCACAATTTATTAGTATGCATGAAGATGAATTAGAACCTGCAAGCTATATTAAATTTAATGCATGAGAAAAGGAAGTAATGAATTACTTGAAAATCATTTTAAAGCATCATTGCTAACGCAGCTGCTAAACCGTAGTAGTCCTAACTGCAGAGACAAATATTATTAAACCTGCCAGAGTCCCCAAACTGTGTTTTACACAATTCCTGAAAGAATATAAGCAAAGGCATTTGACTCTCAGCTTCATGTATAAATACAGCATGAAAGTATATGCACCGTATCTGCAAAAAATAAATAAATAAATAAAATAAAGGCTTTTAGTAATTCAAGATTCCCATAACAGAATTCTTATGCTAATGGTTAAAACAAAAGTTGCTTTTAATTTTCAGAGGGATGGAACATGGAATTGATTAACTTCATATTTCTGATGGATGAAAGAAAATGTAATAAATGACAAGATGAGCCTGAAACTGCGCTCACCCGGCTTTATTTAGCGTTGGTGCTCAGTTAGCTGACTTCACTGGAGCTCGAATATTGCACTGGCTAAGCCTTTTAGTGGGCACTAAATCTAGCGGCATAAAAGTGAAGCTAAAGAGTATTTACAGGTCTTTTTCATACAAAGTGCAAACCAGCATTCCATTTATAATCCTATAATAACACTTTGTAATCTGCATACCAATGCAGTGCAAATAACACATTTACTTTAGAAATGAGCATAATTAGATTATATAGATCATAGTGGAATTAGACGGAGTGACCTTTTGTTAGCATTCTCTGATAACTCAAGAAAATTTTACTACTTGGCTGCCTTTTCTCTTTTAATCTAAATGATCAGTTTTTGGCATGAGCCTCTAAAATCTTCAGAATCTTTCAGTTTGGTTTCTAGGAAGATTTCCTTTCCCCAGCAGGAGGGAGTTGTAGCGTTGGACACGGAGAGCTGGAGTGGATGCTCTCTTACATACACTTGAGATGAGGAGGAGAAACATATAAAGTACAAAATGAAGGGTGATATAAAATGATTCATAATTGCGTTTAGTATGGTTTTTGTAATTACATTTTAATTCATATTTTTGAGGATGTGCTTTACTTTTTATGCATAATTTAAATCAAATTGATATATTACAGAGTTCAAGCCTAGTTTTCCCTTTAATAATACATCAGAAATTTTGCATCAGACGATTAAATGTCTTCTAGTCATTTATTCACTAAAATAGCTTTGTGTACCTACTATGGGTCTCAGACGTGAGGATAAGTTACCTTGACCACATGTTTGTTTCAAAGAATTTTCCTCCTGGAATGCGAATGGCAATCAAAGATAAGGGAGGTACAGTGATGATAACAGCAACATAGGCCAATCAGTTATTCACAAAGTAAATCTCAGCTCCTTCTGATTAAAGAAATACAAGTGTATTAAAAACCGCTTATAACTTTAACGTATTTCTGCTCTCACTTTTAGGTGCTCCCGATAAGCACAGATCTACATAAAGGAGGCATGCATTTCTGCATGTATGTCACCGACGGGGACTCTTGTCCCCTCCAGGTCATGGAGGGTTAAATTCACAGCATGCATCTAACCCTCCCTCCATTCTTCCGCCTGGGAAATTAAAAAACTTCCCTGGTTTTTGAATAAAAACCAGGTAAAACAACCCAAAGGTAAAACCACACAAAGACAGATTGGGAGACTACCCTCAAGAAAATTGAGTTTTTCAGCTCTACTTCCACAGGGAAAAATTTGTTTCAAGGTCTTTGCTCAGAAATCAATCTCATGAGAGCAAAAGAAACTCATTTGGTTAGACCATCTTTATAGGACTGTAAGAAAGATCACAAGTCTCTAATAAATACGAACATTTACCTAATTAAAAAAAAACAGCTGGAATATGGGCTTCTTTAGAGTTCTAAATCACAAAACACATAAAAGATGTGTACGAATGTGTGTGTCTCTATGTGCCGATAAATACATGAAACAAAACACAACATTCTCATAGTTTGTCTTCTGTCCTTTTCCTCACCCCCGCCGTTTGATCCCTGCTGTCCGTTCAAACTTAAAGATACATTGTGAATTTCCCTTGACACTGTCCTAGCCAGAGCAACCCTAAAAGGTCTTAGAAGACTCTTTTAAGGGAACTCCCCCTTCCATTCTTGTAATGTTCATTAATTCTTTGCACTTCAGCCAGAGCAATGTTTTTTAAAAAATAATGTCCTCTTTTTACTTTAACTCTCCAATGTATTTCCATTGCCCTGATAGGAAAATGCCATGTTTAATCATAGCCATATAGTCATATGTAACAACTGTTTCCCAACTCTGCAAACAAACGATTTCATCTCCTACACACTACTCTTGTCTAGACACACCGGTCTCTTTTCTGTTCTCTGAGCACAAACTTTTCTCTTCCTCTAGGTGTTTGCATTATTTACACCCACTAACTGAAAAGTCACTTCTTCTACAGCCGGCTTTTTGGGTTCTTCAGATCTCAGCAGAACTGTCACCTCACGGAGACTGTTTTGTACCTCCTTCCTAAAAGCGGCTTTTCCCAGTTCAGTGTTTATCCTATCATTCGGATTTTTGTTATTCCTTCGTAACACTTGTCCCAGTCTCTAATAATCATATCTATTGTCTTGCTTATAGTCTGTTTCTTGCCATGGTATAAGCAGATGAGAAGGCTCCTTGACTTCCTAGTTGCACCTTTTTATGTTTGTACCTGCCGAGTACCTGCTACCCGGTAGCCAGGCCGCTGAGTGCGGAGTAAGTGCGCTGCCCATGCTGGTGGCAAAGGGGCGGGGGTAGGATCTAGGCTGGGGTGCTTATGGATCCATTTGGCTTCTGCTTAGGAGTACAATGCGATATACACGGAAGACACTTTCTGCCGAATGTGCTTATTTTATATCTTGTGGCTGTAATAAAATTGCAGAAAAGATTTGTGTGGCTCATGAGTTTTTTTAATATTTGAAATTTTAAAAGATTGTATGGATTATTTTGTCCCTAGTATCTGCATCCCTCCACCCTTCTAATTCTTTGAGTCCTATTCTGGAACTTTCCCTCTTTTTCAATTGTATCTATTGATTCTAACTTATCTCTAGCCCTATATTCTTCATCCTTATCTTTCTGCATTGCTAACCTTGATGAATTTACCTGTGCTTATGATTCCATCTATTATATTTATATTGAAAACCACTTGTCCAATTTTGATCTTTTACATGCAAGACCATAACCTAACACTTGAATGTGGCATGATTTAGATAATGGACTTTTATCTCAGTCTTGCAAGATTTAAAAAAAAAAAAAAGATCAACTTTCTTCTTTAAATTTCTTTTTTTTTTTTAAATATTTTATTTATTTATTTGACAGAGATAGAGACAGCCAGCGAGAGAGGGAACACAAGCAGGGGGAGTGGGAGAGGAAGAAGCAGCCTCCCAGCAGAGGAGCCTCATGTGGGGCTCGATCCCAGAACGCCGGGATCACGTCCTGAGCCGAAGGCAGATGCTTAACCGCTGTGCCACCCAGGCACGCCAAAATTTCTTTTTCTTTACAGATTTCCTCTTTCTTTTATTGATATGTCTGAGGCTAGATATCTTGAACTCATCTTCAAATCGATATTCTTTATTTTTATCCCTTTTTGCTTTGTTTGCCCTTAGTATTTCCTTCACAATCTTTCTTGGACTTATCCTTTGTATTTCTTTTCCCATGGCCCTCACTTTAATCCCTTAAATAACTATAAATATTTTCTATCCAGCTCACTGGTTCCAGATTCCTTTCACTATCCACCACTGCCAGATTATAGTTTTAAAAGACATTTTTCATCATGTTTACTCCCACACAAGAACCCAGAGTGGTTTACAGTAATCTATGTTAAAATAATGTGTGCACGCACACACACACACACACACACACCTCTCTCTCTCCCAATCAAACTTCTAAAACCTTTTGATAAATTTGATTTTTCTTTTTAACTTACTATTTTATTTTCTTAGCAATGTGAAACATATTCTCCTTACTATTATTCAGCATGTTAGCACCTCAACTTCAAATTCTAGAGCTGAACTCCAATATTGCCATTCATTCTCCTTCTACTCCATGATTAGCTTTTTCTCTTTGATTTCAAACTCCCTTATAGCTTGTATCATGAATATTATTACTTGAATATATATATCTTTATATGTATTTACTTTTTATATTCCTGACCATGCTTATCGAAGAAAAACATTTTAAATGTCCTCGGAGATTAAAGTTGAAATGTGGTTTATACTTCTACATGCAGGTAGCAAAATAAAACTTAGTTAAATTTAATAGGAATACTAATATGCAAATAAGCATGTGGACATACTACATCTAACAATTCTTACATAGGCACACTGACGTTAGCATCCCTCCAAGTCAAGAGTGATAGAGAGACTTGTAAAAGCACCTTGAGACACTTACTCATCTTTTTACATAAGGAGATGCTTAACATTTTTCCATGAATTAAAAACAGGATATAATGAAAATGTTTTAAAATGTCTTTACATTTTAGAATTCATCACCTTTATATATATATTTAAAGCTCTAAAATAAATGTTTTCTAATTTTTCTTAGGAATATAGTATAGCAATTTTAATAACTTTATACTGGTGGGAAAATGAAGACTATCAATAAATCCTATAATTCTACATTGAATTCATTTTATACCTAAGACTGTTAAAATGTCTTTGATTCTGCAATACAATTTTGAAATATTTCATTTTCATAAACCTGCTCAAGACAGCAGAGCCAAATAGTTTATAAAATGTTCATAGTTAGGAATGCTGCTTTCTCTGCATTTTGACACATCTAGGACATGCAATTATTCATAAAGGTCACTTTCTAAAGAAGAAAAAGAACAATGACCAAAGGCAGCATTTAGGTTTCAAATAGACTATGACAATTTAATCAATGACAAACTCCCAATGTCAAGAACCATCTTATTTCTAGGTAGACAGAGAATGACATTTCATCAGAACTAAGTACAATTGCCCACACTAAAAACTAGCCAAAAAAAAAAAAAGAATTACTAGGAACACTGAGAGCAAGATTTAGAGAAAAAAAAAAGAGGGGAGAGATACCAAGTTACTTTAAGTTTTAAATGTGAATACAACTTTCCTTACTGGTATTTTCAAAAACATCTTCTTATGAATTAAATTATGCATATAATCTTAAAGACACGTAAAATTCGAACCTTGAGAAAATATAACTTATCACCTTGCCCTCCACAGAACTCAAACCTTTCAAATTTGTACTGCAATTATTTGAGAAATTAAATATGGTAAGAATGTCCTTTCACCTGATTTTTCCCCCAAAGTCAAAAAGATGTCCTAAACCATGTATGAAATACATTTCAAATTGTTTTGAAATTTAGTTTAAGAATACCTTTCTAGAAATATTCTGAGATGCCAACTTTTATATTTGTTTTTAAAATAATATTACTCAACATTATCAATCAATAGTCATAACCACTTCAACTATGAACATCTAGTCTATAATTGGTATTAGTGTTTACCTAGGAGACTGCCATATTTGAAAAGATTTCAACTCTCTAAACTTGATTTCTTTTCCTTAAAATAAATATAGCAATAATTTAATACACATGGGGCTATGAGATGATATTGCCCTGGCAATATTTTAGACATATATTTTGCAATAAATATTTTTAATGAGTTACTTATTATTCTGTGCTTATTTCCCATTCTGCAAAATTTTTGTATCCTCATTTCTATGAGATACCCGTGGCTCCTTCAGTGAAATACTAAAACAGGGAGGCATTGTGATAAAATATTCACATAACTTCTGCTCACACACTTGCAAAATAATATTTTAGGAGAGAAGGAGAATAATACAACGAACCTGATTTCCACTGGAAATAGTCAATTCAACCATCACGTGATAGCAGATGCAAACCGGTGGTATGGATTGTCTTTCTGAAACAGGTAGTATAGTATTAGAAAGTGGAAAGTTATAGAATAAAAAGAGTTCTATTTTATATGTTTCTGTGAGCTGAAATGCCTGGATCAATTTGGCTAAATCATAAAATTTTCATTTAATATTTAAAAAGAAAAGAGTATGTTCTAGGTAATCGTGATCGGATGAAGAGCATACTCTCTCCGGACTACTGCTATTAGATATGCATACATATCAAAGTCTACAGAATTAAGAGGGGAGGTTAAATTAACTGTGAAACTTATGGTTTATATAGCTGAGCTAGGTTCCACTGCAAATAGCTGCAAGAATATCAGAAAAAAAAAATAACCGTTAAGAAGGGAAGTTCTATATTTTTTTTTACAAAAAGAAAGATTACTCTTTGTTCATTGGAGATGAAAAAAAGAGAATCAAAACAGTTGAAAAAATAGATTAAGCACAATAATACTCAAGCTTCAAGAGTCTGTTATATGTCAGTTTTGAACTTTACTAATCTTCATCATGTTCTTCCACATTTAAATGTCCAAGATCTTTTCTTTTCCACCCACTCACCTGACCGTTCTAAATCTCTTCCTGTTGATCTCCTCTTCCTGCACTCTACCATCCCTCCCTTGAAAGCATCCTGAGATTGCTGAATATGAAATTGGGAGTGACGACTTCGCATTTCACAAAAGGCTCTCGGTAAGCTAATTTCCTCCAAATAAACTTCAAACTCTACATACCTACAAAGTTTATTTCGTGTGCATATGTACGGAAAGGAAGATACCTGTTTAATATGATCACCATAGAAAGTAAATCTAAATAATTAAGGAAGTAGAGTAAATAGGTATTTTTTTTGTAATTTGTGGAATATGTAGATAAGGGGCATATATTTCAGAAAAAATTCTACTTGTTAGTTATATTCGCTAATACACCTTAACAAATAATTACTATAGTTCACCTTACTGTGGCTTTGGTGTGGGTACTAGGAGGTAAAATCCATGAATTCTGTCTAAAGTCCCTTACAAGTGGAGGTAGCTTTATTTCTAAATTCCTGATTAGAAAGTAACTAGGACTAAATAATTCTTCAATTTCTCTTTTTTTTCAATTCCATAATAAGACCTGCAAGATACTGTATAACATTGTAAAATCTAAGTCATTTGAATCTTAAGTAAATGTTCCAATCTACTTAAACTGTAACCAACATTTACAGCATATGGTTTTTCACCTGCCTCAGTCATCGTATACACATAACATCAGGCTATATTTAGATCATATAAAAAGGACTGAAAAAGTCTATTTGCACATGTATTGGTTGTAGTATCCCCACAATAAATCTGGAGTTTCTCCACGATGCAAACATAAAGCACAAAATCTTCCATTGTATACAACCACTCTATATCATTAAAATACTAGATTGCTGCAGGTTTTTTTTTTCTTAATAGTAATACAACAAACTAAAGAATATCATTAAAGTGCAATATCTTGGGTCAGCTTTATGCACGTGCAGAATAGATAAACAATTAGTGTTAATTCAGAAAAGTCCAAAGGAGGTTTCATTTTTGAGGTTAATCCTTTTATCTCTAGGCTTTGATCTCTATTAAAATTCAAAGACCCCTGGGAGAAGGGACACTTTATCAACTGTAAGTCATTAAGTGTGAATAAAATGTCTGAAATCTAAAAGGCAATGGAGGCATGGGAATAAGGTATTGGTAGAAAGAATTTAAAAAATAGAAAAGCATGAGAAAAAAGCACATTTATTTTTTTTCCTCAGGTCTTGAGAAGAAATAAAAAAATATGAGCATACTGACCTTTGAAACAGAAATAAATATGCTGGCCTCCAGAATTTTTGCCATTGTGCTGAACTATGTACAATTGACTCATTTCAATATTTCCCTGTATATGACTAGTGAACCCTATAATGTCTCTTGGTCTTTCTTTCATGATATCCTGAGGTTCCTCTTTTCACCTTTGCCAATATTAGAACAGAAATGAAAGATAATGATAATGGATAAGCAAGGAGTAAGATTCCTATATATGCATGTGTAGAATACATAATATGGCTTAGAAGATTCACCTAAGAATTTTTTTTTTAAAGATTTTATTATTTATTTATTTATTTGACAGAGAGACAGACAGCGAGAGAGGGAACACAAGCAGGGGATGTGGGAGAGGAAGAAGCAGGCTTCCCCGCGGAGGAGCCTGATGTGGGGCTGGATCCCAGACCCGGGATCATGACCTGAGCCAAAGGCAGACACTTAACGACTGAGCCACCCAGGTGCCCCTCACCTAAGAGTGTTAATTTGAGCACCAATTATAGGATAAATTTACTGCTAGATTCTGGGGATACAAAATTGATTAATCCTTGGTAACTGGATTCCAATTACAGTTTTGAGGATTTTTTTTTTTTTTAAAGATTTTATTTATTTATTCGACAGAGATAGAGACAGCCAGCGAGAGAGGGAACACAAGTAGGGGGAGTGGGAGAGGAAGAAGCAGGCTCATAGCAGAGGAGCCTGATGTGGGGCTCGATCCCACAACGCTGGGATCACGCCCTGAGCTGAAGGCAAACACCTAACCGTTGTGCCACCCAGGCGCCCCAGTTTTGAGGATTTTTCTTAAGATTTTTTAAATTTATTTATTTATTTATTTATTTGAGAGAGAAAGACAGCATGAGCAAGGGTGGGGTGGCAGGTGGGGGAGGGGGAGGGCAGAGGGAGACGGAGGAGCAGAGAAGCAGGGAGCCTGACATGTGGCTAGATCCCAGGACCTAGAGATCATGATCTGAGCCTAAGGCAAACCCTCAACCAACTGAGCCACCCACGTGCCCCAGTTCTGAGGACTGTAATGCTAATATAAACACAGGAGACTCTAGTCTGCTCATTTTAGCCTACAAGGAGTCCTTCATTTGCCCTGTAAATCATGTTATTTCCATTAGTAGATAAAAATACATGTTGTTATTGGATAATTATTGAGTTATATATTTCAAATCCATATGTGTGAATTTCAATTGTGTAATAAAATATTGATTGTCATTGAGGTAAATGATTCACTAAAGATAAAGAAAAATTCAACCATTTCAGAATCTCTAATAAGTCTGCTTTTAGCTTTTCTTTGTTTTCCCTTAGTTCATTTGTTTTGTTTCTTAAATTCCACATATGGGTGAAATCATATGGTATTTGTCTTTCTCAAATAACCAACTTTTTCTTAACAAAAGTAAAAAAAAAAAGATTTATTTTTCTTTTTAAAATTCCATTTATTTACACTCATTTAAAATATTTCCTTATTCCACTTACTTTGGTATTAATATTCTCTTCCTTGAGCTTCTGAAAGAGGTATACCTGATTGTTAACTTTTATAACTATATTCTTTACTAAAATAGGCATTTAAAGCTATAAAATTTCTCTTAATCATTGTCTTATTTACATCTCACAAATTTTGCTACCTTTCCACTGTCATTTAGTTTAAATATTTAAAAAATTTCTTTGAATCATGAATTGTTTATAAATAATATATTTAAAAATTTAAATTAAATTTAAAAATATTTGGGATTTTTTCAAATATGTGATTTTTAAAAAGATTTTATTTATTTATTTATTTGAAAGAGAGAGAGAGAGAAAGCACAAATGGGAGGAGGGACAGAGGGAGAGAGACGAGCACACTCCCTGTTGAGCACGGAGCCCAATGTGGGGCTCCATCCCAAGACCTTGAGATCATGACTTGGGCCGAAGTCTGGTGCTTAACCTACTGAGCCACCCAGGCACCCTAGATATATAATTTTTTCTAATTTAATTGTACTTGGACCAAAGTGCATATGCTGTATTATTTCAAACTTTTGAAATTTATTGATACTTATTTTATGGCTCAGATTTCAGTGAATTTTTCATATGCATGTGAAAAGAAATATGCATTCAGCAGTTGTCACAGTGTTCTGTAATTGTCATTTGGGTCAAACTGATTAATAGTATTGTTCTAGTCTTTTATCTTCATGCTTTTTTTATTGGCCTAATTGTTCTACCAATCATTGAGGAAAGGCTCTCAAAATTGTAAAATAGTCTTGTGAATTTTTCCAGTGGTTCTGTCTGTTGTATTGTTCCAAAGTAGTTCTGTTATTAAGCGTGTACACATTTAATATTATTATAACTTGAAGAAGTGACTCTTTTCCATTATGAAGCATTCCTCATTTATTTGGCCATAATGTATATGTTGATGTTTACTTTGTGTGATATTAATGCACCTGCATCAGCTTTCTAATACTTAAAGGGCTTGAGTGGCATATTTTTCTGTCCTTTTTCTTCCAGCCCTTTTATTTTCAACATTTAAAATGTGGTTTTAAACAGCATATGATACAGTACTTTTTATTCATTATCAATCTCTGTCTTTTAATTTGTGTGTTTTGTCTGTTTACATTTAAGGTGATTATTGAGATAGCTGGGTTAAAATCTACCTTCTTGTTATGTGTTCCTGTTGATCTGATTCTCTGTTCCTCATTCCCATCCTTCTTTCGAGTCAATTAAGTTTTTTTAATATCTTGCTTTACCTAGCCTATTGATTTCTTAGATTTATTTCTGTTATATTTTAGCTGTTGTTCTAGATAATAGATCAAATACCTTTAAGTCTTTAAGTTGTTCTAGAATAATCTATATCCTGAACAATGTAAGAATCTTACTTCAGGGTGCCTAGGTGGCTCAATTGTTAAGTGTCTGCCTTTGGCTCAGGTCATGATCCCAGAGTCCTGGGATTGGCCCACATCCAGCTCCCTGCTCAGTGGGGAGTCTGCTTCTCCCTCTCCCTCTGCCTGCTGCTCCCCCTACTTGTGCTTGCTCTCTTCCTGTGTCAAATAAATAAATAAAATCTTTAAAAAAAAAAATCTTACTTCAGTTTAAGTTCACTTACTCCCATCCCACTTTTGTGCTCTTGTTCCCATATCTTATTTCTACAAAGTAATCATCCCATGACAACCATTCTTTTTTTAACAATGTAAATATATCTTTTTATAAATAACAATCTTTATCCACATGTGAAAACTCTATTTATCCACGTATTTATGTTTTCATTGTCTTTTTTTTTTAACTTTTCATTTGTATGTACAACTTTTCATACAAACAATCCCAAGGTGATCACACTAGAGAACTCTACGGGAACAAATTCTCATTGTAATCTTTGTGAATGACAACATTTAGTAATGTGCCTTGCAAATCTTGTATGACCTTATATGGTATGACAGTAGTCTCTAAAAATTACTTAACATGGTTTATAAATTTATAAATGCCTTTAACTTCTACCTTATTTCTTCTCGGGTTTAATTTTTTTTTTCTAACTCTGAGAAGCTATAGACTATTTCATAAATGAAGAAAAGTTATTGTATTTTAAAAAATGTTAACCATAGAAACCGTTATTAACAATAAAACTTTACTTCCAAAAAGTTTACTTAAAAAATAACTAAAATCTGTTTATACCCATATTTAAGATAAGAATTAAATCCTCCTTCCTTTGGATCATTCAAATTTAATCAATATAAATAGCTTGAAAATATGTGCAAGTTCTTTGAAAATCCCAAATGTAATTACTGAGATCATTTCTAAACTTGAAAACATGTCCTATTGAAAAGGAATAACATATTGGTACTTAATGTTTGTATAACAAGTGTGGAAATATTAATAAATTTGTGTATTATTACCTATTTGAATTTTATTTTGGTTGAGATTATTAATATTCATCCTCCTTGTATCCAAATTTTGACAAATTAGGGTACCTATATGGCATAAAAACATCTCTTCCAACTATTACTTCTTATTTAGAGAGAAAAAAAAGTCTATATCAGGTTTTCATACCCAAGTAATGTTTTAGGTATATTAGTTATCTAAGCCATGTGTACAAATAACCAATATGTCATTGCTTCTTCCTTTGACTGCCTTTTATAATATTTGTATTCCATATTTTGTGGATAAGTCATGTGATTATTTGTAGTTTGAAAATTATTAAGCCAGTATTTTAATCACCATAATACACAGATGGGTCCTATCATTAGAGTGATATTTTAGTTGGTATCTTTCCTTCAAATTTTCATTAACCTGAGGTACTTTATTTTAAATAAAATTGAAACTCCAGCTTTATTTCTCCTTGCCTATGTGTGTGTGTGTGGGTGGATAGGTGTGTGTGTGTGTGTGTGTGTGTGTGCGCGTGCACACATATGTGTGTATTCTTAAGGATGTTACTACTGTTATTATGTGCTAATGTGACCTGAAACTAGGTGTCAAATGCCACTCTCTCAATATTTTTCTGAAAGGAAAAGTTAAGTTGTTTTCCCAATAAGTATATGCCAGATACTAAATCACACATAACATTACTTCTTCAAAGTGATTTTGAAATGCTGGCTGTAGTTAACACCCACGCTGACATGCAAAAGACTTGGCAAAAGAAGGTCTAACACCAAAAAGATCTACCAATTACATATGAAAATATATGATTTACCAATATGAATATATTTGCTTAGGTTATTAAGAGATTTTGTAATTAATGTTGCCTGAAATTAACAATAGTTCTCTGTATCAATGGGTCAAGAACTTCAATGGAGTTACTTTAGCTATTGCTGCAAGAAAGCATAATTAAGGATTCCTGAAATCATTACCACCATTTTTTTTTTCCTTTCTAGAGTGAAGCCTTTTTTGAAAGAAAAACATTCTGAATAAGTATATGCTCCAGCTATTTTTCTCCATCTGCTTCCTTGATCTTAAGTACTTTCTTATATCAGGAATTAAATGTTAAATACTACTTTTTCTTGCTGAAAGCAAATTAAAATGATGAAGCTAAATTTATTCTTTGTCATTTACAATAAGAAATTGAAAAAATGATCTCAAATTAGCATATATTAGACTACTCTAGACAAAGCTAAAATCCAAAATTTGAACTAAAACTAGATATTATAAGCACTTCATAATCTAGTGTATCATGTTACTGATGATCATAAATAACTTTGACATTTCTTGTTTTCTGATAACTCGCTGTCATGAAATAGTTGAAGAAAATGTCTTTCTTTTGGAATACTTGCAAACTTTAGACAAAATTTTTAAAAACTTTAGTAGCTTAAATATAGTGTCCAGTAATTTAAAATCAATAGTATCAAGAACCATAACAACAATATGCATAATCAATAGGCTGTAACTTTTAAAGATATCTTCCTTAAAGTCCCAAATATATTAAAATTTGTTACAGATATATTTATGGCATACTTATGGCATTCATACAGCATGGCATATCCTCGAAGCACTTTATAATCTATACAATTTCATGGAGAAAGCCGTTAATATTGTTCCCTTGATCTTGGTGTGGCTACCGGAATATATGGATTTTGAACTTCATACGAGCTTCTCTTGAAAATCAGTAAAATGCAGTAACAACATAGTAATCTTTCCTTTAGGTCTCTAAATCATTCTTCTAAGACATAGATTCTTATCTTTCTAAGTTGAATAAATAAATATAAATATCATAACATTTTTATTTGCTAATAATAATCGAATTTCTTTTTATCTTACTTTTCATGAAAAATATGACTTACTCTAAAAAGGTGACTACAGGAGCAAAAAATCAGAGTTGAGTCTTTGTTTCTTTTTATTAGTGATACAATGAAAAAGGAATTCAGAACAGGATCTCGTCTTCAACTGTGTTTAACAACTTCAGTTGGAGATAGAGATATGGCTTCAGTTTTAGTTTGATGAAAATACTTCCTCACAGCAAGGATTCTCAACATGGCCATTTCGTTACCATTGGAGTTAGGACTATAACAAATTCCTGGGGCGCCTGGGTGGCTCAGTCATTAAGTGTCTGCCTTCGGCCCAGGGCGTGATCCCAGGGTCCTGGGATCGAGCCCCTCATTGGGCTGCTCTGCTGGGAGCCTGCTTCTTCCTCTCCCACTCCCCCTTCTTGTGTTCTCTCTCTCGCTGGCTGTCTCTCTCTCTCTGTCAAATAAATAAATAAAATTAAACAAACAAACAAACAAACAAATTCCTAAAGGCGGCAGTCCCTCAAGGAAGTTGGAGAGGAGAGCAGGGCAATAAAATGGAATATTACACTGTTGAGAAAAATGAATAAAATAACACAGCATGTGTCAATACTGAAACATCTCAAACTAACAATATGAAGAAAAAATCATGAAACAATGCATATAATATAAATCGAATTATATGAAATAAAAAATATGCATATGTGGTAAAACCTTGAGAAAGCATATGAAGTGCAGGACAGTGTTCCTTGCTGGGGAATGTGGAGTGAAACAGTTCTGGAGGGGCACACAGAAGCCTTTGCATTACCTGCTGATTTTCCACATTCTGAGCTAGATAATGGGGTTTCCATGTTCTGTGTTAGATAATGAGTGGGGTTTCCATGTTCTGAGCTAGATAATGAGTAAATGGGTTTGCTTCTTTATTATTTTTTAAACTGCACAAATCTACTATATGGACTACCGTGTATGATATTTATAGTAAAAATGTTAAATATAAATAGGATGCAAGACGTTAGAGCAGTGACCGTAAACTGCTGAGGGTAGATATTCTGATTGGCCATCAGAGAAGAGACTTCATCACATTCAGACATTGGGGAAACAGGAATATGAGTTGCGGCTTCAAAATAAAGGAAATAGAACAGATTAAGCTCCATGAAGAAGCAGAAGGCAATTAGCACACAGAGGGAACCAGAAGTCTCAAATAAGAAGAGAAACATTTTCCCAGTGCTATGAGAGGGAAAGAAGCAAAGACAGTGGATAGAATTACATTTTTAGGTGGCACAGGAGCAGATAGGATTTTAAAAAAGGTATTACTGCCTTGCTTTCTATTTTCCATGGGAAGTAGAAGTTAATATTCTACTGAAAGCACAGATGAAGGCGTAAATAAGGAATTGAAAACACTGGGAATGTAAAATTACTGCAGGTAAGAAATGAAGAAGAAACGAATAATGGAAGGAGAATGGTGTGCAGACATTATTGAGGGTAAGGATAAGGTTTATTATGTTATCACCAGACTACACAACTGAGTGATTTTCTTCACTAATGTTCAGAAACTGGGGTGTAAATGACAACTGTATTGATAGATGAAGGACTGCTGTCTTCATACAGTTGATAGAACAGAAGGTTTCAGGTCACCGAGAAGAATATGAAAAAAATAAGGGAGCTCTGATTTCTAGACTGAAGAGGAAGGATATAAACACAAGAGCCACAGAAAAATTGAATGAGAATGCCAAGGTCAGAAAATAGTGAGACTCAAACCTGGTTATACCCATAGCAAGGAATGGAAAGACTAGTGTGAGCCTGGGATATTGAAGAATGTTCTTTCAAGGATTAAGATACACATAATGGTAAAGTCCAGGGCAGGGCCTTGAGTCCACGTGAAGGAGAGTATATCATTGCATTGTAGTTGAAGTAGGAAAATATGACAATTTGCATTGCTTCAAGGATTAGAGGCCATAGATTAGGAGAGGAAGCACTAGGAAAATGCTTTTGTCCTGTGACACAAAACCCTGAGATGTTTATACATATAAGTTCACATTTAATCATCTCACTTCAATCCATTAATTAAACGCATTGAATAGACACGGGCTTGTGGTATCCCTCTTTCCTCCCACAAATTTCTCATGTTGCATTTAAAATTTTTATTCTGATTTTTTAAACTGATCTTTTCTTTTTTAGGATTATTGCTAATGTCTATTTTAATAAGCAGTATGTGTGTGTGTGGGGGTGTGTGTGTGTTTAATCTTGATTCCTCATAAAAAGTGCCAAGGGGAAGAAATCAACAATTGATTGGCTACCAGGCTTGGAAGAAGTTGTTTATACGTCTAACTACACAACAAACTTATGTGATATGCAACAAGCCTCCTAATCTCTCTAGTCAACACACTTATTTATCATTGGCCTGGTAGTACTATCTCGGCCTCCTTCATAAACTTGGAAAGAACAAAACAAGATGGCACCTGTCAGAGCAAAATGGAAATACAAGGTATTATCAAGTTTATGATTCTATAAGTAAGCATTAAATCCTAAGTAACACGAAGTAGGTATGATGAAGAGACCTAAACACAAAGTGAGACTCTCTATAGAGATGAATTTGAGTTAACATAGTAACTTTGATCCATGCTAGATAGATTATTTAGAGATTTGGTTTATACAAAATCACTGTAGAGCTAGTATATCATTGGTATAAATAATTGGATAAATTTATTTTTTTCCACTTATGTATCTTCATTTCATTTGATAAAATGCTAAAATATCTTTTTAGCATTACCTAGTTTTTCATAAAGTATCTTTCCCTCCCAGACATTGTATATAGAGTTTTCCATGAATTGTAAATTAGCATCCAATGAAAACAAGTAAACCAGATTTGATTAAGATTTTCTTAAGGAAACTTATTACATGATGAAATAAACTACAGATGATAATGTTTTAATATACCATGCATCATTTAATCTTTTTTTTACTTTTTAAATGGAAATTAATATACATGTATTATGAAAAGGTTTTATGGATTAAAGTTTATAAGTCTCTAATAATTAAAGATTGAAAGATGCTACTTTCTACTTACAGCGCATTTTCTATGAAATGACATTCAGTAAGAGACACTAAATACCCAAAGCAGTTTTATCTAAATTGTAATGTGTATATTCCAAATTAAGATCACTTAACACATGTTAGAGGGTCTTTTTATTATCCTGTTTCTCTGTTCAAAATTCACAAGCCTATATGAGTTTAAATACAATAGCATACTATTCCACTCTATAGCATGAATTCGTTTCCTAGATCCATGGTACTTTTGTCTGAAATTTAAAATGTCATGTAATTAGAATTGTCTAGTCATTTCACTTGAGAATTTAATTTAATTTATGAAATTTGGCACTTATAAAATACTTCCGATACTCAGGTTTCTAAAATGTATATGAAAATCATAAAGTATATGTGATATATAAATGCCATATATGATATATATGAATAAATAATGTTATATTTAATTTATTTATATTATTTGAACAATAGTCTTATAATAGGTATATACACTCTCATATTGTCCAAAATATAGTTTACAGATCCTGTCATGTTTGCAAACCAACCTTTTCTCATGTTGAAAATAATCACTATGACCAGCCTGCAAGAACTGCATCTTTAAGAATATAAGAGAACTCCCAAATGCTTCTTTCAGGTTTACATAAAAGTTTACCTCAAAAAATTAAAGAGAGAATTACCATATGATCCAGGAATCCCAATTTCTGGGTATTTGGCCAAAAGAATTAAAATCAGGGTCTCTTAAGAGATATATGTACTCGTGTTTCCACTGCAGCATTATTCACAATAACAAAGATGTGGAGACAACCGAAATGCCCACTGGCAGATGAATGAATACAGAAGATGTGGTGTATACATGTGATAGAACCTCACTCAGCCATAACAAAGGAAATGTTGCCATATACGACAACATGGATGAACTTTGCAAATATTATGCCAGGAGAAAAGAGCCAGATACAGAAGGGTAAATAGTGCATGATTCCACTTCGATGAGTTATCTAAAACAGTCAATCTCATAAAGGCAGAAAGTAGATTGCCCTCTGTGAAGAGGGGGAAATGAGGAGTTGGTATTTAAATGGTATAAAGTTTCAGTTGTTCAAGATGCATAAATTCTAGAGATCTGCTGTAGGACGTTGTGCTCATAGTTAACATGTTATACTATATACTTAAAATTTAAGAGGGTAGATCTCCCATTACATGTTCTTATCAAGTTAAAATTAAAAAAAAAAACACTATAAAATTTTTAAAAGTTGACCTTCTAGGATGTGTCTATGCTGCCTTGTTCAGGAAGATGGAGTATAAGCCTTGCACATCCTAGTACTGAATCTATTTCCTCAAAGGATAATGAGTCTCAATTTGATTTTCTCATATTTTAAAATCATTTACCTGTCACCTGCTGCAGAGGGCACATGGTCACATGCAAGAAAATAATTACAGCGACAGCAACACTCTTTGGACAATGTGAAAGATCCTTTGTTATTTATCTGCATTGTTCCATAACAGTAGCAGAACAAATTTAAATAAAGTTAGAGCTGCAATTATTTATTGTTATCTTTTAGATTATTTTTTACCTGGATAACACAGAAGAATAAACATAATCAGTTCCAGCTGGAAACACTTCTACACTATGTCAAGGACAATAAGTTCACAAATTGACTTTACCTGCTATTCATGTGGTATATGAAAAGAATCAGGCAAAGGGGAATTTAATTAGTGTGTCTCATAGTAGGAATAAATAGAAAAAACGATAGACTACTGATTGCATTGAAAATGAGTAGCATGCTTAGCTGTCAACAATTGAACAGAAGTGGTTTGTTAGCATTTCTTTGGTCACACACATTTTGATTTTATCAGATTATTTCATGTGGAGTCTAACGTGCATGTGATTTTAAGTATAATGGTAAAATGCAATTTTATTATACTTATAAATTGGAGAGTCGTTATCAAAAATTATACAAAGACAAGTATTTATACTGAAAAACTAAAATATTCTAATATTACTGAAGGCTTTTATAGATCAAAGCAAAAAGCAGAGGGAGAAATAATACCAAAGAATATTTATTTTTATATAGATGCTCCCCGTCTTAAAAACTAGAAAGACAAAACAATAGATATCTCTGATCCAATGAAGCACATTGCCAAAGATATTTTGTCATATACATGTAATTATCATTTGCTGTCTTATTAAAAACAAGGGAAAGA
>NW_024423344.1:40623586-40775668 GCF_017311325.1 Ursus maritimus
TCACAAAAGTGAAAATCAGGAACTTTATTATGTAGTGATTTTGTGCTAGTAATTACTAGAGATATAGTATTATGATAATATTCATTGTGGAAAAATAAATTTGTATATTGCCTTCACATTCACATAGAGTAAACATATACATATTAACAATTCCTTATAAACAAGATTAAATAATTTGCATTACTTGATATTACATTATATTTCTTTTTTTTTTTAATTTTTTTTAAAGATTTTATTTATTTATTCGACAGAGATAGAGACAGCCAGCAAGAGAGGGAACACAAGCAGGGGGAGTGGGAGAGGAAGAAGCAGGCTCATCGTGGAGGAGCCTGATATGGGGCTCGATCCCATAACACCGGGATCACGCCCTGAGCCGAAGGCAGGAGCTTAACCGCTGTGCCACCCAGGCGCCCCTCTGCTATTTAAAACCTAATCTAACCTCAGCTTTTGCTCATGTCCCTTATCTATTGCCTTTGAATTAGTAGACAGCCTAGTTCATGAGTCATGCAAAAATAGCTTAGTTCTCAGTTTGCTTTGTGCTATATAAGGACTCCAGATAAAATACATGCATGCATTTATACATTTAATTTACAAAACTTACTGAGATTATAGTATATGTGATCCTATTAAGAAATATGTAAAAGAGTATCTTTGCCTAAAAGAAAACTACAGGGGAAGTCACCAACATGGTGACATAGGATGCTGTTGAGGTCTTCTCTTCCTGTGGATGCATCAGATACACAGCTACACATAGATCAGTCCCCTCTGAGACAAATTCAGAAACTAGTTGACTGGCTCCTACATATTGGCCAACTGAGAAAATACTTACATTGAAATGGGTAGGAAAGCCTGAGACACACTCTCACCTTGAACCCCAACTCCAGCACAGCACCTTAACCATCAGGTGGGAACTTCCCACTCCCGGCTTCCCCCTGAGGAGTGAAGGAGCACCTGGACCGCACATCTAGCACCCCAGCTTTAAGACTGCCAACTGAGGAATGGGCTCCCAAGTCAGCTAGCTCTGAGAGCCAACGAGACTTGTACTTATAGTCTCCCAGGACTAGGGCAAACAAAGAGGCAGCTGTTAAATGGGTGTGGGAGCACTGTCCGGGGATATCCCCCTCCAGCACAGAGGGAGCGAGAGTCTAGCCCATGATTAGCCCCCATCTAGGCACTGAGTGGGGTCCTCTCTGGAGCCAGAAAGAGCCAGCGGGCGTTTCCCCCACCTTCTGCTCTTTGCTTGCTCCAATAATAAAATCAAGTCTCCAGCTTCTCCCTGAAGCAACTTGTCAATACATCTCGCGCCCCAACTTTTGCAGCTGCCACCCAAGAGATGCACCTCGAATCACCTATCTAGGCTAGCCAATGGAGCTTTGCATTTATGACTCCTACGGGAACATATTAAAGAAAAAAGCAGTTATCAAATGGGCACACAAACACTTCCTGCAGCTCGTCTCTCCAGGTTCAATGCAGAGGGAGCAGGCAAGAATGGCCAGCTACCAGTTTCTCCCAGAAAGGGGTTTGCCTGCATCCTTTCACGGTCGCTGCCTCGGGACGCGGCTTCTGATCCGCCTGCATATATGAGCTTATTGGGATGATCCAGGAAGCCTGATAGAGCTGTGGACACAAAAGATACACAGTTCGATAAATGGAGGCACAACCCGAGTGCTGTATGGTAGGGTGGTTAACCTGTTCTGTTTGTAAACCTGTTTGTAATCAGAATTTTAAGATACATTCCTACATGACACATGCCTTCACTTTGCGTGGCAAGAAAGTAGTGGAAATCCGTAGGCGATCCCTGTAAAACTTCGGTACTGTGAATTTTTTTTTTTTTTTTTAAAGATTTTATTTATTTATTCGACAGAGAGAGAGACAGCCAGTGAGAGAGGGAACACAAGCAGGGGGAGTGGGAGAGGAAGAAGCAGGCTCATAGCAGAGGAGCCTGATGTGGGGCTCGATCCCATAACGCCGGGATCATGCCCTGAGCCGAAGGCAGACGCTTAACCGCTGTGCCACCCAGGCGCCCCTGGTACTGTGAATTTTGAACAGTTATGTCATTACAAAGTTGAATCAAGAAGCTAGAAACCAATTAAAAGGTGGCTATGCAAACTATAAAGCTACGATAATTTTTCATTTTTAAAAAAATTAGGAAAGATAATTCAGAAACAAAATGCGATAGGTAATTAAGATTTCTGGCGACATTACAAGAATCTGGAGAAGATTAGGAAGGAATGTTAATAATAGATGCTAATGTTAAAACTAGCCATGTTGGACTGAAATTGAAGAAAGTTATACTTACCTTGGATATTTGGACAACTTTTTGACAGCAAGGTCAATCAAACTGTAGAAAAGTTTACTAATGAGGTAGATATGGCAAAGTCACTAAACATCTTTAAATAAAGTTTAGCCATATTAGTGGGAATGGTAGGAGAGCTCTTGTTTGGACTAGACATTTCTTCCAATCACTGTATTTGCTTTTAAACTTATCACCTAGAATTTTCAATAGGCTACCAGTCTCCAGATAACTGGCATTTTCAGTGACAGTCCTTAATCTTTCTGCCTACCTCGAAGTATCAGAAGCTCCTATTAAGAACAGTGAGAATTTTGAAGTCTAAGATTCAAAATCTTGGTTTACGATGAGCACAAGATTTAATATGGTAAATCAGGCATACAAAAGAAACAAAAGGAAAATTTAAAGTAAATTATTTCATTTCCACAATCAAATTTCTCAGTTTCCAGACCTGGTAGAAAGTATCATACAGCAGATAGATGTAACTCAAAATATGTCCTTTTTTTTTTTTTTAAACAATCGCTTTCTGAGAGAGATCATTATATTAGGATCAAGTTACACATTTCTACTGGATTTATGTAAAAATAGCAGCTAGATGATCATGGATTATTGCTATACCAATGTGAAAAATTATAAATTGTATATTATATAATCTTTAAGCCATAGATTGGGGGAAAAGCAATTAGACATTTTAATAATGCAAATAAGGAGAATTTCATTAGATCAAAGATGGGTCTTTCAAGGACATGAAGAAATTCATGAGAAGAGAGAAATGATTGGAAAATAGTATGGTTTACCTCACCCAAAGTAAAAGGAAAACTGGAAATTATTCAATTATTTTAAATAGTATTATACTTTAGATATATAATTCAGAAATAAAAGCCCAGTTTCCTTCAATTATGTGGGGGATAAAACAAGTTTATTTTTTTAACAGCACATCTTATAATATTTGAAGGCAAGAAGACATAATCTCCTGCCAAAATTTATTAAAGTTAAATAATGTCTATTAGTAACTAAATTAAGGCCCCGGGGCGTTGATTTATAGGCACAATACATCCATTCCTGCTGCAGCTACTTACTTACTAAGTCATTTTCTCAAGCACTATGCTAGGCACCAGATACATAAAGACGGAAAATGCAAGAACCTCACAGAATTCAGCTGCAAGTTAGTTATAAATATCAATCCTAAAGAAATTGTATCCACGTTCATTTAAGTATTCCTTCAGAACCCATTTTTTCTTTACCATTTATAGTTTATTTTCACATAAAAAAATGTACAGGAATATTGACTAGAACATACACCGCATTTTACATGGATTCCACGCGTACCCTTCCAGCAGCAATGTTGCACATGGGAACTACAGAAGCCCCATTGCTTTTATATAGACCACTCAGGAAAATATTTATACACCTCCCAGTAATAACTGTGTAGTCAGACACAGTTGAACACTTGCTCTACATTGTACTCCCTACAGCCCGATGAGGGCCTCTTTATACAGATAGGGTAACTGAAGCTAAAAGAGGTTTGCAACTTGCCCAGGGCTAAAATTGTGTACATTGTCAGGGACATGATTTCGACTCTTTGGATGGCCTGACTCCTAAGAGAGCTTTTAACTCCTTCACTCTATCCTGCTAGTCACGGATTAGTTGACCTTGCAGGAAAGTTCCCAAAGCAAATATCCTTAATATGTGAAAGTTCCCTAACACAATTACCTTCTGTTTGGGGATTGCCGTATCATCAGACACCTGCAAACATATACTTAAACATGCCGTATGGTTGGTTTGTATATTATGCTAGTCTTTATGAAACAACTTTTGAAAACTAGCCCCCATGGTGCATAATTGGTAAAAATAACATTGACAGAAGTTTTTTTCATGCGATTATAATTTTAAAAAAATGTTTAACACGACTAAAATATAAGGCAAGCAATCAGCCGTGTTTGTTCAATGAATACAGGTGGATGGCGCTCTCGGATCGGGAGAACGGCTGCTGCAATCTGAAATGCTGCTTCTTCACGTGGCTGCACAACACCTTTGCTGCTCTGATTGCTCCACACCAGCCCAGTCCTTCCCCTGATATTATTTCCCAGTATTCTATAGCCATGCTTCATTACTTGGAATTGTTCTTCAATGTGTCTGCCGCGTGTTCCTTCAGCTTGCCCTATTTGAGATCTCCCCACTTGAGCTCACCATACAACTGCCGGCCAGGTGTCCTGCTGTCATCCAGTTTTTACGTCGGCGCAGTCCCGTGGAGCTGCATTGTAGCAACTGTAACTTCGCTGTTGTTGGGTTGGCCGTATTCCAAGATTTTGTATTAGTGAATACGTCCCCTCGTGATGCTAACTAAAATCAGTGTTAAACATAAGGACCAATATTCTGCTTGTTTTCTAATTATGGCATGTTAGTAAACATCTATATACCTTTACAGTCTACATAATCTTTCCATTAATCAAATTATTTAAATGTTTACCTTGATAACATATTCCTTTTACCATGACTTAAATAGAACATTATTAACACATTAGAAAATTGAACAACTGGTGCATTTACCATCACCTTACAGGCCATCTGAAAGGTTACATATTAATTGACAGTCTCTGGTAAATTACTCAGAAATTCTGTGATGTGCAAGCGTGCAAAAAAAAAATAACAAACTCCGAATATCCATAGAAAATATTAAGGTTGCACTAGGCAAGATACACGGAGAACCACAAATTGATCATAAGCTTCCCATAAGATATGGAAAAATATTCAGAATATAAACATTTATTTTGGAAAGCTACCAGAAAGAAACCTGATACTAATAAAAAATATGAATCTAGTCACTAATATGTTTAAGATTTTGGCTTATGTATTATTTTGCGCTCCAAGTATAGCAAAATATCTAGAAATTGTTACTCTTTGAGCTACTTCGTTGCATAAGTGATCCCACAGCTGACTTGGTATTCAGTTTCCACACCCTTCCACATAAAATACTCATAAATTATAGGTAACATGAAATGGCCAAATGCATAAAAGGTGAACACATTAGCATTTTCCATTCATATTCAGTATATGATGAAGTTTATTAGTTTTCTTATATGGAAAGGCACCATAATAAAAACAGAATCTGATTGAAATTGTTGTTAGAAACTTTAAAGGAGAGTACACGAGTACTAAAGGAAGAAGTACTGCCGGGAAGAAAAAGTAACAAAGAAACAAAGTATAGTTACAGATTGATTGATTATGACAGTATTAGGCAGACCATATTGGTATGTGATAAATCATTTAGTTATAGTAAATTATGTAACTTCTTAGACTAAAAGCTAATCCTCATACTTCATTAGTACTACATAACTTCAAGGTTGGTTGTGTTAGTAAGTTTTATCCGAAAGGTGGGAGGAACAAATAAAGGTTGACGTTGCAGTTGGTAAGGAGCAGCACTCGGACACCTACGTAATGGAAAACAACAATTCCAGTTTACTGTTTTGTGCATGGTACCACAGCACCATTGTTTATTCCAGAATCCAGGGCTAGAGATTTTCCCTTCTTCTACCCCACCCAATTCTGCCACGCCATCATCCTGTAATTCCAGTATAATACATGCCAATATTTGATGTAGTTATCAAATGATGACATTTGAACATAATGTGTATTTAAAAACTAATGCTGACTAGTGTACAGGTTACACGTATATAACTGCTAAATACAAAGTCAATAAAATCATGAATAAAGTGTATGGGAAATGCATTGTCATCTTTCAAAAATTCTGAATTGTTACTTTGTGAACTTTGGTTACATGCACAGCTGATTTATTTTCAGTCAGTTCAACTTCTTCCCATCCCTCCTACTCCAGCTTGCTTCAGTTTCCTATGCACGAGTCAAAGTTGCAAGGGCCTGAGGCATTAGAAGACCATTATATTTTTTGGTGTGTTATCATCTAGTCTTATTGATTTACACAGACTTACCTTTGCACCTGATCTTTATAGAGTTCCACCCATTTCACAATTTTTTCCTCCTCACCCAGACTGCAAAACATGTCAAGTTCAGTGGCTGTTAGCACAAGTCCATGGTGCTCTTAGCACAAGTCCATTGTACTCTTAGGTACAAGGAAAACACACTGGAGCTAGAGAAAACTCTGGAGTTCACTTCAGACATACGTGTGTAGCCAAGTCACCAAGACATCTCTACTCATTTCCTACCTTGTTGGTGCAAGAACACTTGGACACTTGGGGAGGCTGGAGGGCTCAGGCAGAGGACCCGACTCTCAATTGCCCAAATTATCTGGTGTTCTAATATCATTCTTTCTTAGAGGCAATTAGAAACAAGGTTCTTAGCATCTGGTTCCGTCACTTTCTTTTTCTCCGTCTAGAGCGTCTTTATCTAGTTCAGTTTAGTCTTGACTCTTAATCTACTCCTCCAAATTTATTGTTTATAAAATTAATGATATATTAAATCCAACTTTCAAACCTTGGTTTTTATAATGAACTATTTGGGGGAAGATAAAAGGGTACATTTTAATATGTGGAAAATGACCTAGGTTAATATCCCAAAGTATTATTCTACCAGACATATTTTTTCAACGTAGGAAAATTACGAACAATCCAACTTTATTTTTATTTATTTTAATATGTACTTATATCTTGTTTAGTAAGAAATACACTGATATGTACAATTTTTAAAATGTAAGCTGAATTTCATCATAATAAAGTATCATTGTATTCTGAAGTGTGATATTTTAGACCTGACAATATCCAATTCTTAAAATCCGCATCGATTTTATTATTATCAGTAGAATATATACGTAATTTAAGGAATAGCAAGACCTTTACTACATGATATTCTGCAGAAGTAATTATTCTACACAATAGAAAGATTTTCCATATGCTGAAATAAGGAGAGAGAAAATATATGAAGTTTTTATTTTGAAATCTTATAAGATATAAATAACCAAACTTTGTGTACAGAAGCACATGGAAATGGTTTAAATTAATTTTTCTTCAGGTTGCTGTCCTGTGTGCAGAATCATGAAGTGATTTTTTAAATTTTCCCTAATTGTAAATCCTCGGGAGGAAAAAGTACTTTAACTGGGATCACTGCCGGAACTTAAACTTCTTTCGAGTTCACCCGATGATGACAGTCTAAGAGTCTCACAAAAATGCGTTGCTGTTGTAGACTGCTAAATGCAGCATCCCAGAGCGGAAATTTTATTCCGATCTCTATCAGGAGTTCAAAGATGTGGTGCAGCTCTAAGTAGGTCTCATGACTTTTCAAAATTAACTTCCTTTTTGTGTCACTGGGATATTGCGAGAGAACTACTATTCTGGCTGATAGATGATCTGTATAATCAGTGAGGAAATGTGCTCCACTGAGAACCTCAGAATGACCTAAGATGATCTCTTCTCAGGCTGGAAACTTTGAAGTTTGGTTGGCTTTAAATCTTTGAGGATTTTTGTCTGATGAAAACACATTGCTAATATGATAAATCTACAAGTTTATATTTAAGAATCTTAATAGAATTTAAATAAGGCTGGACATTTTCCAAAGAAATAGCTCAAATAGATATATTAGACTTGGCAAAAAGAGTTTTAAGATCTAAGAAACACAACTTTAGCAGGTTACTCTTGGTGACCCACAAAAGTAACATTTAAAGAATCTTACTAAATTTGAATTTAAAAGGTGAAGGAAATATGAGGGCTATTATTATTTTATTATTATTCCATCAGATTGCAGATAAAGCTAAGGGACCATTTTAATACAATTTATTCCAACTGTTGTGAACTTTGTCCAACTAGGTGTGAATTTAGCTTGTTTTTCAAGCATGTGAACTAGATTTGGAAGAAATAGCACCCTGAAAAGGCCAGCGTGACTCTTCTTTGTATGGTTGAAAGTCAAACTTACAAGTGATTTACTTGCTAAATAGACGCTTAGGGGTCCAACATTCTGTTTAGAACTATTTTATTCATGTCTGTGGCATACGAAGCAAGAATATCACAGTTTCATTAATTAAGCATACATATCCAGAAGTAGTTTTCTGAGTCTGAATATTTTAGGGGGAAAATGCAAATCATAAAGCTTTATAGAATGATTTGTCCACATCTGTGTAATTCAACAGATACGTGCGAAGTACAATTTACTTCCTCAGTCAGGGCATAGCATTAAAATTGAAGACTAAGGTGGTATGTCCATCCTAAAGTAGCTTAGCACAAAGAAAAGATGAGAAAAAATTCTCAGTTTTATGTTTTTACTAGTATGCACCGGTTCCCTTAAACACCCAAAGTAAAAGTTACGAGGCCCTCTTCATTTGGGCCTTAAAGTATTCATTAATAGCCTTTTTAAGAGAAAGCACTTATTACAAGTTTTCTAAGAAAAATCACTAAATATGAGTAAATATGTGGCTAAATATGGTTTTCCATATAGTGAAGACAATTCACAATAGAAATAAAAAGAACTAAAAATTCGAAGATCAATGACAAAGTAACCAAATGTAGAAGAAATAAATAAGAGCCAGAAATTATGTTGTTCTATTTAAAAGGATAAAAAGAAAGAATGTAAACTATAACGTGACCCCCAAGTACCAGGAAATAGTCACACAGATCCCTTGTGTGTATGTATCTTTGAGAGCCCAAAACAATTACCGAAAAAAAAAAAAAGGAAAGAAAAATGCAAGAAAGAAAGAGAGAGAAGGAGGGAGGGAGGGCGGAAGGGAGGAAGGAAGGCAGGAAGTAAAGGAGGAAGGAAGAGAAAGAAAGAAGGAAGGAAGAGAAAGATAACGAGAAAGAGAGGGAGCGGAGCCAGGGAGATAGGAAAGAAGGAAGGGGGAGGGAGAAAGAAAGAAAGAGAAAGATTGATTTTCTTTCAACTGGATACTCTCTTTCTCTGCTGTTATTGTCCTTTATAACAGTCTTTAGTGCTGAAGGCTTGTTCTATTACAACCTTATACTCTATCATGACTCGTGTCGGGACTTTACTCTCCTGCTGTAAAGCTACTTCCCAAATCTCTGCTACTGTATGTTCACTCACCCATGAGGAAGAAATAATAATAATAGTAATAATAATACCTACTACCAATACAACCCGTTCTTTGTCCACACATCACCTCGTTTCATGCTCTCAGTAGTCCTGGAGGTAGACAAGCAAAGCACTCTTGTTTTCGTTTGAAATGTTAGTAAATACGCTCTGGTAACAGTTTGTAAATTGCTAGTTCCTAGTTTATTTCCAGTTTCTCAGGCTCATCAAGCCTTTTCCCATGAAATACACAGCGAATCATCTACAAATGCAAAAAAACTCAGATGGCTCTTAATATCAACCATATTCTGAGCCAATTCTGATCTAAAAACAGCAGCTATGTGTAACGTCAGCACTTTACTCCCATTTCAGAGCAAATGCAGTTAAACCTTTGCCTTGCTTTTTCTAGTCAAGTCCTGTGCTGGATTATTCTATCGTGCATCCCCTGTGGTAGATATTTGAAACTGCAATTCGGCATGTCTGGGGCAAGTTCTGAATGTCCTCATAGGCTCTGCCTTATTAAAGTAATTACCATTCCCCTTGTAACCACAACTCTCACTCTCCTCTCTACCCCACTGCATCCCAATCCACCGCCTTGTTCGTGCACTTGCCCCCGCACTCCCCGCCCCCCCCTCCCCCCCGCAACATATAGCACATTTAGGCATCATCTGGTTTTCCCCCATCTATAAGATTGGTCATCATTTCGTCAGCTCTGCCTCCCTTCCCTACCTTTGGATGTGTGTGTCTGGGGGGAGGTGGGAGATTTGCTCAGGACACTCCCACCTCCAAGGCCAGTAATCCTTCTCTGAGCCCTGGCAGTGCTTTGCTGCCAGTCCTTTATCCTAGAGACAGGACCCTGTTCTTGCTTCTCTAGTACCTAATGGCTCAGGTTTTGTTTGTTTGTTTTTTTCACTTCAGCTTACAACAAATATAATTTATAGCCTAATGAGCCAGTATAACAATTCACACACATACTTAAATACAAGTTTTAGGAAATAATACTAACGCTTGACAAGTGAGTTGGTGTCAGTGTTCTTAATTTTCTATTTTGTTCTATTTAATACTACTTTATTCTGTGCTTTATTCTAGACCTTTCTGTTATTTCTTCTTAAAAAAGGCTGATTAAAGTAAAATAAAAAGAATTTACAATTTGCTAACTGGATCATGGCCCACAATTTGATAAGACAATGCTGTATCTCACCAGTAATGTTCCACTCAGGAGAACATTTACCCAAAAGGTAATAGTTGCTGCTCACCAGGCTGCCATCGTCTTTGCTCTCAAATTAAGGAACTGATCACCAAGTTTTAAATAACTTGCCATACCTTCCAGCAGAGGTTAAAAACACATGAACTATTATCACTACTTGGCCACCAATTCATAGGACAATTATGCTAAGAAATCTTCTAACTTCTGCTTTTCTTTTTTTTCCTGAAATCTACTTGCGAGATACATGAGAACAGATAATTTGTTTTATTAATTGATGTAGCCCTTGTGTCTAGACAGATGCTGGCATATAGAGAGCACTCAAATATTTGTTGAATGAATCAATCAATGAATCAGTGAATGTTTGGAAGAGGCTTAGTAGATTGTTACTTATTCATGCATTCTCTCATTCAATACACATCTGATGAATACCCATTATATGTTAGTCACTTAGTCACTGTGCCTGTTCCTGGTTACATTATACAGTTACTTCAAGCCAAGTCCCTATTTTTAAGAATCTCTCAAACTAGTAGAATATATCTTCGGTAAGTTTCTGAGTGTTAAAGGATATTAATAATAGATTAATAAGTATCCTTTGCTATACATGGAGCATTAGTTACGACATATATGTCAATGTTCTCCTTGACAGTCAACAGATATTTAAAGAACATTTGGAATGTGTCAGGCATAGTTCTAGACCCAGGAGACAGAATGAGAAGCAGGAAAAATTTCCTTCCTTCAAGAAGCCCACAGTTCAGTGGGACAGGATAGAAATACTGTATAAACAAGGAAATAAGATAAGTAAATAGCATTAAACACCATGAAGAAACAAAACATGGAGAAGAGACAGAAAATGACTGGGGAGGAAGTTAGGTTAGAAAGAAGACAGAGCCCTAACTTAGTATAGCTTCTAAAATCTTCTAGGAGACAGTGGGAAACTGAGATATTGGGGAAAATGTGTCAGGAAAAGGCAAAAAATACCCCTCTCCTTTTTCAGTTCAGAAAGACACAATGTTTGTACTCTTCAAAGTTTGAAGTTTCATACTGCTGGCCATTTATCCTCAGGAAGAAAAAAATTCACAGAAAGATTAAGACAAGAAAGAAAAGAAACAGAACTTTCTCTTTTTAAGTAACCAAGGTTAGTACAAAATATTTTGCTGCAAAGGAGGACAGAGTGTTAAACTGAACCCATGTTTAAAGGGAAATGATTGTTACGACATGCATTTCTCATATCAGAGCAATTTAGATAGCAAATCACCAGTAAGCAAACATTCTGTATTATAAATGAAAAAATCCTGAAAGGATTATTGTTGTCTTTTTCACTGAACACATCAGCAAGAAAATTATTCAGCCCCAGGCAGAGGAAACAAATATCATCAAGTACAACAGTGTTGCTGTTTGGATCCTTCTATCCTCAAGGACTGTCATGTTTTCAATACTCATTTCTTTGTATGTCACCTTTCAGTACAAGTCTTTATGTCTTGTACTCATTCGGTCTGTTCATTTCTTGATTGCCACTATTGTGAACTTCTAGAATTTTAAGCATACAAAGGACAACTACTTTCCCTGAAATAAAATTATGATGCAAAAACTAAAAATAAATACAAGTTGAACACATCTGAAGTAAATTTATATAAGTAGACTGTTAAATGTTTACACTTGAAAACTAGACTATATTCTAGGAAGTCAGATATAGACACTTTTTAGTATACCTAGGATAGTGTTATAAGTTATCTTTCAATAAAAACAAGCTAAATGGAAAAAAAGGCAGTAAAGTCATTCTATTACAAACTCACTCTGAGAAGAAAAACAGAAACGTAGGCCCTTAAGATCCATTCCTCACTATTTGCTTCTCTGCTTATAAGATAGGGTTCCTGACCCCAACGGTTCATTTTCCAAGCTCTCACATCAGCAGACCTCTTCCTCTGGCCCTTGGGGGCCATGGTGGGAGACAGGGGAATGAGAGAAAGGAAGAAGCCAGAGTGTTTCTTCCCCTTCCCAGCATTTTTATCACTGTGCCGATGATGCCTCCAGCAATGCCCACATGACCTGTGTGGCTCTAACTCTCACTAGACAGACGGCCTGAATCTAGCTGTCACACATAAACCTCTCCCCTTAGCATAAGAATCATGGCCTCTTTCCTTTTTACCTCCAGCCAAAGAGAACTAATCGCCCCCCATTGTTGCTGATGTCTACATTTTATCATTGTCCCCATTTTGTTGCTCAGCTTTTCCATTACCGGTGTGACCAATTCTCTCTGTTTTAAACGTGTTGAGTGGTTTCATTTTCTTAGTTACAACTTGAAGACTATAAGCAATATGTGATCCGCTTCATACGTATGTGCAATGTCAAAGTGTTATAATGTGTATATTGAAATGCATAGTCTTTTCATACATATGGTCATCCGTACGTACCCCTGTATTCTTTCCCATTCTTAAATTTTATGTTGGACATTTATATAAATGTTCTTTAAATTATTCCAACAAAGTTATTTTATAATGCTCATCAATTTCTATGAGATAAGGCTTTCTTACTCCTATGTGGGTAACACCAAATTTTAGTCCATCTCTATTATTCTTCTTTCCAGAACACTTGCCCATTTTGCAAAAGCAAACCACCTTTCTTGGTTTTCTCTTCTTCCTATCTCTTCCATATTGTTTTTACTAGAGTTGCTATTTTTTCCCACAAATTCAGTCTCTTATATTTGATTGGTCCAAACTAAACAAATGAAGGAAGAGAAGGAGGGGGAAAGAAACAATTACTTTTTCTACGAGTTTAGACCTAGGATTGCTCTGTGTTTGGCTGGCTATGGTTTCTGCCTTACAAAGAGAAACAATGTACAATGAAGTGAAGGACCAGTATTCAAAGAGAAGCAGAAATAAGAAAATAGAAATTAAAAATAAGAAGCAGAAAGAAAGAAATCTTCAAAGAAAATAGAAGAAGAAAGGTAGAATTTAAGATTCTCTTTGCAATTCTTTTGATCAACCTTCATTCTTGCCTTTTCACTCTGTTTTTTTAAATATAAGTAGACACTTATACATACATATATCTATATGCATATATATGTATTAATTTAAATCATTGGGGACATACTCTAAACCAATTTAACCATTTTTGATTATGCTAAGTTGAGTTCATTTTTTGTCACTTTGCAAACTAACATGTCCTAAGTAAGACACATTTCATTTTATTATATTGTGTTGACATGTCATACTGTTAAACCTGTTCTTTGGAATAAGGACATTCCTTGTGTTAGGGTAATGAGGCCTCACATGGAAGCCAAATTATTCTTGTTGTCTAGAATTCATTTTTAAAGGCTTGAAATCCAGACTTCAACCAGAATTGAGAGTAAAAGCCACAGGTAGGCTGCAGAGTGGAAATTTGGCTCTTCTCAACCTTGACCATGAATAAGACAAAATGTCTACCCATGCTGAGGGTAAATTTTAAGAAGCTATAGAACAGACAGCAAGCTAGAAAGAAAGGAAATTTAAAAAAAAAATGTATCAAGGAAGTTGAGCCATTGCTCTTTATATACACACACGTAGCTCTTTGGGATACAGTGTATATATTGCAAGGCCATGCATGGAATAGGATTAGTAACCGAGTGCTCTGAATACGTTTTCTGAGGGGAATACAAAAACTTGCAATGCGAAATTACACATTTTTCTCTTCTATTTAAATATTCATTTCTTTCTTGTTCCTTTTTATATAACTGAGATAGATGGCTTCAAGGGCAAAATGCAATTCAAGTGACAGAGACAGTATGGCAGGTCACAATTGGTAACGGCCTTTGAAATGCCTCTGTTTTGTTTTCTTATATATTTATAAAGTTTACTTTAAAATCTAGGTGTTCACAGTAGTTACCTTGGAGAATTATTCTCACTGAGTTTCCTCCAGTTTTTTGTAACACTTTAAAAAATGTTATATAATTTATTTTCTTTAACGGAATGGGACAATTGTATTTAAAAACATGAAAATTCTTAAGAGAAGCACTGCCTTAGGATGACAGAGAAGAAAGTTCATTCCAAGCCTCCCCCACCCTGCGCTTTCCCTCAAGGCAGATTTTTGATTCTTCCCTAAACATGCACACACATTCACTCACACAAAATGTTCACGAACTAAGGTGAAAATGTCTAAAAAGAATGAGCTTTTAGCAAAATAATTAAGCAGATTAATTTGTCTGGTTATATTTTACTTCTCTCATTTCTTTTTTTCTCTCAAATCCTTCTAAGTCCATGTGCTCTTCCTTCCTCACTGGCTCATTGGCTATTTCCCAATAAATCGAATAGATTAAGAGATGGAAAAGATTTTCCCATTTCATTTATACTCGTATTTTAAGAGAGAGATATTTGGAGAGTGAAACTTTCAGGATTCATAATAAATAAATGTTTAGTGACGGAAAATCCACCCTTAATAATATACTGAGACAGAGTTGGGCATGTGCTCAGATTGACTGAGGTGAATCCTTACTCCACTGAATTGTTGGCCGAACGTTGCAAAAGTGTGGCTGAGGACCGTAAAGTTTCCTTTAGACTGTTACGTTCACTATACATAAACAAATTAATTTATCTATTGCTTATCCAACAATGAACACATTTTATTCTTTGAAATACCAAGTTTATTCTTATTGGCTAGTAATCCTATCTAAGGATCATAGGGCTTAGGGTCAATTTCACTCAATAGAACACAAAGTATTTTTAATATTTCACACTTATTTAAATTTAAGTTCCTTTTTGCTGACATACAGAATTAAACACAGAACTGTATACTTCATAAAATAGTGATTAGATCTATGTCCAGATTATCCAGGGTTTTTTTATGGTTTTTAAATTTAATTCAATTAAGGTAAGTCAAGAGAGAACACTGATAAAGTTCCTTGGCAGTTTTCAAGAAAGTTTGTTTGCTTTTTTAAATTAGGTCAATTTAATCAACATTATAATGTTTCAGTGAATGAATAATGAATGTATCTTGTAATGACAAATACCAGATTTCACCCAAAAGTATGAATGAGTGATGGTAGAGTGGAGATCAAATAGAGGTGAGCTCCAAACTCACCCTTCACATTATTTCATATTTCTAAAACTATTTTTTATTCCAGAGCTGTCCATTTCTTAAACTTATGCAGAACTTACCTTTTTAAAATAGTGCAAAGGAAACCACTACTGACAGCTATTTTTAATGAAAAATTCTTTGTTTGGGACCAAGTTTCATTTATCTCTGAAATGCTAATCCTTCTTCTACCCCCCAATGGTGAATTATTCACCCACTAATAAGGTATCTCAAAGATTTCCTTTGCAGATCCTCGGTGTCTGCCTGCTATAGTTCAAATAACCAAACAGCCAGAACCATACCAGTCACCTCAGTTTATGTAACTTTAAAAAAAACTACTTAGCATAATTTCTTAAATTATTTGCAAGATTGTTCATATAAAAGATTTCATGAGTTGAAAATCATCCTTTGTTAGACCTCTGATAAGGGCTGACTTTTATCTTGGTAAACATGGCCTCTGTAATCATAGGAAGGGTTTCCTATCCTTATTAAAATACTTCTCAGCTGATGCCACAGTTGGTCTTGTGGCTGCTGTCAACTTGCCACTGGCTTGTCTTGTCTAAGTTAAATGCTGGATCTCCTATTGCCATCTTGTTACCATCACTCCTAAGATTCCACATTCTGTGTGTGTGTGGCTGATAGAGTTCCAGGTACTCCAGTCATTGTGGCATATCATTGCTGCCATTGGTCTTACCTCCCACTACCGCCGTCTTCAAAGCAAAGTGATACTCTCTTTGCCTATACAAGTTGTACTATGGTGGTCAAGACTGGCTGCACACTGATTACTAAATCTTTCCATTCTAACAGAATGTATAAATCATTCTGGCTTAGTATTACATGCCATGTGATTATATGTTGAAAGCCTCTGAGTTATAGATGCTAGGATTTTGGATTATTCACTTTCCCCTTCCATCTGCATTTTGAGTATTGGGATAAAAGGAATACTTTCCAGGAAAAGTGTCACTAGAAGCCCTTGTAGCATCTGTTCCATAGAGCACATGATAATATACTCAGAATGATACACAAAATATGTCTGAAAGTAGAATAGAAAATTTGGTTAAAATAGAAATGTTCAAAAACAAAGATAAAAATACATGAAAAATATGCTGTAATAAAGGTTAAGGAGGGTGGTTTTCATCAAACACACAAGAACAAGCATTTAATATGCCATTTTGTGGGAAAAAGTTCCATGTAATCTCAAGAGATGGTATCCAAAAAAGAAAGTAAAATTTCAAAGGAATAAAACTGAGTTTTGTTAAGATGAAAGGATAATGATATATTTAAGAAGCAGAAATAAATCACTGCTTATGAAATATCACACATTAAAAGAATATGGATAGTCAAACCGTTTACTAAATAAATGAAACAAATCATGAAAATATTAAATTATAGTATTTTATTTTTTTATTTTTAAAGGGACCTAACAAAGTTGGAAGTGGCAAAGTACAAATTAAGTATAAGTAGACGTGTTATCAGGCCCAAAATATACATAGGTTAATTTCCTTTGTATTCGATGATTCCTTGATTCTAGAAACACTGGTAAACATATGTGCAATAGACTGTGATTAGTGGTGTAAGAGATAAAAAAATGGAGTAGAGTATGGTGCTGGACTATGAAGTTGACCGTGATTGATCGATTGATGATTTTATTTATTTGAGAGAAAGAGAGAGAGAGAGAAAGAGAGAATGAGTGGGGGGAAGGGCAGAAGGAGAGGGACAAGCAGACTCCCCACTGAGCTGGGAGCCCGATGTGAAGCTCCATCCCAGGACCCCAAGATCATGAGCTGAGCTGAAGTCAGAGGCTCAATTGACTGAGCCACCCAGGTCCCCGAGAATGATTTATTTATGGCCAAAGAAGACCTTCCCATAAGGAAGTACATTTTCAATATGTAAGAAGGAGGGATGGTTATAAAATCTGAAAAAGTAACATGGGAAAAATGTACAGAGGCTTGAATTGTCTATCAGATTTAGAAATTGATGAGAAATTCGCCTTTCCAACTTCCCTTTCAAGTCTAATGATTATCAGACGAGAGAGGCCAGAACCGTCGTTGATAGAAAATAATCAAAGTCCAGACCGCATCAGGAGATAACAAGCGAGCACCTTGGTACTCTAAATAACTCTGGGTGTCTTGAGTCAGACAAATTACTTTCTGAGGTACAGTAAGATTTGCATTGATATCACTGAACTGCTGTTAACGGTCTCTGAGGAACTATGTTGAAAATAACACAGTCCTAAAAGCTGTCAGGCTGGCTAATTTGTGGAAAATGACAGACAGTTTAAGAATATTTTATCAAGCAGATGCCTGTGAGAACTTAGAAAGACCAGAAGGGAAGAGGCCATTGTTAAGAGCAGGAACAAAAGCATAAGAACAACAAAGAACGAATCTCAGCAAATACAGTCGTTTCCTCTTTTCTCCCTTTGTATGCATTTATCACAGTTAATTGGGGGAATGATGCAGATTAAGGTTTTTTCAATCTTGGCATTGTCTATATATTGGCCGGATGATTTTTTTTTTGTGGGGGATGCTATCTTACCTATATTGTGGGACGTTTAGCAATGTTCCTGGCCTCAATCAACAAGGTGCTGGAAGAGTCTTTCCACCTGTACCTCCTCTCTGGGGTGGGGACAATCTGTTTTTTCTCTGGAGGACAAAATTTCACATGGTTGAGAACCATTGTCATAGAGGTAAGGTTTCTGAACATTTTCAGGGAATTTGACAAGCCTTCCAAGATATTACTTGGGAAAAAAATGAACAGATATAAATAGAAGGTTTTTAATAATTAAGTGTATTCATATCTGGCTTAATTACCTATTCACAAATATTTATTGAAAATCTACTTAGAATCAGACACAGTATCTGGTATTGGGATAAAAAATAATGTGAGTTATATCAATATCAACTTTCAGAAAGTTTTTCATGCCTCTATATTTAGTCCTGTAATGTCCGTCATTTTACTGAGGATTTGGCTGTAGACAAAGATGTTATGGGTTCCTAAGCAAATCTGGAAGCCTTCTTTAAGTGGATTTCCAAAGGTAGGTCAGCATTTGCTAAGCTCAGGGGAGGGGAGGGAAGTGAAGCAGGAGAGTGTTTTAGGCTGAAGAAATAACACGTCTAGAATCCCTGATATGGAAATAAGAAGACCTATTAGAGGATTTTTGACAAACCTTCCAGTTGGAGAAAAACACTGAGAGACAGTGTGGGAGCACATGAGTGTATAAAGACATTGAAATGGCAGCACAAGCGATGAGGCTTGCACAAATTATTTAGAACGTTTTACTTCACATAGACCAATGAGAAAACATTAAAAGATATTAACAAGTGCCTGATAGGAAGCTATTGTTATTTGTAACAGTAACTCTCTATGCAGTGTAGGGAAAAGAATAGGCTGAGAACACAAGAGAGCCACTGCGATAAGTGACTAGCTTTGATTAGCTAGCTTTGATTGGCAGCGATACCGGAGAGAAGTAGAAGGCTTCGAAATAAACTGAGGACGAAGTGAAGGAAGATGCTCTTGTGCTGGATCTAGAGCTGGCCGCACCCCTTTCAGAAATGAAGCGATCCCCACAGGTTCTGGGGGTATTGGAAGCTGACCACTCAAATGATTGCCTACCTGGGAATTGCCTGCCGGAAGAGAGCCACCTCACCCCCAGTCACGACCCATTTCTGGAGCCAACCTGCTTTTAGCAAAGGACCAATGCAGAGTTCTGGGTTGTTTTTTACACATAAACAGCAACTGGGACAGGCTCATTGTTTCAAAATCTTTGATTTTACTTTCATTTCACGAATACCTTGTAAACCACGTATGACTAACGTGACTGAAATAATGTTCCTCGGTGAAACGTGTGCGTCTCTCACGGACACCACTGAATGAGCTCGTCTCATTGGAAGACCATGGCTCTGAGAAGTAGTGGCTGTGGTGGTCGTGAAGGGTGGTGAGGTGTTGACTTTCTTGCCGAGGCTCAGGGTGTTTCCTGATTAACTGTCACTGTTTGGAAGTTTCGAAAGTGCTATTTATTCGGCTGCAATGTCAAAAGTGTATTGATAGCCAAAATAGGCACACCAAGTGTCGTGGTTTTCACTTGGGAACATTTTCCGTGAAAGGCTAGTGGTGGCTGATGTTAGGAATACACTTACAATCCCCCCAAAATGAAAAGCAAAGGGTAGCAAGGAACAGTTACAGGAACACTAATACTGTGAGGAACCCAAATAATGCCCAGGACACAGCGGTCTCCTACTCTCCCTTCAACATCACGGCTTGACTAAACGTTTCCCTCTAAATTTTAGAAGGCCCTCCAAGTCTTCAGAAGGCCAACGATGTACCTTCTGGTTGCATTAAAATGAAAATAAATCTCGAACCCATGAATAGCGAATCAAAATGACTCGCTCCTACCCACGTTGTATTTCTCCAGAGGTTGGCTGCATGGTTACTAGACTGACCCAGGCCACTGACCCGAACGTGGTATCCTTTTGGTTGCAACAAGTGAATTTCCCTGTGTCTCTTCCCTATTCTTCCTTAGTATCTTTGTTTTGAAAAGAGCTGAGAAGGGTGTGCTTGCTGAGATGAGCCACAGTTCAAATAGTCCTTACTTTTAAATTTTCCAATTGCTGCTCTTCCTGGCGACATTTATTTAAGAGCGTTCTTGATTATTATTAAATCTGGCAGGTTCATCCTGAATGCCTGCAGTGCACCAGTTCTTTCTGGAAAGCTGGAAGCAGGAGAGAGTGACTGCTGTACGGAGAATCACATCCGTCTGGAGCTGCACTGAGCTTTTGACCTTGGCAGTTTTTCTCTAGCTACTTCTAGCATTTATTCAGAGTGGGCAGTGACTCATCGGCTCTGTCACTACGGTGGTCATGTGGTATTAATTCTAAAGCCTTGGTGCTGCAGAGTTTCTATCTTTAATCCTTATTTGTGTACCCTAAGAGTTCAGACTTGAATACGCTTAACCTTCAGAATAAACTTATTTTGTGCATTTAAAGCGCACTTGAGCATAAGGAAGGTCTGGTTATGAGGTAGCAATTCTAATTGTAAAGTAATGTTAATAGAATCATTTGCTGGACGAGCTTATGTGTGGCTACTGCATGCTGGCATTTGAAAAGTAATTTACTAACTTTTCTTTCCATAATTAGAAAAATAAAATGTTCCTTTTTATTCTCTTCTCTTCAGGTGCATTGCAGTAAATTTCATCTACACATCCACAAACAATATTAATTTTATATCCTATCAACATATACAAAAGTAATGACATTGAAAATATATGTATTAAATAACGTATGTGTATACTTAAGTCCATTTATGCGATTGGAATTATTTAAACTAGTGAAGATTTACAGGATAGTAAGGTAATAAAATGAGAAAATTATCTACCCTATGTGTTACGTATTCCAGTTATGACGTGTTCGTGTGTTTTTGTGTATATGTGTGTGTGTGTGTGTGTGTGTATAAATCACAGGCGTGAAGGCTTGTGTATGGGAAAATTTATTTTATTTGATTTTTTAAAAGATTTTATCTATTTGAGAGAGAGAGAGAGCACAAGCAGGGGGAGTGGTAGAGGGAGAGGGAGAAGCAGGCTCCCCACTGAGCAGGGAGCTGGGATTCAGGGCTTGATCTCAGGACTCTGAAATCATGACCCGAGCCGAAGGCAGATCCTTCATCGACTGAGCCACCCAGGTACCCTGTAAAATTTATTTTAATTTGGAAAACAGAGTTTTGGAAAAATCTCCTATCCTTCCATTAATATGATCTAGGTTTGAAAAAAAAGCCCATTTTCATTGAGGCAAAAATATAAAGATAAGCATTTAGTATTTAAAAACGTAGTGCTACTGTGCCTAATTAATACCACACATAGTTTATACAAAATCCATATTTTCTGCAACTATCAAACACAAATTAACACAGAAGGAAAACTAGACATTTTATGTCATTCATGGTAGAAAAATAGACTTTATTCCCTATGGCAGAATTGTAAATCTTCTTAAGTTATATCAGAATTACATCTTTCCAAAGAAATACCTCTCCAATTTTATCCTTGAAGTACAGCCTTTAAAATGTTATCTTAATTAAAATGAATCATTTTCTATAGTGAATTTACCATTTCATGTACAGTACATTTGATCATTTATTTCTTCTGAATAGCGAGTGAGTAAAATTATATACTTCCTCTCCCACCTTATCACATGGTTATATTTGGCAGTACCTCTCTTTTATTGTTCTTCATCAATTGAATTAATGAACTGTGAAATCAGTTATTATTCTGTGTATATAAATTATAATTTCTAAATCGATGCTGACTTTAACCCACACAAACCTGGGAAGCCTTTCTTTTTAAATAAGATCTTCAAAAAGAGTTAAATAAACAACAACCACAGAAAAATAGCTGTTCCCGCATGAGAGCGTGTAGATCACTAGCTCGTACGTGGCTCTGACGGGGGCGTCGCACCCTTTCTCGCAAGCTCCAAGGAAACGGTGCTGAGAGCACTCTGTCACGTCCGATCTGTCCTCTGGGTCTCCACCGCACATAATTCGTTTCATGTAAAATGACTGGTTTTCAAGTTTATTATATATGAATTTAATATACCAAATAGATAGAATACAAGAAATGATAAGTGGAAAAATTTCAAAAGATTTATATTTCTCTAGTGAGCCCCCAAATAGCGAATGCTGCATTCCTCTCGGTTGCCGCGAGACGTGTATTCTGCGGACTTTCTCCACAAGTGAAGTGATAAACTGTTCTGTGAGGGGCTTTTTACTCTTTCATTTTTTTTTCCTCTATGGGTAAAAAAGCAAAGCCCATAAAGAGGATACATGACTGAGTTTGTAAAATTAAAGTGTATGCAAAAATGACACCTCCCCCATATAAAATGCTTGAATTATAAGAAGCCCTGAATGATAATTTTGCAAAATTTGATAGGTGCCTTTCAGCTCAGTTCATCTAGTTTATTTGTTATTGGTAATAGGAATACAAGGAGGAAATTAATTTGATTAATTTGCTTTGCTTGTTAGAGTTGTCCAAGATCATGAATTTATTTTAGGCAGCTTTTCTTTTTTATAATGCATTAATAGGGACTTCCATGGCATTTTATCTTTAGGTTTTTTCCTTAGTATTGGGCATATATATTTTTCTTGTACAGAAGTAGGTTTTTCTTTCTACTGTATTTTCTTTCCATTAGGAGCTATACTTAATTAAACAAAAGGTCTTCAGAGTCAGAGATAGCTCATTGTGGACTATATATTTGATGGATCAGAAAACATATAATATGCTTGTTCGGATGCCATCTCTTCAGAAAGCCCTTCTCTGACCACTTGTTCTGACTGTTCCTCAGTTACTTCCTAGAGTATCTTCCCATTTCATTCACCAAGATTTACTGTCCTCTGACACACACTTCTTTTGCTTTTTCCTGGTATATTTGATCCCAGCTTTTTTCTCAGACAACATCATTCCCACACATTCAATATTGGTGTTCTTGCCTAACTGGTTTATTTCTCTGTTCTTAGTGTATAAGTACCCCTAGAAATCAAGACTATAGCTTAAAAATACTTTAAATATCAAGGACAAAAGGAAAATAAATAATATATAAAATACATGTTTTAAGCATCGATCACGAGTTGAGCAATAAACTACAAGCCCACGGTGTGTGTGTGTGTGTGTGTGTGTGTGTGTGTGTGTGAGGATGTGTGTGCTTGGGTGTATGAGAAGTGGACCTTAAAAATGATGATCTGGTGAGATATTGCCCACAATGTATTGCTGACACAGTGATCCAAAAACTTCAATTTAGTATGACACCAGTTAGATTAAGGAGTATGGAGATTGAGAGAAAGAGCAAAACGAACGGAGACAGATACTGAAAACACGTAGACAACAGAGGAAGCCTGCATTAAGGTATAAAACAAAGTGATATCTTTGGCTCCCCTGTGCTCCTGTCTAGTCAACATTCTGTGAACATGTTCTGTACGTTTACAATTCCAAGTGCAGCATTTTATTTCTTCACCCTGAATGATCGCAGCCCCAATTTTCTTCCAGAAAGATCGTTTAGAGTATTTAAGGCTTAGCTCATTTGCCGTGGCTTCTCTAAGTGTTTTCTAATCCCACCAGACTATCCCCCAATGTGCAAGTGCTTCATTAGACTTGGGAAGATACTGCGTAATTCATATCTGTTTTCCCTGCTGCCTTTTAAAGTCTTTACTTCATTATAGGTGCACACTTTATTGGTCTTAGCAACCCAGTGCAGAAGAGGATACCATGTGTGTAATTTCCTAGACATAATGAAATGCAGTATACTGAGGTGGGAAGGTGTGAGCTTGGAAACCCCAGAAGGTTCTGTCTGCCAGAGGGCTTTTCCTCGTCCTTCCCAGTCAGCACATAACACGCTAGCTCTGCCCCCTCTGATAGAAGAGCTAACTCCCTCAGATTCCCTTTCCTGCTTATGAATTCAGAAATTTAATGCTTGTTTCATGGAGTTCTTATAATAATTACATGACCTACCAAATGTAAAGAATTAAGGCATTCCATATATTACAGTTGTTACTGTTAATATTTTAATAATTGTTCTTTTTAATGGAAAACAATTTAGTTAGAATGTTGACAAATACCGTCATAAGCAACTGGGAGCTGTTTCCTTCTAACCCTGGTTTCTGTGTGTTTACTTTCCATTGCTGTGTAACAAATTGCCACAAACTTAGTGGCTTAAAACAACACCCTGGCATTGTCTCACGGTTCTGGGGATCAGCAGTCCTAGTAAGCGTTAGCAGGGGGGCCTCTACGCTGGTTCCCATAAGCCTGCATCAAGTATTAGCCAGGATCGGGGTCTCACCTCAGGCTCAGGGTCCTCTTCCAAGCTCGCTGGTTGTTGGAAGAATTTCCCTCCTTGCAGCTGTAGAATTCATGGAGGCTATACTCAAGGCCAGCAGGAGAGTGTCTCTGAAGTTTAACCTTTTAAAAGCTTACCTGGTTATGTCAGGCACACCTAAGATAATTGTCCTTTTAATTATCTCAAAGGCAACTAACTACTAATGTTATCATGGTTGTGACATTCCGTCATAACCGTAGACGGAATACACACTCAAGGGTATGTCGCTATAGAGGATGTGCCCACCCAGACATGGGAATGCGAGGGGACCGTCTTAGCATCTCACCTACCACATGTAAGATAGAAAATGTGTATTTGTAGTTATGTATTATGGCGATGGACTCGTGTGGGAATAAACAGATGGTTTTGCAATGCCCGGAATACGCCGTGACATATTGTGAGATCCTAACGGGGTTCTTATACGTGAACAGGTTGTACCTCAGGCACTGAAAATCAGTTACCTGTGTAAAAAATAGGCATATTGGTATTACTTTTAAAAATTCATAATTAACATTAAAACGAGCGGTAAACATGTGTCTTCAGGATAAAGATAAACTAATGTTCTATATGTTAATCAGTGAGGAAAGAGAATTCTCGTAAAAATTATAAATATATAAGCACACACAGTACAGTAAAGAAAAGGTGTTCAGTTTGGTTGGGAAGGATTTTTGTCTGAGTGTCTTTGGACAGCACAAGTAGGACAATCAATAATGAACATTTCTAGAAAACTAAGGAGAGGGAGGGAGAGAGAGGACAGAAGGAGATGGAGACAGAGAGAAAGGAGAATGGGGAAAAAAACATACCCCATTCTGTCCATCTCACTACAATAAAGGCAAAAAAAAAAAAAAAAGATGAAAATGAGCATCAAGAAAGTGACGTAGGACCTCAGTCCGTACAGCATCTGAGTCTTGATTTGGGCTCAGGTCATGATCTCAGTCTCATGAGAACAAGCCTTACATCAGGCTCCTCTCTGAGTGTGAGGCCTGCTTAAGATCCTCTCCCCCCTGCCCCTCCCCCTAGCTTGTGTTCTTGCATTCTCTCAAAAAAAAAAAAAAGAATGAAAGTGACATAAAATCCAAACTTTCTTTTTCTTTTCTTTTTTTTAAAGATTTATTTTTTATTTGAGAGAGAGAGAAACAGCACTGGCAGGGACAGGAGCAGAGGGAGGAGCAGAGTGAAAGGGAGAGAGAGAATCCTAAGCAGACTCCCCACTGAGACTGGTGGATCCCAGGACCCTGAGATCATGACCTGAGCTGAAACCAAGAGTCAGGTGCTTAACTGAGCCACCCAGGTGCTTCTGAAACCAAAATTTTGAAATATTTTGAAAAAAATACATAAGAAATCATTCAGGAAATATTCAGAAAGAAATTATGTATTTAATTATAATCATTACTAATTTATAAAACTCAAACTTTTTTAAACCAAAAAGCTTATATCATGGAATTATTTGAACATTATTTTTAAGCTTCGAAAATATCACACTTTGCCCAACTGCTACCCATATACTCTAGAATCAAACAAGGGATCTTTATTACCAAACAGACACCCTTGTTTTGTGTCTCTTCTGTGGTACACAGGAATAGATTTAGGCCAAATTTTGCATTTCTTTTTGGATATCATTTCTCAGAAGCAAAAGTTGAGGAAAGAATTTTTTTTTCTAATTAGATTTGAATTTCCAGTATACTAAATGTGTTCATTCCTTGGGCATGTTCCCTGTAACACTGCAGTGATAGTAATAAATTAAGACCATATATGCATATATTGATATAATTCCACACTGAACAGCCAAGTGTGCAGAACACGGAGACTGGATTCTTCTGGGAAGGGTAATATAAGAGTGTAAAGCCTAAGACCTAAATGGAAATTTTATTTTGTATGCTTTGACTCAATAATAGGTAAGGAGGCCTTTTCTGAAATTTCCTTGGAGCTGCAGAATTTAAACACATCCCCTGGGACACTAAAAGTCAAATTTAGAGATTATTGAGGGATATGTCCCTGATATAGATCTAACTGTTGGAAAAAACCATATACATCTCTTCAGGGTACTTTAGACACCGACTTCTCTAAAAGGAGAAGATGGAACAACATCGTTATACATAAAAGTTTACTTTCTAATGGAATTTGATGGTTTTTATGTGCAGAGATACAAGAACATTCAAATCTTGCCCAAGATGGAAACTGATTCCAAAGGAGTATTTCCAGAGAGTGAATCAAACTACCATTTTATAAATAGCATTTACATACCCTATATACCACAGAGCTCAAGAAAAGTCTGCTTTGTGGGGTGCCTGGGTGGCTCAGTTGGTTAAGTGTCCAACTCTTGGTTTAGGCTCAGGTCAGGATCTCAGGGTCCTGGGATTGAGCTCCACGTGGGACGCTGTGCTCAGCAGGGTCTGCTTGAAGATTCTCTCTCTCCTTCTCTTTCTTCTCCTCCTCCCACTTACTCTCTCTCTCAAATAATAAATAAATCTTAAAAAAAAAAAAAAAGAAAGAAAAGTCTGCTTTGGAGCACTGAGCTAGAAGTGAAGGTTAAATGAGACCCTTAATCAGTTCAATGTCCTCCATTTCGCAGAGTATTTTGGGACACCTGTTATCAGACAACTAATGGTGAGAGAGAGAGAGAAGGAGAGAGAAATCTGTAGTGAAGGCCCTGGACTGATTAAGCCCACAGTATGCTTTCAGGATTTGGAAAGTAAGAGAAAGAAATGACCTTGAAAACCCAGCCAGCCCCAAAATGAAGGTTTTTTTTGTAGGTCTTCTTACTTCATGGCAGCATGTAGCTAAGAAAAGAACGAATTCCTGACGTTAAAGCATACAACCTGTCTTCTTTAGTGAAATTTAGTTTGAGGGACAAAAAGAAGGCTTTGCAAACAGCTCCAATCTGTTGTGCAAGATGCCCTGCAGCTCGGTTGTATGACTCAGTGAGTACAATGATGCTACAGGCATCCATATGAGAGAGAGAAGCTGTTTGAGGTCTCTGGAAAGCTCTAATTGGAGTGCCTCAGCACAGATGCTAGTGTTCCGTAGCAGAGCCATGTCTTCGGCAGCAGAGACCTACCCTGTGTGTGAAAAATAACTCCTATTATACAGATGAACGCCTGATCGAAGAACAGCAAGTGACTGTGCCATCAGAGCTGCCCAGCATTCATCCTGCTATTGTCAGGTTACCAAATCCCAAGGTCAGGGGGTTGCAGAAGCCATCCTTTGTGCAGTGGAAATGATTTGTTCTGGAACTGGCCCAAACAGATCCAGAGAGTACAAGTAAGTTACACAACAAGCTGGTAGCCTAGATTCTGTTTCACTAGTGTCTATTCCTCAGTTCCCCACTCTGGTCTCATGGCTGACAGAAGCACAGTTCACAGGTGGCTTGAAAAGCTGAGGCCGGGTGGAAATATAAAGTTTCTGTGGGATAGAACAATGAGGATTTTATTAGTTTCCTTGGGCTGTCATAACAATGTACCAAAAGCTGAGTGGCATAAAACAACAGAAATGTATTCTCTCATAGTTCTGGAAGCTAGATGTCTGAACTCAAGGTGTCAGCAAATTCACGTTTCCTCTGAAGGCACTGGGGAAGAATCCTTTCTTGCCTGTTCCTGGTTCTTGATGGTTGCCAGAAATTGTTGGTGTTCTGCGTCTTACATCTGAATCATTACAGTCTCTGCCTTGATTCTAACATGATGCTCTTCTTGTGCTTGTCTCTGTATCCACATTTCCCTCTCCTTTGTCTTATAAAGACACCAGTCACTGTCTTAGGGACCACCCTCATCTTAACTTGGTTCCATCCACATAAACACTATTTCCAAATAAGGTCACATTCATAGGTACCAGGGGTGAGGACTTTAACATAAAATTTAGGGGAGCACAATTTAACATACGAGGAGTGGCAGTAGAGGACAATGACAACAAGAGTCCTCACTGTGGGCAGAACTGGGAGGGGTGTACTTGGTTAGTCACTTGACATGAAGAAAGACCTGACATGAGGTCAGGACACACATTATTTGGGAAGTGACAATCGTTTGGCAGTTCATGATGAGCATAAAAGGAGTGAGATTAGAAGTTCAAGGTCAAAGAATTTGAAGAAATCAGTGCACAGGTAGACTTATGGAGTCAAGATTTTTGTATCTCACGTTAAAGGCCACTAAAGTTGATATACCACAAAGAACACGTTCAAAAACCAGGTAAACAGAATGAGCCAACCAGCAGACATTAGCCAAATTATGTCCTTAACTGCCCAAGAGTTTGTGGAGGAAGTCATGAGTACAATGTCTGTGGTAGCAGGGATGGAAATTATTGTGGGTCCAATGATTTGAACTTCTTCTCAAAAAGCCAGATATACCTTCTATGTATGCTTGGAAGTCTGAAATTTTCATAGCAGAGACCAATGCTGAGCCTATGAAATGACCCTATCCTACCAGGAAACAAGTCTAGTCACTTTGTGGCAAAGTAATTACATCTAAGGCACTTTCATCCTGGAGAGGAGCATTTCTTCCTAAATAGGATTGAGTCTTACTTCAGTACAGGTTTGCCTTTCCTGCCCACAGTTTTTGCTAGCACCAACATCCAAGATTTATAACATGTGGCCTCACCCCAGTCTAAAAGATCCATTTTACAGAGAAGGTAATGTTTCAATGAGCACATGGCTATGAGATCCACTGATTCAACCCTATCCAGAATGACCTGGCATTATGGAATAATAGGATGTCTTAATAAAGGATCAATGAAGGTAACATTTCTGATGAAATACTTCTCAGGGTTGAGATGTTATCTGCCAGGATATAGTGTATGCACTGAACTGAGTTCTTGAAATATGAAGCTTGTTTTCAATAACTCGTATTCAATAACACACAGCACAGGGATTGGATAGGGCTGGCCTCTCTCACCGTCACTGGCAGTCACCAATAAGAAATTTATATTGCCATGCCCAAAACCTTAATCTCTGCTGAATGGTTCCTGGGGGTAGAATGTTGGGAATATTTATACTAGGGAGCATGGGATCACTGGGTACTCAGACACATACCGGAGGCCGGGAGGAGTGTGGAAATCAGAATATCCACTTGGGCCTTTCTTGTACTTCCACATCCAGCACTATGATAAAAGGACAACTGTAGCAATTACAGTTATGATCAAGGTCTCAAGGCTTATACTTCTCAGAAATGAAGGTCTGTGTCAACCCATCAGGCAAGCACCCAAGACCAGATGAAATGCTGCTTGAAGGGGAGGCATAGCCAAAACTGGAGGTAGAGAAGGGAAATGATAAATATCACTCACAGCCTTAGGGCCGGTTTCAGTAAAGAGAACTGTAGCTTATTCTACTAGCCCCCATATTAAATCCCCTGGAGATACCTTGAAGACTCAGTAGCAGAGTGGACTTCATGCGGCCCACATGTAGATGGAGTGCAGGCTGGACTTTTTCTCCATTACCAATGCCCCAGACTCACATCTTCTAGGCTTCCCCCATAATTTCTGCCAAAGTAGAAGTAGAAAGCACTCACAGCGTGGGCACCTCAGAAGTACAGGTATAAAAACTCGGAAGCAGAAATCTTTGATCAATTCCCATGAGAGTTGATGGACAAATGTTTTGATTAGACAATCCTGGAAGGCATTTCATATACTTCCCAGAAGACTCTGTTGCCTTTAGCAATGAAACCAATAATGCACCTTTATATTGGTTTTCCTTTCTCTCTGTTTCATGGTCTCTGATTCTTCCCTCCTACTCTCTGGCATCGCTTCTCAAACTATCTGCCCGCAAGCACTGTCTCAACTCTACTTTCGAGGACACCCAAGCTAACGCCGGAGACTTTTTGGTTTTTTACTCATTTTGTTATTGTTTAGATCATTACAGCAAAGGTATATTCATTTATAACACCTGATTTTAAGATGTGACAAACAATAAAAGCCGAATGTGCCCCATAGCATAGGCTATGAATACATAGACTAACACTTTCATTATTTTCTGCAGTTTTTTCCCATTAAAACATCAGTATCAATTAATAAGACAATTGTATATGTTTTATTTTGAACTTCTCAAGAACAAGGATTGATAAACTATCCATTATAATACAGTGTGCATCACTTAAAACACCTATACTCATTATTGCAAAAAGCCTGATCTCCATTTATTCACGAAAAGAAACAGACAGAAGAATCTGGGAAAGCGGCACTCAGAGAGGTTTTCTGAAGTAACTCAAGAGAACATGAACACTCTCCTGCTTGTTAATCATAGACATCTCTACCCATCCATGCATCCATCCTCCATCCATTATTTCAATCAACTCACTAATATTTTGATCTCTGTTATTTTCTAGGCAGGCTCCTAGGTGGTAAGAATTCAACAGGGAAGAAGATAGAGTTCTCCACCTTCTTGGAACTTACACTCTATTTGGTAAACGAAATGAAATAACAAGCCCACAATATATCATGTAATGCATACCAAGAATAAAATGATTAGGAGGCTGAAGGAATAAAGAGGGGTAAGTACTGACATTTAGATACGGGGATAGAAAAAGGTATCTCGAGAAGAGACACTGCAACGGAGTCCTGAAGGAATGAGGGAATGGGCTATCAACTATCTGGGGACAAGTTTTCAAGACAGAAGGAATAACAAGGAAAGGGATTTAAGGCAGAAGCATGCAGGGCACTTAGCGGGAGGGTGTAGAGGCCACTGCAGGGTACAAAGGGGAGGGAGGTAATCAGGGGCAGATCAGGTAGGGGCTTGTAGCTGTGACCTTTGAGGTTTTTTTTCCACGGTGTGATGGAAAGACACTGGAGTGCTTTGAACAGGGGCATAATAGGATTTGAAAAAAGTTTTAAATGGCTCTCTTTGGCTGCTCTGTGGAAAATACATTTTTAATGAACCAAGTAAAGTTGTATTTTAAAAGAAAATCCAAAATCCTACAAAGAAAATGGGAATCTTGAGGATAAATTAAAATGACTGCATTAACTTGTTGGAAATGCTCACAGATCTAGAGTCATTTTGTTAGTTTAGACGCATAAATATTTATTATATGTAAAACGATTTAATATGCTTTTGGATATTTCCTTCTGTTGCTCTTTCTCCCCACCCACATTAGCCCTCCACTGTGATCTTTTTACCTTTTAACAGGAAGACAAGCAGAAAATTAAGAACAAAAATCTGCCCCAAAGAAGCTATTTGCTTCTGCTTAAAGAGAGGCCCTGACATATTATCGAGCAGCTGTAGAAACGAAGAATGTCCAGGTACAAAAGCAGCTCAGTGTAAACAGATGGCCCTGGAGGTGGCCCACGTCCCACGGACAGTGAGGTCCTGAAGCTCCTGAGGGGGAATCAGGAAACAGAACGTAAGTTTTGCAAAGGTGGTGATTCGTATTGGTAGCTGCGAAGGCATCGTGCCTAGCACAGACATGCCTAATAGTTAATGCCTACTAAGCATCGAGTGAACTGAAAAATTAAAAGAAGAAGAGGCATCTCAGAATCTCTACTTGAGCTGCTATTTTACTGAAGAGAGGGCACGGATCACGCCGTTTATCTTTGCTCCATAAAGGCCAGCATAGCACTTAACGGGTCACTGACTGACATATGGTCTTGGCAGCGCAAGGTGGAGCCTGAGACCCTAGTGAGGCTGAGAACTCATTCCAGTACGAAGAGCCAATGATCATGGAGGGGCGCCCAGATTAGAGGATTTTCTGAGACGATGGTGCCATGGACAGTTACTTGTGGATAAAACATTTGGCAGTTCTCTCTCTTATGTTCAGGGAAAACTTGACACAAAAAGAAGATGAAAATCCAGTGTGGATCTTGACCCCTAGCAGGTAGTGTCTGAATAGAGTCTCAGAGTTCTCTTAACCTTCAAAGGAAAACAGAGTTAATTAGAAAGTTAAACACTTTGTGAAACAATTTAAAGTTCACTTTAACTCTAGGGTAATGTGAATTAGGTTTTAGGCCACTCTTCTCTGGTCTTTCTGCTCTCTCCTCCTCTCTCTATCTCTATCTGGGATTGTTGACTGCTAAAATATGAATAACTACGGTAATCTGCTACAACAGAATGTTTTTGAGAAGATGTTGTGATGGCCTGTCTCTAAAAGCTTCACAGACAGAATGCGGAAGGCAGGGATAATGCTGAGCCACAAACCTCAGGGATTGCTTTGGTTAATTGCAAAGTTTATTTTTTTCTCTTTTTATGATGCTGTGTCATCTAGGGGTTCCCAGCCCACTCGCATGGGTTCTGTTGCTTAGTTCCTCATGTCTACTGAACAGCTGTGAAATGTTGCAGCCTGGCGTGCTGAGACCACGAGTCACATTTGCAGCACGTGTTACCACATTGCCATCATCATTTCACATTTTTAAAGGATATCAGCCCAAAATGAGTGGTCAACTTTCAAAAGCCATTACAAAACCCATTTAGATAGATAGATGGAGAGAGAGATAAATGCGTATAACCTCTTATCTGTACAACCTATATTTCATATAAAAAATAAAACAGCTAATTAAAACCAGAATTATTCATCGATTCAAAAATCCTAACGTGGTTATATAACAAGCACTCTATTTTTATATATCATTATACATTTCAAAGGGAAAACATCATTGCTATTTTCGGGAAACCAGCCCAAGGTTTAGAATGTGTCTTGTATACCTGTGCCCTTGATTTTTTTTTTTCTTAATTGAGCAGATTTGGGAAAATGGCTCTCATGAAATTCAATTACCATTTCTTAATGTGCCAGGGTTTCTAGAGGATATGATTATATAGTAAATCCACAGAGATTATCCCACTGGCCAATGGAAGGTATTCAGAGGAGGGACATGCCACCCAGTTTGCCCTCAAAGACAACTTATCTACCAAAGGTGGTCTTTATGGTAAGCCCGCAAGCAATTACATGATCCCCACCCCGTCCCAAGAATGGCACTGGTCTTCCAACTCTGCACTTCTGCCCTATGAAAGCACAGCCAAGGAGAGAGGGAGGTGGGTAAAAATGGCAGCCTGAAACTGTGCACCAGCAGGTGTCTAGTCTCAGCCTCTGTGCTCTAATATATTTGAGTTTCCTAAGCAACTATGCTCCCTAGGAAACTGGCTAAACTGCTTCTATAGAAACTATTAACTGAGCAATTCCTCCTTCAAACCAGCTTTATGGAGAGAGCACAAGAAAATAATGGGAGAATATTTTCTGCTTCCTCAGTTCTAGAGATTTTCTTGTGGAGTATTTCAGAACTATACTGGATAAGTGTGAGCCCATATTTCCCGAGGTTTTCATTACTTTTCTGCTTATTTCATTGCATATAATACAGAGAAAGGATGTTGTTTCTTCATTTGATAGTGTTGGAGGACTAGGGAAATCCCCCAGTTCGCTTAGGAGACTAATTTGACCTTTTCCTCTCCTTAACAATGGCATGTAAACTAAAATGCTGTAAGTCTGGACTCAGTAGAAGATTGCATTAACCTGTCTCAAAATGAATTACATCGTACTCTTCCTGAATTGAGTCACCTTTGTACATTATCATGAGAAACGAGAGGTACTTGTTTAATATAATAAAAAAGAACATGTTTATTTAAGTACTTATATACCTGTGATTTCTATTTTTATTCACATTTTTAAGAACGTTAAATTTTATCACCAATTTGATTTATTCAGCCAATCTTGAGATGTCCTGCATATTGCCCTTTTTTGTTAACTTTGAGACAAGGTAAGTTAAGCAGTCTAGGAGTAAAAATTAATCTACAGCCAAGATGTTTGAGAACTAGAAAGAAGAAGAGTCATACAAAATAAATCTTTATATATAGAAATCCTTGGTTTACATTATGGTGCTTACAAAGTAAAAAGTGAAAAAAATAAAAATAATGCACTTGTTTTGAGATCTGTTTTATCCATTATGATATCAGGCTCATGGGGGCATATATATAGTCCTCATTCCCAATTCCTTATTCAGAGAAGACAATCACAAACGTCCATTCAGTAGATCTTTCTTTTTTATTTATTTATTTATTTATTTAGTCCTCATTCAATTCCTTATTCAGAGAAGACAATCACAAACGTCCATTCAGTAGATCTTTTTATTTATTTATTTATTTATTTATTTATTTATTTATTTTTTTAAATGATTTTTTATTATATTATGTTAGTCACCATACAGTACATCCCCGGTTTCCGATGTAAGGCTCGATGATTCATTAGTTGTGTATAACACCCAGTGCACCATGCAATACGTGCCCTCCTTACTACCCATCACCGGTCTATCCCATTCCCCCACCCCCCTCCCCTCTGAAGTCCTCAGTTTGTTTCTCATAGTCCATAGTCTCTCATGTTTCATTCCCCCTTCTGATTACCCCCCCTTATTTATCCTTTCTTCCCCTACGGATCATCCTAGTTCTTATGTTCCATAGGATGAGAGAAATCATATGATAGTTGTCTTTCTCTGTAGACTTATTTCACTTAGCATTATCTCCTCAGTGCTGTGTCCATGTTGTAGCAAATGTTGAGAACTTCGTTCTTTCTGATAGCTGAGTAATATTCCATTGTATATATGGACCACAACTTCTTAATCCAGTCATCTTGAAGGGCATCTCGGCTCCTTCCACAATTTAGCTTTGTGGACATTGCTGCTATGAACATTGGGGTGCATATGGCCCTTCTCTTCACCTACGCTCTGTATCTTTGGGGTAAATACCCAGTAGTGCAATGGCTGGATCATAGGGTACTCAATTTTTAACTTTTAAGGGACCCACACTGTTTTCCAAGTGGCTGTACAGCTGCATTCCACACCAACAATGTAGGAGGGATCCCCTTTCTCCACATCCTCTCAACAATTGTTGTTTCTTGCCTTGTCTATTTTTGCCATTCTAACTGGCTTTGTAAGGTGATATCTCAGTGTGGTTTTGATTTGAATTTCCTTGATGGCTAATGATTTTGAACATTTTTCATGTGTCTTTTAGCCATTTGTATGTCGTTCATTGGAAAAGTGTCTGTTCATATCTTCTGCCCATTTTTGTTGTTTATTTGTTTCTCGTGTATTGAGTTTGAGAAGCTTCTTGAGATCTTGGATACCAGTCCTTTATCTGTAGTGTCATTTGCAAATATTCTCCCATCCGTGGGCTGCCTCTTAGTTTTTCTCAGGTGTTTCCTTGGCTGTGCAGAAACTTTTAATCTTGATGAAGTCCCATAAATTCATTTATCTTTTGTTTCTCTTGCCTTTGAGATGTGTCATGAAAAAGGTTGTTTGGCCGATGTCGAGGGTTGTTGCCTATGTTCTCCTCTAGAATTTTGATGGATTCCTGTCTCACATCGAGAGTCTTTCATCCATTTGGAGTTTATTTTTGTATAGATTGTGAGATAGTGGTCAAGTTTCATTTCTCTTGCATGTCATGCCGAATTTTCCCAGCACCATTTATTGGAAGAGCTGTCTTTCCCACGGATGTTTTTCTCTGCTTATCAAATATTAGTTGCCAAAGACTTCGAGGGTCCATTTCTGGGCTCTATTCTGTTCCATTGGTCTATGTGTCTGTTTGTGCCGCTTTTACCATCTGTCTTTGTGATCACAGCTTTTATGTAATTTTGCTCGAAATCTGCATTGTGATGCACCCAGCACATTTGTTTCCTTTTCAACAGTTCCTTGGAGGTGGGGGCCTTTTCTGTTCTCCATCATATTTAAGGACTGTTTGTTCAGAATTCTTTGAAAAAAATGTCCTTTGAAAGATATTTTTTGATTAGGATATGCTATTGAAAGTGTGAGTGCTCTAGGTAGCATGGACATTTTAACTATGTTAATATTCTTCCGATCCAACATGAATATCTTTCCATCTTTTTACTGTCTTCCTCAATGTTCTTTTAAAGTGACGTTTATAGTTTCTAGAATATAAGGTCCTTTACGATCTCTGGTTAAGTTAATTCAAGGTAGCGATATGGTTTTGGTGCTATTAATGGGATGGATTTCCCTAATTTCTCTTTCTTCGGTCTCGTTATTGGTGTATAGAAAGTCAACCTGATTTCTGAGCATTTATTTTGTGTCTGACCACGTTACTGTGTCTATAACTTCTCAATAAAGTTTGGGGTGGCTTCTTTGGGTTTCCATATACGAGATCATGTCATCTGCAAAGAGAGACCTTTTGACTTCTTCTTTGCCAATTTGAATACCTTGATCCCTTTTTGTCGTCCGATTCTATTTGTTGCAAGGGACTTCTAGTACTATGTTGACAGATAATAGTGGCGAGTGGGCATCCTTGTCGAGTTCCTAGTCTAAGGGAGAAGCTCAGCTTTTCCCATTGAGAATAATATTTGCAGTAGGCTTTTCATAGATGGCTTTTATGAGATTGAAAAGTGTACTTTCTATTCCTACACCTCTGAAGGGTTTTAATCAGGAAAGGATGCTGTATTTTGTCAAATGCTTTTTGGCATCAATTGAGAGGATCATTATGGTTCTAGTCTTTTCTTGTTGATATGATGTTCAATCTGTCTTTCTGATTGATTTGCGAGATATTGAACACGCTTGCTATCCAGAATTGTGAATCCCACTTGATCGTGATGGATATCTTTTAATGTAGCTGTTGGATTCTAGTTAGCTAAGTATCATTAGTGAGAGTTTTGTGGCGTCCACTGTTTCATTGGGGAAATCGGTCTGTAATTCTCTTTTTGATAGGTCTTTGCCTGGTTTGGGGATCAAGGTAATATTGGCCTCATAAAATGAGTTTGGAGCAGCTTTCCTTCTGTTTCTATTTTGAGAAATAGCTTTAGGAGAATAGGTATTATTTCTTCTTTGAATGTTTGGTAGAATTCCCCAGGAAAACAGTCCGGGCCTGGAGTTTTGTTATTTGGAAGGTTGTTTATCACTGACTCAATTTCTTCATATTGATGTGGCCTGTCAATTTAAGAAGTCAATTTCTTCCGGTTTTCAATCTTGGTAGGTTTATAGGGTTTCCAGGAAGGATTCCATCTCTTCCAATTGCTTAGTTTATTGGCATATTATGCTTTTGATAAAAATTTCTATTCCTTCAATTTCAATGGTGCTCATCGTGAACCTCTCCTTTTCATTCATAATTTTAAAATCTGTGGTCTTTCTCTTTTCTTTTGGATAAGTCTTGCCAGGGGTCTTTCAATTTGTTGATTTCTCTCAAGAACCACTTCCAGGTCCTGTTGATCCTGCTACTAGTACTTTCTGGTTTCTGACTTGATTGATTTCAGCTCTAATTTTGGTATGCAACTAAGCTCTCGTGGACTTGGCCTGTCCTCTGTTGCCTGTTCCACTTCTTGAGGTGAGAATATAAAAACGACATTTTAGATTTTCTATTACTTTTATGAGAATTGGAACTTGGATGGCTATTTGTTTTTCCCTATAGGACTGCCTTTGCAGTATCCATAGGTTTTGGACATGTTGTGATTTTCATTCTCATTGGTCTCCATAAATTGTTTAATTTGATTTTTTGATTTCCTGGTTTATCGGAGTCATTCCTGAGCAGGTATGGTTCTTAGAATCTCCAATGTTTAGAGTTTCTTCAGAATTTTTTCCTTGTGGTTGAGGTTCCAATTTCAAATGCGTTGTGGTCTGAAATATGCAGGGATAATTTCAATCTTTTTGTGTCACGGTTTGAGACCTGTTTTGTGTCCCAGAGCATGGTCTATTCTTGAAATGTTCCATGGGCAAGAATAGAATGTATTCTTTGGGTTCTGGGGTGTAGTGTTCTATATATGATCTTGAGTCCAAACTCGTGAAGTAGTGGCATTCAAAGCCTTTGATTCTTTGCTTAGTTTTTGCCAGGGTGTTTCTGTCTTTTCTGATTTGGGTGTTAGGTCCCCTACTTATTAATGTATTTTTATTTATATGTCTCTTTAGTTCTGGTTAAGAGTTGGCTTGTATCTTGCTGCTCCCCTGTTGAGAGCATATATATTTTATAATTGTCATATCCACTTGTTGAATACTTCCCTTAAGAAATAATATGGTAGCCCTTCTGCATCTAACATATAGTCTGTAGTTTAAAATCAATTTATCTGATATGAGTGCTACCCAGCTTTCTTAGAGGTCCATTTTGCGGTAAGAAAGATGGTACTCCATCCCCTTACTCTCTAGTCTGATGTCCATCTTTGGGTTTTGAAATGAGTCTCTTGTAGAGGCAACAAATGGATGAGTCATTTCTTTTTATCAATCTGCAACCCTGTGGGCGCTTTTATGGGATGACAAACCATTACATTAAGACTGATTACTGAAGATATGATTTTAATGTTTGCCACTGTTTGCCAGTAAAGTCTTTGTTTGTATTGTGGCTTGTACTGTTCTGTATCACTCTTGGGGCCTTTTTACTTTTATAGAACCCCCCGTAATACTCCTGTGGGCTGGTTTCGTGGTTACAAAATGGTTAGTGACTGGCGATTCTGAAATGTCTTTATTTCTCCATCAATTCTGAATGACAGCCTTGCTGGATAAAGGATCCTGGCTGCATGTTTTTCTCAAAGAGCTTTAAATATGCTCCCCAACCCTTCTCTCATTTTCAGGTCTGTGTAGACAGGTCTGGCGTAATTTCTGATCTTTTGCCTTCGTGGTGAGAAGTTTCTACCTGGCAGCTTTAATACTGGAGTCCGCAGTCCGTAATATTGCGAATTCACTATGACGTGCGTGGCATAGGTTTGTCTGCGTTGAGCTTGGGAGGGTCCTCTGCCTCCGGACACGAATGTTTGTTTCCCTGCACCCATTGGGAAGGATTTTCAGCAAAGTAATTGTTCAAATATCTCTTCTAACCTCTGTTTTCTCCACCCCCTCGGGGGATGCCGAGGTGATTCTATCATTGGATCGTTTCATTGAGTCATATGTCTCCTACATAACTACCAATTCGTTGAGTAGTTTTTAAAGACCATCTTCATATTTCTTTTTTCCTCTGTTACTGCATCTCAAAATTCACTAACCAGTTCCTCTGCTTCTACGGACTGAGCCATCAGAGCCTCTAGTTTTGCCTGCATTTGGCTCATAGAATTTTTAATTTCTGTCAGATTCAGCTCTCATTTCTGTCCTTGGGATTCTATATTCTCAGTAACCTTTGCACGTTAATAGTTTTTTCAATTTACTGCATCATGTTTTGGACATGATTACTCTGAATTCCATTTCCCCAGTAATTTAGTTACTCCATATCCATTGTTTCTGGGGACAGAGGCCACCAGAATCACTGTCTTTTCTTTGTGGGAGGCTTCTCCTTCTTGTCATTTCTGATGAAGAGAGGGTTGCGGGGTTTCAGAGCAAATTATTGACTGGGTCCCAGGCAGTGCCCCTTGTTTTACTAGGGATCTTAGGGATGTGGGCTTCTTCTTTAAAGATTTTATTTATTTATTTATTTTATGTGGCAGCCAACCATGGAGAAGGAACTAGAAGCAGGGAGTGGGAGAGGAAGAACGGGCTCCCAGGCGGAGGAGCCCGATGAGGGACTCACTCAGGGCGCCCGAGGATCATGCCTAAGCCGAGGCAGCGCTCAATGAGCTGTGCCACCAGGCGTCCGGTTGTGGGCTTCTTATACAGTTTTCAGCCTGCACTTCTGCGTTTCTGGGAGGGCCGGGCGCGATACTCGGCAGCCTGTTTTGGTAGAGTCTCGAGGTCCCTCGGGGGATGGGGATGGGCACTCTCTGAGCCTCGGTGATTCAGACTTTTTGTTCTCTGGCGGCTTTTCCCTGGCGGTTTGCTGTGCCTCTTCTGGAGTCAGAGAAGCAGCGGCCAAATTTCAGCCTCTGTCACAGAACAGAGGGATTACCGTCCGTTCTCTACTAATGTTCTGGCCACTTTAACTCTGTTTCTGTTGGTGCTGCTCAACCCTGCAGTGTCCCGGGATGTCGCCCACACCGGCGTCCCAGCCCTCACTTCCAGGGCCTGCGCGTCTCTGTCCTTTGTGTTTCTAATGCCGCCAGCCGCCAGCAGCCGCCCAGCGCGCTCCTGGGATCTCCGGTCTCAGTCTGGATCCAGTGGCGCACGGGATCGGGGTTCAGCGAGATGCCTGGTGGCGCGCCACCGCTCCGCGGTCTCAGTCTGCTGTTTTGCGCGGTGCCGTCCAGCAGACCCGCCCACTCTTTGTGCAAGTGGCTCCGCTTCCGGTTCCCAAGCCTTCGGCTCCCTCCCCCTTCCGTTTATCTTCCGATATCTGTGCACAGTTTCATGGCTCCCCGCTTCGTACCTCAATACTCAGCGCTGGAGATGTTCATTTGTAGAGATCCAGATGCGTCTTCCTGCGTCTCAGGCTGGTTCCGTGGTTGTTTAGGCTGGTCTGGTACCTATCCAGCTCGACTCGGAGGACCGGCTGAAAACGGTGTCTCCTACTCCTCCGCCATCTTAACTCCTCTCCTCTCAGTAGATCTTTCTAAAAATGTGCAAGAATAGAGTGAATTGTAGATACCAAAAAATATCTAGAAAAACCAAATCAGCTTATTTATATACAATGAGAAGATACTCATTGCTTTTCTCTGCATCATACTCAATTTACAAATATTAGTAGATGAAAGAATGTAAAATTACCTAAATTCTCATCTCCTTAAATTAAGCATCATTCACAGACTATAACTGCGTCCATCTCTTTATGCAGATGTATACACTTTGCATACAAACATAGACACACTTACTGAAGATATCATAGTATTATTTTTATCATATACACATTGGTTTTCAATTTTTTTTTATCTTGCCTCGCTCCTACTCTATACCATTCATTTTTGGTGTTCGTAAAATTAATGCATAAGAGTCATATATTATACATTTTAGCAATAGAAATAATAGATCAATTAGTGTTTGTTAGCTTATGATATCTCTCGCCATTTTGATTTTTTAAATATAATCAAATATTTTTTCTATAGCTTTTAGCTTTCCAGTATTTTTTTAGTCCCTCAATCTATATTATGCATATATATTTTTATATTCTCTTTTCAAATTTTCATTTATTTTCTACATTTATCTCACTTGTGAGGATAGAATTTCTTTTTATTCAGTCTAAAACCAGAGTCCAAATTTATTTCCTTCCATAGTGAGCTGAAAGGAAAGAGAACTCCTCTATGCCATCACATACATAGCCAACGGAGGGCTAATTAGCCATGCAGAATCCTTTTAATCTCGGAGACTAGCTGTTATTCATCATTGAGTTTCCAGAGAACATCCACACCTAAATTACATAATAATGTTACGAATAATAACTTCTATGTAAATCCTTCTAAAAGACACTTTACATTTTCTTGCTTTGTTAATAATGTTGACTTGGCATAACTTAATATTTTATTAATGGCCAGGATTATCATTCTGGACCTCAGTAATTCCGTTGTTCATGGATGACCTTAGTCATTTTCTGCTTTCATTTTACTCCTCACCATAGGCTTGAACTCTGTTTACCCCTCCTGCCTTAAATGTTCTCTTAACTTAATGTGGTGAACTACATGCCTGACTTCCTCCCCCCTAACTCTAGAATTTCATCCGTGCCTTCACCACAAGAAACCTACATGCTGACAGTTTTCAACTGTTCATTGCTAAGCTTGTTTTCTCTTTGTGTACACTCTCCTGACAGGTGAATTATGGGTTGCATTGTGTTCCACAAAAAGACATGTTGGAGTCCCGACCCCCAATACCTCAGAATGCCACCATGCTTATAGTGTCCTTGCACATGTAATTAGTTAAGATGAGGTCAGACTGGAGTAGTCTGGGACCTTAATCTGATGTATCTGTATCCTTACGAGGAGAAGAGAGAGGTGAACACAAGAAGCAGAAGGCCACGGGAAGACACCGGGACACACTGGGAGGACGGCCATGTGAAAATGGGGGCCTAGACAGTGGCCCCGCTGCCACAAACCAGAAACTGGAAAAGAAAAGCGAATATTCTTCCTTAGAGGCTTCATAGGGAGCATGGCCCTGGAGCCGCCTGGATTTATTTCTTCATACCTCTGGAACTGTGGAAGAGTAAATTTTTGTTGTTTTAAATCATTCCATCCGTGCTGCTTTGTTACAACATCTCTGGGAAACTAATAGAGTGACCTGTCCTCTTCCTAAGGTTATATTCTATTCAAACTTATATCAGTACAGGTCTCTCTCTTCACGTGCAAAGAAAATAAACAACCAATTACGTTCGAATTTAACATGGCCAATAGTGCACTCCTAATTTTCCCTTCTCAACTCCTCCCGTCCCCCCCAACCCAACTCCAGGCATCCACACTGCAGTGACCAGGTCTGCTACTGGCTGAGTCATTCAAGCTGAAAACCGAGCAATCACATTGTAGTCCACTCTTCCCCTCCCAGAGGACTCCATATCCGCACTAATTCTGCCAAATTGCCTCCAAAATCAAACTTACATTCTTTCCAGTGTCCTACCTCTCTACTGCACTAGTCCTCACCACCAACACTAATCTGGCTCATTTTAATAGAACAGTACAGTGTCTCCCCTTTCACCCTTGCTGTATTTCCATGCAGAGAAGAGATATTTTAATAAATGTAAAATAAATCTTATAACACCTTTGCTTAGTGTTTTCTGTGTTTCTCCGTGGCACTCATACGGGAATTCACACTCCTTAACGTCGATGGCAAGACCCGTCTGAGGCAGCCCGAGCTTATTTCTCCAACTCCGAGCTAGATCGCTCTTCTGCTTAATACCATCTATCCCCGCAGCCCATGTTTCACTGATCAGAGGCAGACTCTGTTTCTGCCAGTCTCTTGAGTGAATCATTCTCCCTCATAAGCACACTCATTCTTTTCCATGGGTGTCTCCTCCTCAATGCTCAAGTAGCAGTTTAAAGTGCTACTTTCTCAGAGAAGCGTTCTTTGCTATTCTAACTCATGCTGTAGCCGCACTCCATTGATAGTAATCCGTTTCAAAATCTTTGGTCATTGACTCACTGTACTTGCCACAATATACAATATAAAACACACCAAAAGGCTATTTGTATACAATTTTGATAGTTTCTGGTCTCCCCCTTAGACTCTAAGTGACGTGAAGAGAAGGGTCACAATTATTGCATCATCCACTCTAGCCCATGTCTTGTATAGGGCCCAGCAATGAAATAGCAATCTTTAGGGAAAGAAGGAAGAAAGGAAGGAACGAAGGAAGGAAGTCACCACCAACAATCCTTAAATCATATATTTATAAAGTGTGCATTGTCAGTAGATAATTGTTATTAAGGACAAGACTAAAATATTAATTTCAAATATGTGTCAAGTATAAAAAAAATCATGTTTTAATGAACCAATTTCTCTGATCAAACTGCAGATTTTGGAAAAGAAGCTGTGCAGTTCTTACGTACTGTTGGTAAAGCAGGATGGGAGAAGTTATCTGAGTTATGCTAGTCCCTGAGTTATGTTAGTAACATATTTGCCTAGTTAATGTTTTTATAAATTGAAAGAACTATGGAAAGATTAAATATTTTCCATATACATGTATTAGGAAGAAGTGATAGGATTTATTCCTCCAATTTATTTCTACTCTTCTAGTTTGTTCTATTTCTGAGATGCAAAAAGAAGAAGCAAAGAATGGACAGCAGATGAAGAAGTATTTTACAGCATTTTAGATGTCTACCCCTGATTAACTAGGCAGCCGTCATTCAGAAAAGTTCAGAAAACATGTGGCTGGCCTCAGAACACCTCCATGAACGAAGGTGGTAGAAGGAAGCAACAGAATGGGTTTCAATGGAGTTAGTCATTAGTGTTTTACCAGGAGGTCTTAGGCAAACCAAAGGCACTGAGCTTTACAGAGCCTGGAAGTCATATTTATTAGTCAAATATAAACTTTTCACCAATAAAGTAAAGGAAAACTAAAGAAAATTAAATAGCATTGATAGATGAATTTAGTGGTGCTCTTGCTCATGGATTCTGATCATGTAAGCATTAAGAATCATAGACAGTGTACTTTTTCTGGAAAAGACAGCTTGAGTTGATCTAATAAGTCTTGAAAACTCTATTAAATATAGATTCGGAATAAGGTTTACATTATATAGCTACCAGCAAAACAGCAGAAGTCTGAAAAGTGAACGCGTCTAAACTACTTATCGCTGATTTATTAGTGCTTTCTTCTATTGAGAATAAAAATCTTCCTCTGATATTTTACAGTTTCTACCAGTTTTCCCACAATAGGAAAAAAATTACTAAAACTACTTATCTGACGGATCCATAATGAATGCAGATTTAATGTTTAACGATGTCGATGAATGGGAAAATGTAATCATTCTTTTTACAGGAACTGCTAATTTAGGTTATCTCCTAACAAACTGTTGGCAATTTCAAAAAATTAAAATACTCAATCCAAAGAATTTAAAACCATCTTGGCATATGTATGGTAATGCTAGACTTTTCCTCATAGCCTTGAATTTAGAGCTAATTTTCTTAAAATTCTCTATGTTTCTTAGCAAATTGGCAGTGCTATCGGCTGGAAAAAATTGCTAAATTTCTGAAAAGACCATGTGTCTTTTCTTTTAATGTTCATATGTATCTTTTGCAGGAAAAGTAGTTAAAATTTGGCTCCTACATTCATAAAGATGAAGGAAGTTTAGAGGTAATTTGGTCCATTCTTCTCTGTTAAGCAATGACTATTTCCACTGAGCGATTTCAGATTGATAAAAATCAATCCTGTTTTTCACAGAAGTGTATAACAAGTGATAGTGAGGCCTCTTGATCTAATAACAGTGTGCAAATGTCTTCACTGTATGGAAATTATTTTTCAGTTTATCTCTGCCATTACAAAGCCAGAAAGAAATTCTAGCAATAATTTATTCACCTTCGTGTTTTTATGTGAGAAAGTAGCTGAATCATTAAGATCACTTTGCTGTCTATTCTAGTTTTAAAGATCTTTGCTTGATAGTTTCCTGAAGAAACATCACACATATCTGATATCATAGGAAAGTGGTAAGAATTTTAGGACAGATTCTGAAGGCAAAAACACTGAGTCTTACCCCTTTTTTAAATGTACGGTCTTGGACAAGTTATTTCAATTACCTGATACATGGTTTTCTCACTTGTAAAATCACAGTAAAAGTGCACTCTCATGTGTTTATTGTAAGAATTAACTGCCATAATTCCTGTTGATTCTTTAAAAAGCACCGTGTATATTTATAATATTGCCATAGCCTTCCTGACAAAAACTGCACCTTCTGATGTGACATCACCCAATCTTCTCTATAGGCAAGCTGGGCATTTATCTTTGAGCTATGATTAAGGGGGGAAAAAAGTTGTAGGGCTTAAAAGCATTTTATACTTAAATCATAATCACCACACTATACTCCAATAGGGGATAGTAATAGTGTGAGCCAGATTAAATTCTGAAAGAGCACAAGATCTTATATAATTTGTGAAACAGGTCACACTTTTCAACATATATTATATAAAACATTATATCATATGATCATTCACAGAAAAGGATCCCATGGTTACCTGCATTTAAAAAGCATGATTTCCCACTGGGAATTCGAAGAGTGTGTTATTACTTTAAAGATTAGGGGAAGATGTACATCAAAGTTGCATGATTAACTTTACTCAAATGCCATTTACCATACTTATTGGACAATAGAATCTGTTTCCTCCTTAGAGATAACAATTAGTGTCCTTTAGAATTAACATTTTGTGGAACGCTTTTTCTAAATTCTAGTCTAAATGTTAATTTTAGGCAAGAAACTTGCATATTTTTCTGACAATGGCTATCAGAACTCTACTTGAAATTTTCAAGGGTGAAGAATTTATTACCTCTAGAAACACATGATTCTGACTTTTCACATCTATAAATATTAAGCAGTTTATGCTGATATTTATTTGTGACTTATTTTATGTAATTTCTACTTATTTGTGCTGATTTCAATCCTTTGATGTCCTGATACATATTCTAATATTTGAAGATGTTGTCATGCTTCCCTCTTTAGCTTTTTTTTTTTCCTTTGAATTAAACCTTCCTAATTCAGGTCATTTGTACCTCTCATAATTGGAATTCAAATAATCTCATCATCACATTAATCCATGAAATGTAATCTGGTTATTTCACCAAACACATGAGTTAGCAGTTAGGAATTGTTCTTTCCTTCTCTGATCCCCTTTCCTCCCTCAAAGACAGGGCTCTAGCCTCTTGTGCTTTGTTTATGTCCTATTCTTCAGGTTTAGGCTATAGCCAATCTGAGTTATTATATTAGCTAATGATAAACATAAAGTATGGTGTGTCCTAAAGGTTATTTGCTTTTTAAGGGGAATCTTGATAAGCAAAACCCATTAAAATACAAAGTAATTAAGCTCTAATGTTGAAGTTACATGAGGGGTTATATTTTAGAAAGAGACAGTTTAAAGCTATGTCAAATCACAACATGGAGAAAACTTCTGATTCTAACTACCCACAAGGGGTCATACTCTTTTAAAGATTCATTGAGACAGGCTCTCAATCTCTCTACTTTTCTGTGGGGTTTGTTTTAGATTCAAAAACCCATGGCCATTTCAGTCAGAGAGCATTAAAAGAGTATGGGACCTTTGTGATTATCTACTCTACCCTACCTTTTTATAGCTGACAAAAGTAATGCCCAAAGAAATTTAGAAATTTGCGCAGGGTCATGCCATCAGTTCACTGGGAAGATGTGTCTTACTTAAATCTAGTCTTCCTGAGTCTTATGCCCATTTTTTCGGTCCTAACCCCAAGAAAGCACTCTCAGTTGATGTTTGTGGAGATTGGGCGCTGTTTTAGACAGTAGGAAACTTACATGGAGTCCATGCATGGTGTACTTCTGCATGGAGAGTCCGGTTTTATTTCTTTCATATTTTATAACACGCATTACTAGGAATTTATATGTCCTGTGGAATACAAAATTTGCTAATGATGAGATTAGAACCATCCAAGTTGCGTTTGAAATATGTGTTTATCCTCTTTTTGAAAGTAAATATCTATGCAATCGCAAACTTAGTTGGAACTTAAAATTAGTAGACAGGTGTCTGCCTGCGTGAGCCCTCCACATTCAATAGCATTTAATGGCTATTTGATTGGCATCATCAATACAATATGTCTTTTCAAGCAGAAACCTATATCATGCACAGTCATTTACAAAATTAACACAAATTATGTTTTAAGCCAAAGGGTTAATCATTGTCCCTTCTTTCGAGATAGAATTGAGAATAGTTGTTCAGGCAACTGTGAGCTACATTGTTTGGTGCCTGGGTTACTGTGATCAAAACAATGGCCTTCAGTTTGCAGCGCCATCAGCCTGGTACATGTCACTAATACTGAATTCATTTTTTAGAGCAAAGCCATATACCCATCTTCCATTGCAATTACTGCAGAGGAGGAGAGATTGAGAAGTAAAAATGAAACATTTCAAGGATGAATGGGCACTGAAAATTGGTAAAGTGGCAGGAGAGTCCAAGTTTGAAGAATGAAGAAGTGAATGTACATAGAAAAAGCGCTTTGGAAAACATGAAAAAAAACCCACGATATTTTGCAGAAACATCTGTTTGCTGTTGCTGAAAAATTTTAGCATTTCAATGTTCTCATTTGGGCTCTGAAGTTAGCACTTCCCTGAAGTAGTTCACACCTTTGCTATTGCTCCTGTTCAGCTACAGATCATTTTATGCAAGGCTGATTTTAACAAGAAAATGGTGCATTAATTTACAGTGTGTTGAGTATTTTAAAAGTGGCAAAATCTAGGCCTTTGTGAAATTTTAGAATCTGAAGAAAATAGAAATACTTATGTAAAGCTCTTTAAAAATACCAGAATGGCTTCATGCACAAGAAATTACACCCTGATTAAGATCATTAGAAAATTCAGTTATATATAAAAAAAAAATCAAGCTCTAAACTAGTGGATTTCCTATGACTCTGCAGAGTTTCTATTTAATAGCAAAGCAGATATAATCTTAGACATTATTTGGTAAGACTTTTTTATAATATCTTTCTCTCTTACCTGCTTGCTTTCACTTTCCCTTCCCTTTTTTTTTTTTTTTTTTTAAAGATTTTTTATTTATTTATTCGACAGAGATAGAGACAGCCAGCGAGAGAGGGAACACAAGCAGGGGGAGTGGGAGAGGAAGAAGCAGGCTCATAGCGGAGGAGCCTGACGTGGGGCTCGATCCCATAACGCCGGGATCACGCCCTGAGCCGAAAGCAGACGCTTAACTGCTGTGCCACCCAGGCGCCCCTTCCCTTCCCTTTCTTTACCTCCTCTTTGTCTCTTCTCTTTGCTCATTTCAACGCACTTTTCATTTTGTTATTTCTCATTTTTCTCCTTTCCTTACCTCTTGTTCTCACCATTGCCCCTCTTCTCTTTCTCTCTTACCCTTTTTAAAAATTTTTCAAATATTTTAATTGTGTCTCTATTAAAAAATAAACTTGATAATGACAGCCTGTTCACTCTCTCTCTTTCTTTCTTATTTCCCTCACTAGAGTAGTTGACATTTTTAGTCATATGTTTCTGAACTATCTTAATAGCTTATACACAATTAAGAGAAACAATGGAACTAAGTGGACATTTTAAATGTATCTTGATGTATGCATTTCTTGCAAATACCAAACTAAAAGGCCAAATTGATTCAAATTTACAGATTCTGTTTTCACTGTGTAATTGAATAAACCTACTCCAGACTAAAACTATAAATATGATATTGGACCCATTTGTTTTAAATGATATCTATTGAAGCTGTAAAGGATCACTCTTCTGATTTGTTAATTACTTCCTCTTGCCAATAGTACCATGATAACTGAGTAACCGATGGTTTTACTAACAACCCATATGGATTGATTTTTTTTTTAAGATTTTATTTATTTACTTGAGAGAAAGAGAGAGAGAGAGCACAAGCAACAGGAGAGGCAAAGGGAGAGGGAGAAGCAGACTTCCCACGGAGCAGGATTCCTGACATGAGGCTCGATCCCAGGACCCTGGGACGATGACCTGAGCTGAAGGCAGACGCTTAACTGACTGAGCCACCCAGGTGCCCCAGATGGATTGATTTTTAAGCTATTTTCCCTCAGCTTAAAGGACAACCTTTTTACACTCTGCTATGTAATACTGGGACTCTGGAAAACACATTTTAGTTTTTCCAGCAAACTCCTTGCTGAACTCTGCCAACAGAGAGCACTTGAAGGGGGGAGAAGAACACCCCGCTTCCTGCAAAACCCCAGCAGTGGTTCTTCACCCTGACAGTGGCAGCTTGTTCCTCCAGCAGCAGTTGGTTCCAGGGTGAGCTTTTCCATTATTCTCAGAGTACAAGTCACAACACATTGAGCCCCTTCTCCGAAGTAATGCACCCAGCTCCACAGGGTGAGCCCCTTCTCCAAGTTGGCAAAGCTTAATAATTCCAGCCTCTTATCACCCCAGTGGTGGTACCTACCTCTTATAGTTACTACCACAGTGTTTCCTTCTTATGTTTTCATTTCTCTAATACTTGGTTAAGAATTCCTTATATTAAATTCTCTTTGTTAAAATAATGATGTTGTCTCTGATCTCCTGACCGGATGATGTCTGATATACTGTTTCTTATATCAGGCCACTAGCTCTTAGCTATATGTAGGTAAATGGAAATAACTAGAGGGTTAAAAGCTGGAAGTTCATTTCTCTCCTCAACTCCCCTGCATGTACAATTTCCCTTAGAAAACACTGGATCATAGGACTGATTTATAGTATTTCTTTAGGTGAAAAAAAAAAAGCTGCATCTTACAGTTACCCTACTGGTTTTTATTCCAACATACATCATTGTTATAAAAAAAAAAGGTATCATTTTCATTATAATCTACTTCAAGTAATTGTATTGGAAAAAAGATAGATTAGAGTTTATAAAATTACTACAGTGAGCTGTATTTAGGTAGAAAAAACTATATAGACTCACTGAATAAGAACCTTAAGCAAAGCAGTATTTAAATCACTCATTCATTCAAAAATAAACATTGATTATGTGACAAATATGTTCCTTTGAGAGATTAAAAACATAGTTCTTATTTTCAAAGATTTTATACCCTGTGTAGAGGACAGCTTGACACCAGATCATATGAGGTGGAAAATATATTAAACATACATCATAACTTTTTAAAGTACTATGCCAAGAGGAATACAGGACATATGGGGGGGGGGAATGAAAGGAATTTGAAGAGTCATATATGGAATGAGTGGAGTTGTCAAGAAAGACACAGATCACTCAACAAACAAACACTTCACTGTTTTAATGGTTTAATAATAATGCCTGAGACTATAGTGTAAACATCAGAAATAGCCCTCCTTCATGTAGACCACTCCTAAAGTAATTTGTGTGGAGATTTATTCTTCTAATATCGTTTAATGCTTCAAAACAAACAAAACTTAGTGGCTTAAAACAACAGTTATCAATTATTTTGTTCCTGAATCTGCAACTGAAGACACTTCATCCTTGCTTTAACCAATTTGAGATGCAACATCTTCATGTGGATTTGAGGACAACTTCTAAGATGATTCATTGATATGACAGGTAAATTGGAGCAGGTAGTTCATCTAGAAGCCTTGCTGTGGTTAGCAGCAGGAGCCTGGTCCCCTTCACTGGGCCCTTTTGCTGAGAGAAGCTTGAGCTCCCTCACAAGATGGTGGCTAAGCTCCAAAAAGGAGTATTCTAAGAGACAGGAAGTAGAAGCTGCCAGTCCCAGGAAGGCATCTTCCTGGAAAGAGGCACAGTGCACTTTCCTTGTATTCTTTCTGGTTAATTAGGCACAGAGCCCTCAAAGATTGAAAGGAGGGCATTGACACAGACCCTACTTTTCCATGGGAGGATTGTCCAGGGATATGAAGTCATCTTTAGTGTATCATATATTCCTTCTGTAATATTTGTGCTTATCTCTTCCTTATGTTAGCATATATTCAGGTAATCGATTTAAAATTTAAAATGTCAACATCGAAGTATCAAGAAGAGCTGACAATTAAAAATTATGTCCAGAGGTTGTATCATTTATTTTAAAAAGTTGGTTAGACCTATCCCTGGTCAGTACAACTAAAAACGGGCACAGGCATTGGCTGTTATATCTTGAACTGGTAACTCTTCTGCATCTACCCACAGATGGGTAAGAAGACTTGGTCAAAAATAAGGAGTTGGGATTTTTCTATTTCAACCCTCTTCCCTTAGTATTTTAAAAAGTTGCAGCATGTATTTGATAGATGGCTTATCATCACTGTTCTTTTCTTATCCATATCTATGTACCTTTCTACAGTGTGAGTTCCAGAATGGCAGGATTTGTCTTACAATATATTTCTTAACTAATGATATTAGTAAGTGGCTGAGGTAAAGTTAATAATCATAATGAATTATTGTAGGTTGACAAAGTGATAATTATTCCCAATTAGTGATTTTAAGGAAGGAAAATAGTAAGCATTCAATATATATACACACTCAAACTGGATTTTATTGTGGAAGATATACATATATATTTTCTTTTAACTTTCTCTGACTGATAGTCTTTGTTATTCGCCATAATTTTAAATCTGCTTAAGCCTTGATTTAAGGAAATTTTATAACATCTGGGATTTACTTCAAATTAATTTAGGGGGAGGAGAAATGGGTGAGGACACAAATGAACCAATATTGGCCATGAATTGATAATTGGGGATTAGTTATACTATTTATTATCCTTTTGTATATGTTTGAAGTTTTTCATAATAAAAAGTTAAATACAGAAGTTTTACTCATGAAAAAAGGTTAAGATAGATAAAGAGAATTAAGACTACACTTACTGTGATGAGCACTTGGCAATGTGTAGAAATGTTGAATCACTATATTGTACACTTGAAACTAATATAACACTGTATGTTAATTAGATTTCAATAAAAAAATTAAAAGGTTAAGAAAAGGCATATGAGTAATACTGCTGGGTTTGACTTTCTGATAGAAAGTTGTTAAATAGTACTAATCCTGAAACAGTTTGAGAACATCAATTTTCAATCTTTGTCAGTTTAATGGTGATCTCTTATAATTAAGAAAAAGCTGATATGTATTGCTTAATCAAAGAGAAGAATCTTTAGACATAGCAACATATTTCATATCTAACAGTCATTTGAAATCTATGGATCCTAACCATTTTCTCTTATTTCTTGTAAAAGCCTATGCTTAAACATGAAATTTTAGTCCCCTTCAGCAGCAAAAGAAATAATCTTCACTATGTAAATTGATGCAAGACTGTCACACTAAGCCTGCAGCCAAATAGACTAAAACAATATGACCAAAGGTGATGTTATATTTCACATATTAATGAAGCGTTACTGTAGGAATAAAAGAGGAACTATTTAAATATTAACACCATTAATCCAGCATATCAAAACAAACACCTACCCTTCATACATATTTAAAGACTGGGAAAGAGATAAACTATTTCAACATTAGACCCTGTTCTTCCTGAAAGAGATAAGGATCACCCTTCATAGAACTGGGCTGTTGAGGTCTTCCCTCACTGCAGTTTCACCAGTTGGAACGGACTGTAACATGTAGATAGAAAATAATAGTGATTTGTGTTCTTTCCTAGAGAGTAAGACAATACATTCTGTAGCCAGGCTCAAGAAAAATCGACTGTATTTACTTAGTTACTTGTGTTTATGTACTAGTCACGTAAACTTCCTTACACCTTAGCTTACTTGGTAGATCAATGCATTGGATACAGCATGGTATTGTCTGCTTTGGAGAAGAAATCCTACTTAACTTTATAAAAAGAATTTAAAGTAACAGAAAAAAGTAGACTTTATGAAAACTAAGCTATGCTTTCTATTTTGCTGTGCCTACCTACTTCCTGGAGCTTCAGATTCATCAGAAAAATATGAGAATTGTGAGATTATATGGCTACTAGCTGCAATAGTTTCTGTAGGTCCTGTAATAGGGTAACAGGGTAATGATGATTGTTCTAACAGATAAACCCCAGTGGAATTTCATTCTCATTCCCTGAATGGTGCAATGTAGGTTTTTAGCAAGCAACCTTCTGTGAGGTGATTCAAGCAATCAGGTTCCTCCCAAATTTTGTCTCCATCATCAATGTTTCTTCAGGTCACTATTTAATGAGTAAGTAAGCATGAGGAAGGCAGGCTCATTTCTTAACAACTTCAGGCCCCAAAATGACACTTGGAGAATCTGCAATACCCCCAAAAAGAGGTAGAAATTCCATTAACAATGAAGAGAAAATGATGTTACCAATATAGCAAAGTAGGAGACCCCATCCCCCATTCTCCCACAAAGGTCAACACTTGACATCTATATACAAACAAAATCAGTTCTGAGAGAGCTCTGGAGTCCCCTTAAGAAGCTTCAGCAACACGCTGAAAAAAACAAAACAAAACAAAACAACAAACTTGAGATAACAGCACAAAATGGGGGGAAAGAATAGCTCCATCTTGTCTGTGCCATCTCATCCCCCAGGCCAGGACTGCTCATTGCAAAGAGGGAACTCCCCAGGGCAAGAGCTCTTCTCACTAGGAAAGGAAGAGCAGAGTGAATGAGCAGCTTCCCCAGCTATCAGCAGTACCTCACAAAGTATTCGCTTTGGTTTCATCCCACCAAAGAATGGCAAAGCTGAGACAGATAGAGAGTACCAGGAACAAAGGAGGGGCTACCAATGTCAGTCATGCAGTGAGAGTGACAGGGTTTCCAAGGACGTGCTCTGAAGATAACCCTAGCAGCTTTCGCTACCGAAGATCAACAGCCAGCAGAGCCAGCAGAGCCACCACAGACCCCCTAGAGATTTCATCGTCTTTGGCGCTGTCTTATCACTGGCACCGCTACACTGCTACACTCACCTGTAGCTAGCTCCTTCAGCTGTGCGCCTGTGCACCCCTACCCTGATCCCTGTCACCAACCTTTACAGCTATGCACCCATGGCAAGACCCAGCAGCCACGATAGCATCCCGCAACATGAGAGCATCCTACAACAGCCAGGGGGCCCATAGTCGGCCCCAGCCCTTGCGGCCTGCCCTGGTCCTCAGTACTAGATGTGTGTTCGCAGCAAGTCCCTGTTACTACACAAGCACTGCAGCTGGTCCCCCAGCTGAGCTTATGCACGCCCACTGACTGAGGCCACTACCACTGTTTGCCCCGATCCCCAGCTGCTGGGCCTGCATGCTCCTCAACAGCCCTTGCATTCTTTGTGGGTCTCCCACAACATTTCCCCAGGACCACACAGTTGTTGCTGCTGTAGACCGAAATGGTCTGGGCCAACAAGGCACCATGCCTCCCTGACCTGGTCCTCTTGTTCCCACACTGGGTGCCCTGTAGTAAGCATAATAAGCACTGGTTTCCCCCCACCCACAGGTGAAGATCTTTNNNTACTGAAGTCAGTCCATAAAGTGTGAAAGAGGCAACTACTTCTTAAAGTGCATAGACGCCTGTCCAAAGCTACAGGGATCACAGGGAATCAGGGAAACACGACTCCACCAAAGGAATATGGTATATCTCCAGGAACTGGCCCCAAACCAATGGAGGACTACCCACAGGAGGGAAGGACACCTCAGGTGTGGAGTAGCAAAAAAAGAGACTCTTACACTAGACAGCCCAGGTATGGGGAACCCACGCACAGGAGATAAATCCTCACAACATTTGGCTTTGAAAATCAGAGGGACATAATTTTTAGAGTTCTTGCCATCGGTAAGACTTAACACCCAGAATTTTAAAACTCAGTGGGCTTGGGGCGCCTGGGTGGCACAGCGGTTAAGCGTCTGCCTTCGGCTCAGGGCGTGATCCCGGCGTTGTGGGATCGAGCCCCACATCAGGCTCCTCTGCTATGAGCCTGCTTCTTCCTCTCCCACTCCCCCTGCTTGTGTTCCCTCTCTCGCTGGCTGTCTCTATCTCTGTCAAATAAATAAATAAAATCTTTAAAAAAAAAAAAAAAACTCAGTGGGCTTAACTCTGAGAGAGCCAGGAGAGCAAGAGGAAACTGAGTCCCCACCCTTAAAGAGCCAGCACAACAAATAGCCCCTAGAAGATACAGCATAGAAGCAGAAGTTTGGAAAAGATCTTGGGTATACAGGAAGGGGATTTATTTACTAATTTTGCAGTATGTGCTGGAGGGGCAGGGATTTTTGGGAGACTTTTCCAGGAACAAAGGAGATGGCAGGCACCATTTTCCTCCCCCAACCCACAGCCTAGACACACAAACAACTGTGGGAACCAGCTCAGGGACAACACTCTCCACACAACTTGCTACCAGTGCACAATGCCCTTACACACTTATGTGGATCTACCATCTCCAACCCGGCTGGCCTTGGCAGGAGTTTTGAGCAACTGCAGGTGGACCAGCAGAACTTTCTGGCACCACACACCTTGCCCTCAAGTCCTTTTGTGGATCCACCCCCTCAAACCCTGTGAAAGGACTTTTCTAAAGAAGCTCCAGGTCTTCTCCCACAGCAGACTTGCACAAACCTTCCTAACACCTCACACTTTACCCCTGTGTTTTCTTGCAGACCTGCCTCCTCTAACACACCCACGGCCGAGCCCATCCAAAGAAGTGCCACAAGCCTGGCAACATGCAAGTGGCCCCAGTACAGGCAAGCACCACTCCAAAGTGACTCCTTCTACAGGGAGAGGGGAAGATAACCACACACCAATCTGACTGCTGCCCCAGCAGTGTCCTGGGGGCATATATCTCATCTGACTGCAGACCTTGCCCACCAATGAAAGCTTTTTATGTCACAACACAGGGAAAGTACCCTGCAGTTTGGCACTATCATATCTCTGGCAAATGCCTGGTCTGACTGAACTCAAGCCCAAGGCAGCCCCAAACTGGCCCACTAACAACGGATTCCAAACGCTGCCCACAACAGGCAAAGAGAGCCATTGCAGATGTCTTGACTGAAGGTAAATATGCTTCAGCCACAACAGTTGGCTCACAAAACACACATATGCGATACCCCTGAAGTGTCAGGTTCTGATGAACAGGGGACACTGCACTGCAGGGCACTATAGAACCTCTTCTTCATACGTCCACTTCTTTTAAGAGAAGAGACATAGCTGACTTTCCTAACACAGAAACAGACACGGAGTTAGACAAAATGAGGAGACAGAGAAATATGTCCCAAATGAAAGAACAGGAGAAAATCATAGCAAGATACCCAAATGAAACGGAGATAAACAATACGCTTGGTAGAGAATTTAAAGTAATGGTCATAAAGATACTCACTGGACTTAAGAAAAGAGTGGAGAACCTCAGCAAGAGGTTTAGCAAAGAGGTAGGAAATATGAGAAAGAACCAATCAGAGATGACAAACTCACTAACTGAAATTAAAAATGCACTGGATGGATAAAATAGTAGACTAGAGAAGCAGAAGAATAGATCAGTGACCTGGAGAATAGAGTAATGGAAAGCAACCAAGGCGAACAAAGAGAAAAAAAAAATTAATAAAAAAGGAAAATAGTCTTAGGTAATTCCATAACATCATCAAGCATAATAACATTCACATTACAGAGATCCTAGAAGGAGAAGGGAGAGAATAGGGGCTGAAAAATTTATTTGAAAAAATAATAGCTGAAAACTTGCCAAATCTGAGGAAGAAGAGATATATCCAGATCCAAGAGGCACAGGAAGCCCCCCACAAAATCAATCCAAGGAGGTCCACCCAACACACATAGTAATTAAAATTGCAAAAAGTAGTGATAAGAGAGAGTTTTAAAAGCAGTAATGGAAAGGAAATAAATTACATACAAAGTGAACCCATAAAGCTAGTAGCTGATTTTTCAGTAGAAACTTTGCAGGCTAGAAGAGAGACATGATATATTCAAAATACTGAAAGAAAAAAAATTCAGCCAAGAATACTGTATCCAGCATGGTTATCATTAAGAATTGAAGTAGAGATAAAGAGTTTCCCAAACAAAAGGTAAAGGAATTCATGACCACTAAACCAGCCCTACAAGAAATGTTAAAGTGGACACTGAATAGAAAGGAAAGACCATAAGTAGGAGTAAGAAACATAGGAGGCACAAAAGCAGTAAAAGTAAGTATATCTATAAAATCAGTTAAGGGGTTCACAAAATAAAAGGATGTAAAGTATGATACCATATACCTAATATATAAGGGGGGAGGAGTAAAGAATGGGTTCAAACATGAGTGACCATCAACTTAATGTAGACTGCTATATGCATAAGATGTTACATACGAACCAGTGGTAACCACAAACCAAAGACCAGTAACAGATGTACAAAATATAAAGAGCAAGGAATCCAAGTAAAACATGAGAAGAGAGCAAGAGAAGGAAAAAAAAAAAACAACACAGAACTACAAAAATAACCATAAAACAAGTAACAAAATGGCAATAAGTGCATACCTATCAACAATTACTTTGAATATGAATGAACTGAATGCTCCAATCAAAAGACATACAGTGACATAATGGGTAAAAAAGCAAAACCCATCTATATGCTGCCTACGAGAGATTCATTTCAGACCTAAAGCACCTGCAGATTGAATGTAATTGAATGAAAGGCATTTATCTTGCAAATGGAAGTGAAAAGAAAACCAGGGTAGCAATACTTATTTCTGACAAAATAGACTTTATTTTATTTTTTTAAAAGATTTTACTTTATTTATTTGAGAGAGAGACCCAGCAAGAGAGAGAGCATAGGCATGGAGGAGGCGGAGGGAGAGAGAGAAGCAGACTCCCTGCCAAGCAGGTAGACCAATGCAGGGCTCAATCCCAGGACCCCAGGATCATGACCTGAGCTAAAGGCAGTTGCTCAACTGACAGCCACCCAGGCGTCCTCTGACAAAATAGACTTTAAAACAAAGATGTAGTAAGAGACAAAGAGGACACTATATAATCATAAAGAGAACAATGCAACAAGAAGATAAAACAATTGTAAATAATTATACACCCAACATGGAAATTTGGGTATATGTATTGGGAACATGTATTTAGGTTAATACATAAAGCAGTTAATAATAAACATTAAGGAAGTAATTGATAGAATACAATAATAGTAGGGGACTTCTACCACCCCACTTACATCAATGGATGGATTATCCACACAGAAGATCAACAAGAAAACAGTGGCTTTGAATGACCAGAAGAATCTAACAGATATATTCAGAAATTTCCATCCTAAAACAGCACAGTACATATTCTTTTCAAGTCCACATGAAACATTTTCCAGAATAGATCACATATTAGGCCACAAAACAAGTCTTAAGAAATTTAAAAACATTGAAGTTATACCATGCATCTTTTTTGACCACTACACTATGAAACTAGTAATCAACAACAAGTAAAAATCTGGAAAAAGCACAAATACATGGAAATTAAATAATATGCCACTAAACAGTGAATGGCTCAACCAAGAAATCAAAGAAGAAATCAAAAACTACATGGACGCAAATGAAAATGAAAACATGATGGTCCAAAATCTTTGGGATGAAGAAAAAGCAGTCCTAAGAAGGTAGTATATAGCAATACAGACCCACCTCAAGAAGCAAGAAAAATCTTAAGCAATCTAAACTTACACCTAATGGAGCTAGGGAAAGCAGAACAAAACTCCAAACCAGTAAAAAAAAAAAGGAAATAATAAAAATTAGAGCAGAAATAAACAAAACAGAAACTGAAAAAAACAGTATGACAGAACAATCAAACCAGGAGATGGTTCTTTGAAAAGAAAGAGAGAAAGAGAGAAGATTCAATAAAGAAAATCAGAAATGAAAGAGGAGAAATAACAACCAACCTCACAGATATATAAAGGATTATAAGAGAATATTATGAAAAATCATATGGCAATAAGTTGAACAACATAGAAGAAATGGATAAATTACCAGAAACATATAACCTCCCAAAACTGAGTCAGAAAGAAATAAAAAATTGAACAGACTGATTACCAGCAATGAAATTGAATCAGTAATCAAAAAGCACCCAATGAAAAAGATTCAAGACCAGGTGGCTTCACAGGTGAAGTCTATCAAACACTTAAAGAAGAGTTAATACCTATTCTTCTCAAACTATGCCAAAAAAATACAAAATGAGGGACAGCTTCCAAATTTATTCTACGAAGCTAGCATTTCCCTGATACCAAAACCAGATAAAGACACTACCAAACAAAGAGAATTATAGACCAGTATCTCTAATGAACATAAATGCAAAAGTCCTCAACAAAATATTAGCAAAATGAACCCAATAATAAATTTAAAAAATTATTCACTGGTAAGGAAGAAGTAAAACTTTTACTACCTGCAGATGGCATGATACCAAATACAGAAAAGCTTAACTGCACCAGAAAACTACTAGAACTGATAAATGAATTCTGTAAGTTTGTAGGATATCAATGTACGGAAATCTGTTGCATTTCCATACATTAATAATGAAGTAGCAGAAAGAGAAATTAAGAGAACAATCCTATTTATAATTGCACCAAAAATAATAAAATACCTAGGAATAAACTTAAACAAAGAAGTAAAGGACCTGTACTCTGAAAACTATAAAACACTGATGAAAGAAATTAAAGAAGAAATAAATGGAAAGATAGTTCATGTTCATGGATTGAAAGAACAAATATTGTTAAAATTTTCATACTATGCAAAACAATCTACAGATTTAATGCAAACCCTATCAAAATATACAACATTTTTCACAGAACTAGAACAAATAATCTTAAATTGTATGGAATCACAAAAGACCCTGAATAACCAAAGCAATCTTGAAAAAGAATAACAAAACTGGACATATTGCAATCCCAGATTTCAGAATATTCTACAAAGCTGTAGAAATCAAAACAGTATGGTACTGGCACAAAAATAGATACATAGGTTGTTAGAACAGAACACAGAGCCCAGAAACAAACCCACAATTATATGGTCAATTAATCTTTGAAAAAAGGAGGCAAGAATATTCAATAGGAAAAAGGACAATCTCTTCAACAAATGGTGCTGTGAAAACAGACAGCTATCTGCAAAAGAATGAAACTGGACCACTTTCTTATACCATACACAAAAACAAACTCAAAATGGATTAAGGACCTAAATGTGAATCCTGAAACCATAAAAAATCCCTGAAGAAAGTATAGGCAGTAATTTCTCTGACATTGACTATAGCAACATTTTTCTAGATATGTTTCCTGAAGCAAGGGAAACCAAAGCAAAAATTAACTATTGGAACTACATCAAAATAAAAAGCTTCTTCACAGCAAAGCAAATAATCAACAAAACTAAAAGATAAACTACTGAATGGAAGAAGATATTTGCAAATGATAAATCTGATAAAGGGTTAGTATCTAAAATATATAAAGAACTTATACAATTCAACACCAAATCATCATCATCCAATTAAAAAATGGGCAGAAGACATAACAGACATTTCTCCAAAGAAAGCATACAGATGGCTAACAGGCGCATGAAAAGATGCACAACATCACTCATCATCAGGGAAATGCAAATCAAAACCACAATGAGATATCAACTCACATCTGTCAGAATGGCTAAAATCAAAAACACAAGAAACAACAAGGGTTGGCAAGGATATACAGAAGAAAGAATCTTTGTGCACTGTTGGTGGGAATGCGAACTGGTACAGTCTCTGTGGAAAACAGTATGGAGTCTCTTCAAAAGTTAAAAATAAAACTACTCTACTATCCAACATATTCCACTACTGGGTATTTAACCAAAAAAAAAAAAAAAATGAAAACACTAATTTGAAATGATATATGCACCACTGTTTCTTACAGCATTATTTACAATAGCCAAACTACGGAAGGAGCCAAGAGTCTATATATATATATTTGTATATATATTCATATGAGTATATATATATATATATATACATCAGTCATAAAAAGGAGTGAAATCTTGCCATTTGCCACAACAGAGAGTGATCTAGAGAGTACAACATTAAGTGAAATAAGTCACTCAGAGAAAGGCAAACACCATACAATATCACTCATATGTGAAATTTAAGAAACAAAACAAACAAACAAGGCAAAACAGAAAGAGAAACTAAAAAAGCCAAACTCTTAACTGTAGAACTATAGAACAAGTGATGGTTACCAGAGGGAGGTGGGTGGCAGGATGCGGGAAATAGGTGAAGGGGACTAGGAAGACACTTATCATGATGAGCACTGAATAATGTATAAAATTGGTGAATCACTATTCCGTATGCCTGAAACTAATATAACACTGTATGTTGACTATACTGAAATTAAAATTTTGAAAATTAATAATAACAATAATTAAAAAAAAAGAAAGAATGGCACAGAATGTCCCAAACCTGAGAAGAGATTTGGACATCCATGTTGCTGAAGCTAATAGGTGCTGCCTTAATTTCAATTTAAACATATCTTCCCTAAGACACATTATAATAAAATTGTCTAAAATGAAAGACAGAGTGAGAATTTACAAAAAACAGCAACAGAAAAAAAAATTTACTTCATACACAGGAAAACCGATAAGGCTATCAACGCAGTTTTCAGCAGAGATCTTGGGCCAGGAAAAAATGGGGTATAATATTCAACACTCTAAAAGAACGAAACTGCAAATCAAGAATACTTTATTTAGCAAAGTTGTCCTCAGAAAATGAAGGTGAGATAAAGACTTTTCCTAAAAGGCAAAGCTGATTAAGTTCAGCACCACTACACCTGGCTTAGGAGAAATGTTCACAGGAGTTCATTAAACTGAAACAAAAGATGCTACCTAGTAACATGAATACACGGAAATAAACAGCACTCTGGTAAATGCAAGTGTATGGTCAGATTCAGAATACTTTATACTGTAAAACATTGATGTGTTAACCACTTAACGTTAGTATGAAAGTTGAAGAACTAATTTTTTAAAGATTATTTAATTATTAATTTGGGGGTAGGGTATGAATTGGGGAGGGGGAGAGGAAGAAGCAGACTTCCAGCTAAGCAGGGAGTCTGACACAAGGCTCTATCCCAGGACCTGAGGTCATGACCTGAGCTGAAGGCACTCGCTTAGGGACTAATGTTTTAAAAATAGCTATAGCTAAGAAGGGAATCAATGTATCCTACTATGGGAGACTATGGATTCACAAAGGAAGACAGCAAGAGAGGAAGAAAGGAAGAAATCAAAACAGCCAGAAAACAATTACTAAAGGGCAATAGTAAGTCCTTACCTATCGATATTTACTTTAAATGTAAAGGAATTAAATTCTCTAATCAAAGACCATAGAGTGGCTGAATGGAAAAAAAGAAAATAAAACAAAACAAATGGAACCTAACTACATGCTGCCTACCAGAGACCCATGTCAGCTTCAAGGACACACTGAGGCTCAAAGTGAAGGCTCAGAAAAGGGTGTTTTATGCAAATGAAAACCAAGACAGATCAGGGGTAACCATACTTAGATCAGACAAAATAGATGTCAAGTAAAACACTGTAACAAGAGACAAAAAGATTGTTCTAGAATAATAAAGGTTTTGATTCTTCAAGAGAATATAACAATTTTAAATATATAAGCATCCAACATTAGTGGACCGAAATATTTTAAGCAAATACTAACAGATCTGAAGGAAGTAATTGACAACAATACAATAATAATGAGGGACTTCAATACCCCATGTTTAATATGGATAGACCGTGCATACAGAAAATCAAATAAGGAAATTTTGGACTTGGACTGTACTTTAGAACAAATGGACGTAATAGATACACACAGCACATGCCATCCAACGGTAGCAAAATACACATTCTTCTCAAGCATACAGACATTTAATGATTTTTTTGATGTAACACCAAAAACCTAAGCAATAAAAGCAAAAATAAACAAGTGGGACATCAAAGTAAAAAAATAAACATTTTTTAAAATGAGAAGACAACCTACAGAATGGGAAAAAATGTTTGCAAGCTATTTTGTAATAAGGAGTTAATATCCAAAATCTGTAAGAAATTCATACAACTCAATAAGTGAGAAAATGAAAATCAAATTACAAATTGGCCAAAGACTTGAATAGACTTTTTTCCAAATAAGGTATAAAAATGGCCAACAGGTACATGAAATGTGCTCACCATCACTAATTATCAGGAAAATGCAAATCAAAACCATACCGAGATGTGCAAAATTGTACAACTGTTCTGGAAAACACTTTGTCAGTTTCTTTAAAAACTAAACATGTACCTTCCATTTGGTCCAGCACTTGCATTTCTGGACATTTGTCCCAGAGAAATTAAAATGTACATTCACATAAAAATTTGTAGATGAACGATTATAGCACCTTTGCTTGTAACAGTCAAAATGAAATAACTCAAGTGTTCTTCGGTGAGCAAATGGCTAAACACATGGTGGTCATCCATACCATGAAAGGATACTGGGCAAATAAAAGAATTGGCTATTAATGTACTCAACAACCTGGGCGAATCTCCAGGGAAGTGTACTAAGCACACTAAGTGAAAGAAGAAAATCCATAAAGGTGACATACTGAAGGATTGCATTTTTATAAAATATTTGAAATTACAGAATTATAGAGATGGAAGAGTAAGGGGTGAGTGTGACTGTAAAGGGGTAACATGAGGGCGATCTTTGTGGTGATGGAATAGCTGGTTATCTTGATTGCAGTGGTGAGCTCCATTTGTGATAAAGTGACATAGAGCCATATACGCATGGTGCACTGGGTGTTATATGCAAGTAATGAATCATGGAACTTTACATCAAAAACTAGGGATGTACTGTATGGTGACTAACATAAAAAATATTATAAAAATAAAATAAAATACACACAGCAAGGAAAGAAAAAAAAACCCAATTCTTAAGTGATTTTGTTTTACTCTGTATTACTTACAAATTTAAATTTAAAGACCATGGATTCTTATCTCCTGCAAAATGACCTACAGTGTTTTGCTTTTCATTGAGATATAATAAACATCTTGGCGAACAAAAAAAAAAGAGAACCATACACGCACATTATGCCAGTGTCAGAATCCTGGTTTTGACCTTAAACTACAATTATGCAAATGTTACCACTGGGGGAAGTGGGTGAAGAATACACAGGACCTGTTTCACTATCTTTGCAACTCCCTGTACACCTATAACTCCAAAACTAAAAAATTGTAAATGGTATATATGATTTATTTTCTTCAAAGTGTTCCATCTATAGTAACCATACTCAAAGTCCTTTCCGATACACACTTCTGGAATCCACTTTATTATTTTTGGCTTCCTTGCATCCATGTTCACCCACCACTCTTAATACGTGATGGCTACTTTAAGTCATCTGAAACAAGGGCTGGAATCTTCAACAATAAATTCTAATCTGAAACAATAAGCTTTAATCTTTTCTGCGATGTAAGTCATTTGCTTAAATGAAAAGTCTTACAGGATCTTTGTCCCTCAAGACCCGTTTAGTCCTCAGTCATTAACGCTGGTGACACAAATGGACTTACTCGTAATGATCAGGCAGTGTGACAAAACTGATACCAGAGGTTGGAAAGCTAGCCATCCTTGTCATGAACTGACACATTTTTTGGCAACTCATCATTACTAATAACTTGAAAGGCAGATCACATGCCTCCTGAGCTTGAAGTTTTATTGAAAATGGCAGTAAAGAGCCAGAGCTAGAGTCAGGCCACTGCTCTTGGATGAGGGGTTCCCCTGCCATAGATATCAACTAGCATGCTTTTTATTTGGCTTTAGTATTTTAAAGATGTCATATCTTGTTTATACTATAGTAGAAGTTGCTTTTGAAGGTTAATCACACTATTGCCAAGAGGCTACAGATTATTTCAAGTAGTATTAAATACTCTTTAATGCAATGATCATTGATATGACAATGTAGCCATATTAAAATTACTATTTGTGTCAATTACATTTTCCCACAAATAGATTAGTTATTTTAAGTAAGCTTTAGGTATAAAAGATTTATTATACATATATGATAACCATCCATAAGTCAGAAGTTCCGAGTTTGTTCTGTGGATCAATAATGTCAGGAATCTGGGTCAGCTTCTCTGCAGAGCTCTTGACCTTCTCGCCACTGTTACAAAATGGCTTACAGTATCTCTAAGCCATATAAAAATGTCCCCAAACCAAGAAAGAGGTGTGAGATGAAGTATGGTGAGACAGCTTGCATAGCATTTCTCTCTCTTTCTTAAATAGATATTTTGAAGAAGTTCTCTCTGCCAGTAAAAATTCCCCTTATATTGCTTTGCCAGATCTGGTCGTATAACCATCCCTAAACCAATCACTAATGAAAGGAGTTCATTCTCTGGAAATTATTGTTCAGTATCTGACGAACTCCAGAACAAACACTGTAATTTTATTTATTTATTTATTTATTTATTTATTTGACAGAGAGAGCAGGAACACAAGCAGGGGGAGTGGGAAAGGGAGAAGCAGGCTTCTTGCTGAGCAGGGACCCCAATGGATGTGGGGCTCGATCCCAGGACCCTGGGATCATGACCTGAGCTAAAGGTAAACACTTAACCACTGAGCCACCCAGATGCCGCTTTTTAAACCTTTTTAAGAATTTATTTATTTATTTGAGAGAGTGACAGGCAGACAGACAGCATGAGCAGGGGGAGGGGTAAAAGGAGAGGGAGAGGTAGACTCCCTCTTGAGCAGGGAGTCAGATGAAGGACTGGTCCCCAGGACCCTGGGATCATGATCTGAGCTGAAGCCGACTGAGCCATCCAGGCTCCCCCAAACACTGCAATTCTTTTTTTTTTTTTTTTAAACAGAAATCGTGGGTGGCAAATGCATTCATTTTATTAGAATTGGTTAGAGTTTCATTCAGATCCCACTACTTAGTATATAGGGAAGATTAGAATCTCATAAAATATTTGATGTTATAATCTATAAGCATTTTCCCCCATTCAATGTCACTACATATGACCTTGGATGAGGTGGTCCTATCTTTATCTCACTCTTCCCTATTGATGATGGAAGATTGGAGGGAAAATTTGTCATTTATGATAAACATAGTACCAGATTTACTTTCATAATCATAATCTCAAGTACTCCATTTTCTTAAACCTTAACATAACACTGAATTTTACTATTAATATTTTTAAGACTTTTACTTATTTATTTGCCAGAAAGAGCGAGAGCACAAGCCGGAGGAGCAGCAGGCAGAGCGGCAGGCAGAGCAGGCAGAAGGAGAACAGGCTCCCCAGTGAGCAAGGAGCCTGACGTAGAACGGGTCCCAGGACCCTGGGACGGTGACCTGAGCCGTAGGCAGAAGTTTAACTGACTGAGCCACCCAGGAGTTCCCATAACACTGAATTTTAGATCAGCTATCCTAAATATAGATTCCATTATCTTCCATAAAGAGTCTCTCTTTTACCCCACCCAGCGTACCCACGGTATCATTGACCACAACGATTCCTAAGTTGGTAAGAAAGGGAGGGAAGTACATTGATGGGGAAACTATATTTCATCACCCTTTTCAGGCAAGTTGAAAATTTATCACAGTAGTTCAAAGGAACTACTAAGGGAATAAAAATTTTTGAATACTTATTAAATGGAGATATTTAAGTAATAAATATGAAGATTTTCTTGTTATTTTTCAAAAATACGTTGTGCAATTACTATACACTGAATGGGCACTTACTATGAGCAATATGGGGTACGATCACTGAGTAATGGGAAGATATTTTTTAAGTTTTTATTTTAATTCCAGTTAGTTAACATGCAGTATTATATTAGTTTCAGGTGTACAATATAGTGATTCAACAATTTCATACATCAAAACAACAACAAAAACAATTCCACACATCACCTGGTGCTCATCACCCCAAGTCCCCCCCCCCATCTCTATCGCCTATTTAACCCATCCCTATGTAATAGGAAGATTTATCAGACCTGAACATCATCTTAAAATGTTTATGTTCTAACACAGATGTTAAGTCAATAATAGTAATTCAGCAGTTCAGCCTAAGTCAGCTCTAGAAGAGGTGAAAGTCCTATAAATATTCAGAGAAATAGAAGCTGTTCACCTTGTCTTTTCCGCACTCCATTGAGGATGGTTAGGACAGAAAAAATACCAAGAAAATTTCAAGGATCAAGGAAATCTGTGTTACAAGAGGCATTTTATCAGAACTTTGAAACTCAGGTGAAATTTTTTTTGCGAAGATAGAAATAAGAGAATCTCAGGTGGAGCACTGTGCATAAGATACATGATAAACTTCAGGGCGCATTATGGAGGGGCATGAATGCCAGCCGAAGTTGTTTGAAACTCATACAGTTCAAAAATTGTTTGGACTTTACATAGTTCAAAATTCATGCTTAGGCACACAGTAGGAATGCAGCAGCAGCTATGCTGGAAAAATCTGTCAAATAGAGACACAGAATGAGCAGTGTGCCAGGGTATTAAAACATGACTCTTACTTGTTAAATAGTGATTTTATTTTTTTCTCCCTTTTTGAGAGCCTCCTTATTTTTACCTTTCTGCTTTGACATGTGTTGTCTTTTACACCCAAGTCCTTTCTTTTCTATTTTTTCCTACTCTTTCTACCTGTAATAATACTCACAAATATTCAAAGGCAGGTGATAAATTACCTGTAAGAGAATACTGTTTTTTTTAATTTAATAAACAACTCCTTTGCAATAAAAACCTCACTCGAATTCTTGTGCTAATGATGCTTATTTATTTGATATAATAAATAGAAAGTAGTCAGAATTTTTATTTTTCCAAACAGCGAAACTCCAGGCTGGTTTCCTATGGTTTTGTTCCCTCCCCCCTCCCCCGTAGAAACCAGTTTTGTGAACTTTCGGAGGACACTGCGCCCTTTTCACTAGTAAGTAGAGAAGTGATGGGGCGGGGAGATTGGGAGTTGGAAGAGGGTTGACTTCTCCCTCGAAGCAGCTGGACAGGCAGGCACATCTTTGGGCTGATTCTTTTTACGTCTTCTCAGCATAATGCGACAGAAGTGCACAGCATGGGGGAGCGGGAAAATAGCAAAATATGAGGAGCTAGGCAGCTGCTTCCGCATCCTGTAGGTTTAGAAGCCCGTAAATTGGAAGAAAATCTAGTAACAGTGATTTCTTGAGGAATTTAAGGTGCCACACAGAACTAAACCCTAATCTATAATCGCTCCCTCAAGGGAAAGACGTGGCTTATACATTTTTAATGCGTGAACTAGTTTAACATGAGGTTGGAAGTAATTGTGGTTGCACTACATGCATTTTTTTCACTGCTCAAAGTAAGAGAAAAAAATCACAGATGTCCTTAAACCAACTATTAAAGGTACTATTCCATTAAAATGATTTTGATTATTTAGAAAAGAAGTAACTTCTTTTGCATTGGATTTGTTCAGATGTTTAATTGTCTAGAATTATTATTTTTATCATAACAATCATTGTTATAGATCATATTGAACACTACCATTCTGAAGGAAACTTTTTAAATGGCCATTTTTAAAGGGTAACAAAATAGTTCCAAAAGCATGTTTAGATCAGCACATAGCAAAAACAACAACAACAACAACAACAACAAAAAACAAAACAAACAAAAAAACCAGCGTTGTAACCAACAAGGCAAAACCATGGGGGAATGGGGGTTGTAACATACACTATTTCTGGGCCATTGTTTTAGCTGTCATTGGGAGAACAAAAACGGTTTTCATTTATGTTTGTTTTAAATTAAACCCCTATTTAAAAATATCTTTGCTGATGGTGACAACATTAAGGCACAGGCAGTTCTCTGAGTTTGCAAAATGGGGACCCGTGATGAAAGACTTAGTAGCCTGGAAAATTTTCATCGTTCTCCTTGCACTAACAGAAACTGACTCATGAGATCGATGTGTTTCAGGAAATACTAAATTGTTTTGTTCAAGGTTCACAAAAATACTGACAAAAAAACTAGCTGGAGAAAGAACAGAGGAGATGGCATGTCTTCCACCTTGCTTTCCTCCTTCCTTTCCTTATCTAACGGGACCAGCCTAAGCATTTGCTGTGTCCTCCTACCAAATCTTGGATTGTCTGATACTAACATTCAGCTTGACCACCCATGTGTGTAAATCTTAGGCTAAATAAGCACCAGCTAATGCAGCTTCTTCTGCCTTCTATTGCTTGCTCTGATTTATATCACTGAGTTCAAACATAATCTCTTACAGTCACTAATACTGTATCTGAATGGTCTGAAAATGTTTATTCCTCCATTTCTGATTGCTCAGCCACTGACATTCTATAGAGAAGGTGACACATAGATGTTTAAGCAGAGCATAAAAATGGAGACACGTTATCTGAGCAGTCACAGTGATCACAACAAATAAAACATACTGCAAAAATAGATAACGTGTTTAGCCTAATAGCAGCGCAGATCCTAATTCCCCAATGACCTTCTCAGTCGAAAAGGATTACCTTTGGGAGTAAATATTCTGAGACAACACATTCTCACGTGTAGTCGTTATTCAAAAAAACCCAAAAATTTTATTTGACATTTCATTAAATAATGGATTTGACTAAAACCTGGAGGCTTATTAGTAAGTCAACAGCATGAAAATGAGATTCCTTTAATTTAAACACTATGTTTTCCTATTCTTGTTGAACTTCCTATTCTAAAACCATAAGAAGTAAAACTGTGAATAGCTCCCAAACTTTGTTGAAATGCTTTCCACCATTAAAGAAAAAAAGTGAAATGCAATATAACAGTTACTACAAATTTATCAGAAATATTAAAATATATTATTGTACAGAGTTATACAGTTTCACTATATTTTCCAATTAATAATATTGCTCATTTAATGACTGATATATTAAGGTTTTGTCATAAAGTATTTCAGTTCTTGGCCCGTGATTATTAGCAAAATTGAAGCAGCATGTCATTTTTCATCAATTACAGAGATGACCAACCTGCTCATATGTCAAATTATGGCAACAATTATAAAAAAGATAAGCAAATCAAAACCATAAACACATAAGCTAGTCACTGATAAGAATAACTGACTTGACAAGTCATAATGAAAGAAAATTTATAAATGAAACACAATTTATTCCATATACACCTATAGCATATAATTCTTAATAGTTTACTAAAATGATCACAGAGCTAACGACATAGTTTTATCACAGCATTTCTCAAAAAATATGAATGACACCACTTCCCTAAGAAGAGATGACTTTGTAAATCCTCGAATATTGTGGCTTCAAGAGCATAGAAGTCTAGCTTAAAGAGGAGCTTTGTGTAAAAGAAGGGATGGGGGTAAAGAAAAACCAGCACAGAACATGTCTCTTTCTGTATTAGTTCTAAAAAAAAAAAAAAAAGTTAATGGATAAGCTATAAGCCTTCTAGTAATTTTGGCTAATATTTTTACTTAATCAATGCACAGTAATAATATTTGGACATTAGCTACCCCCAAGTCTGATGAATTTGTCAGTCCATGATAGGAGTTAAAAGAGTGAGAGACAGAGAAGAAATGATAAATAATGAGCATAGGAAATAAATCTGTAATTCACTTTAGCACTTGACTGAAAGAAGACATGGCATTGGTGTGTGAAATTGACACCCTTTCCTTTTCTCTGCTCTATAAAAAATTTCCTCCACCCACCAAAAGTCTGGGGTCTTTTGGAGAATGAATATATTACGAGTACTAACTGAATTCTTGCTATTATCTTAACTGGTTTGTTTAGTCCTCCATTTTCTTTTGCTAAAACTGAATAAAATATATAATGGTTAATGGTTAGCGTCACAAAATCCCGATATCGTAACAATAACGTTTATTTTTACTATGTATGGCTCATACATTAATTGCACTAGTCTGTTAGATCATTTATATATGGAACATGTGTAGCTTTTACCCAAGGGTTGTTGAAATGATTCAGTGGATTTATAGCAAGAAAATTTTCTGACACCAAGAGGTTATAAACTAATAGTTAGGAGGAATGAAAACAGCTCAACCTGTAATCAGGTACAGGGCCTCTAGGTATTCGGATCTTGCTCAGACACACTGGTGCATGGCATATGCCTAACATGGACTGGATAATTTTCCAGAGCTTCCTGAATAGTTTTCTCCTGTAGGTATAAATAATAAATTGCATGTCTGCATCAAATCCAGGACTGTGATAATACAGATACATTTGGTGTATTTAATACATTTTCACTTTACTTTTACATACTTTTCTAATAACTATTCCATTTTTTAAATAAAAGCACTCAGATACCATTCAAAAACATTAGTGGTTTGGTTTTTTAGTAGAAATGTATCATTAAACAGACTTTAGAGTGTATGCCAGTCTTAAAATCACTTCAGTTTTATAGTCTTTCTATATTGGTTGTCAGAAATACCAGGAAATTGATACGCTTAGACATCTACTAAATGAAACATTACTGTGTTATAATATAGTTTTATCTTTTAGTCTTCATATCTATTGTAAAGGAAACTAGGTAGGTCATCAATGAGAACAGAGAAAAACAAGATCTGACTATCATCATAAGTATTTTGTTTTAGCTTTTTTTTGTTGTTGTTAAAAGGACAAAGCATCTTACACTAGAACAGCAAAGTATGTATTACTATGATGATTTTCTACACTCAGAAATTGGAGAAAATTCTGTAGAACAGAAAACTGTTTTGGGCAGCTGACCAAGGAAAGGGCAAAGAATTCACAATGATTCATAAGTTACCGCATACCCAGAGTAATAAGCCTTGTTAATGCAGAATTCTATATGATGTGATTTTAACTGTATTTGTTCACTCTGTATCCTGGTATCCTGATTATAATTGTAAAGTAGAATCCTCTAAAACAAAAGTCAAAATAATACCCAAAAATCTTCTAAAATATTTTGATGTCAAAAAAGCTTACCAGTAGCGTTTGAACTCTTAAATTGAGAACTGTATGCATTTTCTACAAATTCACTTACAACTAACTATAAATCATATTAATGACTTCTGTTATAAAGATCCACTTCCTCCTCACTAAAAAATCCCTTAGAACCTCTATACTGGTAATAGGCTATATTCTGATTGATATAAGTCGACTTTTGAGTAAGTGACAATGGATTCTTACCCATTTCGCTTTTTGAGCCAAGAACATATAAATACCCATAATTTTATGTGGTTGTTTCTACACTAATTTGTTTTTTAAAAATAAATTTTTAAGTACCAAATCTTCTAATGAGTTTTATGGAAATCCTTATTTCTTCTCTAAATATTCTGCAGAATATTCCTACTTGCTTTGCAAAATAACCAGAAGGGCTATAAAATGCCACTCTTTCCAGGTTTCCTGCCTCTCTTTACAAGGGTATTTTGTTAATCACTGTAGAATTCAGCATCTCAGTTCATATTTTGCAAGAGGAACTTTGTTCTGGAAGTTCAAGCAGAGACTGATTACTGCATTGCATAATTCCTTGATACTCCTTGAGTAACATTTTAAAACTTTTCCTAGTAGATATAGCTCTAAATAAAGGAGTAAATTATTTTTTTAAATTAACATCCTTAATAATATGGGAACACAAGCTTAAGTAGAATCACCATAGTGTCTCTGATGATTTTATAAAAAAATAAATACATACATACATATACACATATATGTATATTTTTTTCTTTTTCTTTTTCTTTTTTCTTTTTTTCTTTTTTTCTTTTTTTTAGTGACAAAACATGTTTCATTACCTTGTGATCTCTTAGGTTTGGTCTCATAGCTAAACACATAATCTACATGTAAGCATTCCTGTATCTCAGCCGCTCTTCTTTGATAAAAACATGCAGCTTAGAGAAGAAAAACACCAGAGGACAAGGCTCCCAAATAGATTGTGATCTAATGGAAAGTTTTAATCTAGTGTAATGCTCCTCAAACCATAGTCCATGTATCAGTATTTCCTGAGAGTAAGAAATCCAGGTTAATGGCAGGTCGCCAACCCTACTAGATGAAAATCTTTGGGAGGTGGGTTCAGGAATCTGTATTTTAAAAAGATCCCCTAATGATTTATGTGCACTTTAATTTTTTGAGAAGTATTGGTCTAATGGACTTGCAGTAAAATTTATATTAAATAATTTCCTATATTATTTGTATAATAGAAATATTTTATGATCTACAATTGTTCCAATATGTATATGATAATATAGGATAAATAATAAATGTATAATATATAGAAAGTATTGTATATACACTATATGTACCATATGTAATCTAAATGCTCAAAAATATAATATTTTATTCTTAAGAACTAATTTTCTAGTGTGAGGAAAATAAGAGATCGGTGGTTTAAATCTTTTAATCTAAACCTTATAACTCTGAGCTTCCCAATTGCTCTTCAGGTGAATGACTAATATTTCCGATGAAATATCAAAGGAAAAATTCAGATAAATCTTGTCCAAGTAAGTGGTCAATGGTTTGTTACATTTGTATGCAATCGGCCAAGCTGAAAGTAAAAAAGCAATTTTTTTTTTATCACAACGAATGTAATTTATGTTAACTGATAGGCGACATGAAGATAGACCCCATTCCTTATTTACTAGGATTCAAAAGTTAAGTCATAATAAGAGTTAATGTTTAATAAATGTCTTACTTCATAGCTAAATATCCAGTAAAATTTTTCTAATCTGTCAAATTCCTTTAATAGTTTTCATTATTAAAATGGAAGCTTTTTGAAAGAAAGAAATTTCCCAGATTGTGAATTCCTTAAGAACAAGTTTCATATTCTTCTTCTTCTCAATACTATTCCCAGTACTAAACATACAACCTGACACATTGAAGGGTCTAACGAGGTACTGACTGCATGACTGTATACAAATTTGTATCTGTGTGGAATTACATGATTAAAGAGTGTCTTGTATGTTTAAAGAATGTTTTACAAAATAGTGGTTGTTGAATAAATATCTCTTGGTTTGAATTGGGTTTGATTTATATTACCATATTTGAGAAAAAAATGAATCAATAGTAAAATTTATCAGTGGATGGTCTAGTACTTACAAAACACTCACAGGTTCATCCATTAAATACTTATTGCGAATATTATCTTTAAGAGATAAACAATATTGCATCTGTTAATTTTCAATTGTGATTATTATATAAACATGTATTTCTGCCTTCACGACAATTCGTGTGCAACACATACGTCCAGATGGAATGCATGGACACTCACTTTCATTTTAATTACTTTCCAAAACCAAAAGAGTTACATGAAATAAATCAGACACAGGTAAGAGTAAATTGCTTTTTCATGATAATTTTTTTTGAGAACTGCATTCATATATGAGGTCTGAAATGACATTGTCTGAAAATAAATTTAATTTAGTTAATAGATTTTGGTTCATCAAATGACTGAGACTTATGAATGATACAGTTTGAGAATGCTACTTAAAATTAAATAAAATTCAATATGTGCCTTAAAAGACAGTTCCAAAATAGAATCACCTTTAAGTTAGTTTGCTGGATTTTCTGCTTATAGAACAAACATAAAGAAATTGGAGCAGAAAATCAGTCACATTAAGTCTACTACTATCAGAAAAACAAGGTAAGCTAAAAAAAAAGTACCTTTAGCTTTCATATGCAGGTAAGTTTCACAGGTTAACAGAGGCAAGTAAAAATTATTGCTAGTTCTAGTAAAATCTTCTGCTCAGAATGGAGCTTAAAGATAATTTAAACATATATTTATTTTCCCCTGTTAAAAAAAAATAAAATAAGCAACCTTGCAGTTAGTATCGTTCCTTTTAAAACTAATTATTATAGTCTACATTATATCTTATTAAAATGTTAATGATACTTGTAATTTTTCTGTTAAAAAACATAGCATGATTCAATTTCCTTCATGTTTCCTGCCCTTTATACATCAGTAAGTACAAATATATATTTCATAGGCCATATCATTTCATTTTATTAAAGATTCCCATCTTGCCAAGCGGACAGTTAATGTTAAGCATAAGTAGCTATTTTTTTTAAAAGAAAATCATAATAAACTCTGGGGGTAGAACACTACAATCATCAAGAAGCAAATGTCTATGATTGTACAGTTGGAAACAGCTGAAAATGTTGGGATGGGGAACTCCAAAGCAGTCTGACCTGCGTGAAAACAAGCTTTTGTTAAATAGGTCTTTTCTAACTTAAAATTCTCTAATAATAGAACATAAAATGTGCCAGACGACTTGTTCCAAATATTAATCCATTATTAATTTAATCTCTATTATATTTATATAGATATCTAGCAACACTTTTTTTTTTTTTAAGATTTTATTTATTTATTTGACACAGAGAGACAGCCAGCGAGAGAGGGAACACAAGCAGGGGGAGCAGGAGAGGAAGAAGCAGGCTCATAGTGGAAGAGCCTGATGTGGGGCTCAATCCCATGACTCTGGGATCACCCCCTGAGCTGAAGGCAGACGCTTAACAACTGAGCCACCCAGGCGCCCCAACACTGTTTTATCTACATGCAAAGCTATTTTACTATCCTTATAGCAGAATTGCAGAACTTAGATTAAAAGTGTTTCAAAAGGGGCGCCGGGGTGGCTCAGTCTTTAAGCGTCTGCCTACTGCTCAAGGCATGATCCAAGGGTCCTGGGATCAAGCCCCTCATCGGGCTGCTTTCTCTGCTGGGAGCCTGCTTCTTCCCCTCCCACTCCCCCTGCTTGTGTTCCCTCTCTCGCTGGCTGTCTCTCTGTCAAATAAATAAATAAAATCTTAAAAAAAAAAAAAAAAAGTGTTTCAAAAGGTAGTATGTGAAACATGCTTTGGTGAACTTTGTTTTTCAGTCATTTTTAAAGGATTAAATATATACTGCTCTGGGTGAATATTGAATTAGTTAGAAGATTCTAATGTTCTTGGGTATGGCCCACAAATGTCCAACAATATATAATATTTCTTAGAAAACTTACAAAATTGTCTAAGTTTAATAAGAAAACAAGGGTAGAGATAGTTGCCAATTTTCTCATACTAATTATCTATATCACTGGCTTATTCCCTTAAATGGACTTGGTGTCAGTTGCCTCATTTATAAAAAATGGTAACTACACTAAAGTCACTTTAAGGTATTATCAGTTCTTTAAAGTTGTGAAATATATATTACTCTACAACTCATCTTTGGTGGATAAAATTATCTAGGACCTAATTCCTCTGCTAAAACTTCTGAGAAGACGGTGTAGTCTGATTTTTGTAAGAAGACTCCGATACACAAAACAAAAAAATATTCAGAAATATATGAGATTGGGGGTGAAATTTCTTATGGTTCTCAGCCCCCATAAACTAGCATGAAATAATTTATTAAGATTAATTATCAGATTATAGGCCCAAATCTAAAAACATCTGGTTAATATAAACATCTTCTTTAAAATGCCCGTGGAGTAAGACTAGCACAGAGAACAAATCTGCTCTACGGAATGAGAATTGGTGTGCATGAGTTTGATCCAAGACTGATGATTTGTAAGATGGGATGTCCTTGACAGTGAAACGGTATGGAGTCTCTCAAGTTACTGGAACAGTCTTCTAATGAACCTAAATCAGCTTTTCAGAGAGGAAGAAGATGCCAAAGCAAAGGTCCAGTGAGAGTGGAATCTCATGGGGCACCTGGGTGGCTAAGTTGGTTAAGTGACTGCCTTCAGCTCAGGTCATGATCCCAGGGTCCTGGGATTGAGCTCCCTGTCGAGCTCCCTGCTCTGCAAAGGAGCCTGCTTTTCCCTCTCCCTCTGCCTGCCGCTCCCCCTGCTCATGCTCGCTCTCTCTCTCTCTGTCAAATAAATAAAATCCATTTTAAAAAAAAAGAGTTGAATCTCATGTAAAAACATGATTTATACAAGACCAATGTTGGTATTCACATTGGCTAAATAGGGTCACATCCTCCACTTGTCCGGAGGAAACATTAGAGTAGTGAAGGGCCTAGAGTATGCCAACAGATTCTGTGGAAGGGGTAGACGCAAGAATACAAGAATAGAAAAGACTGTGGTGGCAGGTATAGAAACTTAGTGTCTGGGAAACTTGCAATGAACTTCTCTGGGGAAAATGAAAATAGAGTAGAAAACTGGGTAGAAAAGCATTATGGAATTTCAAGAGAACTGTGGAAAGGAAGAGTTTGGGAATATTACCTCCTTGCATTTTCACAACTTAGGAAGAGTAAGAGGGGATGTAGCATGGGGACATCCTCTACACTAGAATCAGACAATACTGCCCCTACCACTACTTACTTCCTGTGTCATCTCTGAAATTCACCTTTCAGTTCTTTCCTTGCAAAACCTGGCTAATAACAGCTATCTCACAACATTTTTGTATTGATTCAATGTGACAATGTAAGGACAAAATAGATAGTCAGTTATTGCAACTGCTGTAAATATCACTGCTGTCATTTCTTTCAGGAAAATGAGAAGTAAAGCAATTGGTGCTCTCAGGTTCTAAACAAGAACATAATATTTCAGAGACATCCAGATAGTTTGAATGCCACGAGTTTTCTCCAAGGTCTATTCAGTAAGATCTCTTTAAGGCATTTCCTCTTGCCATAGTAACATTTATCTTGAGTTTACAGGTCAGTAAAAATATTAACTAGGTACATGTACGTTTTCTAGGACAATTGGAGTAATTCCACAAAATTCTTGATTACTTAACCCTTTAAACTAATAATTATCAATTTAAGCAAAATACAGTCAATGTGGGGCATATTTCTTGCTTTTGTTCACAAATTCCTTTAAAGAGAATTTACCAATTACCTGGATTGGGAAACGAGACTATGTAGTAGCCAGAGCTGCCAAACCTAGAAGGAGATAGACCTGAGGACTAGACTCTGCCTCTGATTTTCAAAATCACAGTTTTTAGTCTTACTTTTCCATATGTCCCACTGAAGTTTTTCCACATAGACTTGATTCCAAGGAAGTTTATATAATGCATTTAGGCAAAAATGAAAATGATAACAGCTAAAAGGATCACTTTTGCTAACAAGACTGAAAACCATACTTTAATTTACGGTAACAGGTTAAAGCAAAATATATGACCACAATGAAACCGTGTGTTTAGAAGTGGTGAACAGATGCGGAAAGCAAGGAATTATGTGCTGTGTGTCTTTTTGCCCGTGTTCTATGTTCTCAGATCTGGAAGGAAGGTCTCCTCTACTCCACACCACACCTTGTGAGGTAGAACTTTCATTACAGCAAAACTTGAGGAAATCCAGGCTGAGAGTGAAGGTACGTGTCAAAAATAACTGAGCTCCTAAGTGGCAGAGGCAGTATCTCGACTCAAGTGTACCAGACCTCAAAGCCGATGCTCTTTTTCCACTATTCATGATGCCTCTATGTTCAAAGTGCTAGGATGGCTATGTTTTCACAACCCTGAGGGGCCAATATATTATTCAAAAAAAAAGTTTCACGTGTTTCAAGAATACATTTACTGGCAAAGTTCATTCTTGTGATCTAAGCTTTAAGTCTCCATGAAATACACACATGCAGCATGAGTAATGTTTCTTTTTGCCTTTGAGTCCTATTCCCAAAGCCTGAAGCACTCCTGCCCTTCCTCCTGGCCCCCATGAATATTCCTATTCATCTTTCAAAATGGGGTCTAATATTGCCTGTTCTACAAAGCCTTACTTATTTGACTCCTAGTTCTTCTCAACCCACACAAAACATGGCGTACTTCCTCTCTGGCTCCTGCAAACAGAACATTTTTGCATGACAGCGTTCCTTAATGCGTTGTACTTATTTGTGAACACATGTCTTCCCCAGCCAGGCTGTGGCCTCTCTAAGGGCAGGCATGTTCGTTTATTCATGTCTCTTTGTCTCCAGTGACTAACAAAGTGAACAATACAGAAGTGCCTAATAAATGCCTGCTGATGACTGAACGAATTTCTCTTGTTACGCGTTCTGCTTACATAAAAGAAAATATTTAACTAATTCATTTGCGGAGAGATGGAAGCCAAAAATGAATTTGAAGTTAGTGGTGCTTCTTTCTGTCTTCTTGCTTCCCCACAATTGGGATGCACCTAAGGGAAATTTTCAACCAAATCTGAGTAAAAATAATTTCGATTCTGAGTAATCTCTTTCTGGAAATGGATCCTTTGCGTTTTTCCCCCCTAGTATTTCTAAAAAGAATGGAGAGTAACAACTTATTAAGAATATCTAATTACTTTTATTTGCAGACACTGAAAATGCTTAGATACCATATAGAGAGTTTCATTATCTTCTTTTTCGAGGCACTCTGAATGTGAATTGCATCTGAGTTAGTCTATCCTTCCAGGAACGGAATTGGTTTACCTCACACTCTCAGGGAAGGTGATGCATAACACAGGTTACATGTCAGAAGCGTTCCCCAGAGATGACGATTTTGATTCAGCATCCTACTATTTCAAAAATACAGCTATATAATTGTAATATGCTAGGGGACCTATATGCTAGGAGCAGTTAGCACTTCGAAAAGAATCAGGTTAAATAAAATGTCTTTATTAGAGGTCACTCATTCTGGCAACATAAATAATCTTATTTCAGATTTTATGTATTAGATTTATTAAATCGGATCCTTCATGATAAAACTGCCTCACCACAAGCACAAAGGATAAAAATAAATAAATAAGGAAACTTCCCTGGGCCTTTCCTATTCAAAGAGGACGTTACTGTCAGTGATTGCTATTTGTGTGTGGGGGTGAAGCGGAAAAGACCAATCTGTAACCTCCAGTCCCTTCCACACTGTGCACACATGGAGATTGCTCTTTGATTTGCAGCTGTTATTTGCAGAGCTTGTCACTGTTTGCAACTCTGCTTCTCAAGCTCACCTCAGGCCCAGATCCTCTTGCTCTGAAAACTCCACAGTCCCTGATTGCAACAAGCCTGCTTGCTCTGTCTACAGTTCTCCAAAAGTTGACTTTCATGACAAAGTATTGGAAACTGTTTAGTGCTCATTTGTGTGCTGACTTCCCCTATCTCCCTTCCCTTCACCGTCCTAGCGTTGTTACAACAGGCTGCTCTCAGCAGTCTTTACACTTAGCTATAATTTTTTTTTTCTTTCAAGGGACAGTCTTCCCATTTTGGTGTCCTTATCACTTTGTTATGAGAAAAATTATTTCTGCTTTAATATCAAAAACGAGATATTGTTTATGATCACTCTGTCCTGGCTTGATTTTTTTTTTAAACCATGAAAATCGATGGACTCTGATGAAGTGCATCAAAATATGGGCACAATATGAATTGTATATCCAGGTCTTATTCAATAAGCATTAATAGGGATTCTGCTACATTTAAGTCATTCTGATAAATTCTGAGGCTCTGAAAAAATGTAAGGCATAGGTCCTTCCTTGTATTTATTAACATAATAGTAGGGAAGACACATATATAATAAAAAAATCAAGGCAATGTTGTACCTATTATCAGAGTAGAGTGTATAATCTAACATCGTAGAATCCAAAAGGCTTTCAAAAAGGTAATTAAAAGTTGACCTACAATGATACATTCGTTTCCGGTGTACAACAGAGTGATCCGGCCATTTGGTACACTACTCAGTGCTCAGCAAGATAAGTATAATCACCACCTGTCACCATACAATGTTATTACACTATTATTGACCACATTCCCTATGTTGTACTTTCCATCTCTACATTGTATGTTAACTATAGTTCAATAATAATTTTTAAAAGGGTAGTTAAAAGTTACCAACAAATGGTGGATACATGTCATTATACATTTATCAAACCCCAAAGAATATACACAGAGAATGAATTCTAATGTAAACTGCAGACTTTGGGTGATAATGATGTGTCAATGTGGTTCATCAATTGTAGCAAATGTATCATTCTGTGGGAGATGTTGATAGTGGAGAAAGGCTCTGTAGGAGCAGGGAATACATGGAAATTATTTTCTGCTGAATTTTGCTGTGAACCTAAAACTGTTCTAAATAGTCTGCTGATTTAAAAAAAAAAGTGCTACATTAGCTCTGATAAATATATGACTTATAAACTTACAGAATGGCTTATCATACCTAAACCAGAAAACAATTTTTTCTTTCCCCCTCAAGCCTCTTGTGTCCACAACACAGAAGAGAAGGCTGTAACGGTAAATGGCACAATTGCATACACTGTCCTGTGTGGAAATCTTTGAGCAGGAAGACAGCTGACTAGATATCACTTATATTCCTTCAGTCCATGTTCAAGTGTATCCTATTAACTTGGAAGTATAAAAATAACCCATCAAAATAGAATGAGAAAAGGGATAAATAAATAGCTTTTAAGCCTATATAAAATGAAGAATTCCTGTTTTGTATATGCAATTCCATAAATAGTATAATGGTGTGGAATCAAGAGTAATTTTTAAAAAATGTTACTGAGACGCAGGATAGGACAGCTACTCTTCCACAGTTATTAATTTTCAGTGGATGCCATTTGTTCAGAGCTGGCTAATCATAACGGTTGATTTATGAAAAATTTTAATCAATAGTCTAGATAAGGTTGGCTTTTATGTACTTGTTTTTGTACTTGTGTATTTTAATTGTGTAATGAACAGTCTCAAATATCAACCAAAATAAAATCTAGTACTTTGAAAATAAATGACGTCTAACCGAATGGTCTTTTGCTCTTATACCACTTCTCCCCCCAACTATCAATTCTAAATCTTCAGCTCTGTGTATTCCTAAAAAATGTTTTTTGAGTTTTCTTTCACTAGAAAAGGCCAATGCAACCTTTGAACATTTTTCACTTGGTGTTAATATTGCTGAAATTCATCCATAGTCTTAGATTTATGTTTAATTATTGTGTAATACACTGTTTTCTGCTTATACAATCAGAATTCATTTCTTGAATGTTATTTCTTGAATTTATTTCTTGGTGGGCACTTGAGTTGTTTCCAAATTTTTGTTATTGTGAACATTAGTGATATAATATTTCTGGGCCCGTCTTTGATGTGCCGGTGCAAGAGAATATTTTGTGTACGTACCTAGAAGTGGGTTTTCTGTGTCACAGGATATGAGAACAATCAATTTAAGAAAATAATGCAAACTGTTTCAATGGTAAATCAATGACCTCTCCAACTAATAATAGATAGTGTTCTGTGGATCCTCTTGTCCCTAACGCCCAGTAATGCCAGATTTAAATTTTGCCAGTGTAATAGAAATATGACAGAATGTCATGAAATTGTTTTTGCATATTTTGCTTACCATAGATGAGTTTTATCATCTTGGTTTTTTTATTGGCCTTAAGTGGCATGCGTGTTTGTGTCTTTTGTCTATTTTTTTTCTATTTTGTGTTTATAATCTTTCCATTGATTTGTAGATGTTCCTCATATATACTTTTTCTTTATATTTTTCATAGAAGACAATTATCAATATATTTTTTGTTGTATAGGATCCCTCTTCACTTTCTATGTGTATTTTAATAAACAAGAGTTCTTAATTTTAATAGCCAAATTTGTTAAGCTTTTTTTTTTGTATCTTATTCAGTAGTTTTCTACACAATCTTCCAAAGATAACTAATTTTTAAAAATTTAATGACAAATTTAAGTTTTGTATTTTGGCATTTTAGTCTTTAACCTATCTGGAGCCAGATATGGTCTGAGGCAAGGATCCAATTTCATCTTTTTCCACTTGAATAACCTGTTTCCTACTTTAACTTACCAAAAAGCTCTTTAAGATTTGATGAAGAATTTTCAAGGATTTATGGGTACTGTAGCACTTCGAAATCCTTTGAATATAAAACAGTGACATTTTCATATCTTAAGACAGATAATATACCAGATATGGAAAATGATAAGAAAGAGAAAGTCAGAATTAGAAAAGTAGAATGTAACAAGGGTCAGAGTTATGAATTATATTTTTTATGAAATATCCTTAATGACCTATATAGTTACTATGATCTGTTGCAAGAGGGTGTTTTCATTTGGTTAAAACATCTTGGGGTTTCACCTTGAGGACCTATGCCCCTAAATACTTATCTAAACTTTTAATTTAAAAAATATTCAATACTAACTCCTTTATGTTACAGATACTAAAGTAATTCTTGCTAAAACTGTCTACCCTGAACATAATTAGTGTTCCTTAAGTGTCTGGAGAAAAGATATATTGAAGAGATATAGAATATACCCCATGCAATCATTTTGTCAAATAATGAGCAAAATTTTCTTTCTTTGAGATTCTCATGGCAGAGTAGAGCAAATTATTTTTTTACTCTTTTTTTGTAAAAAAGAAATTCTAGAAATACAGCTTTAAGAAAGTCTTTGATTAGCAAATAAAATAGTAAGAAATATTTGGTTGCCTTCAGTTTGTTATTAGCTTAGCTCAAATGATTATTTCTCCTGTTTCAACAACAAGCAAGATATTCATTTTCTATAAAAATTACAACTTGAAATCATAGGATATAATTTATTTTTTACTAATAGTTTTCTATATAGAAAGCAGCTTGTCAGGTTGCAAATTTGTGTGTTGTGAATACTGCATATGCTGGATTATCAAGAGATATTAACTTATGTACCAAGAAGGAAATAATACTAACAGCTGTAACTTTACATTTCTACGAAAGATACATCCTTATTCTCAAGAACCAGAAAACTCTGAAGCTGTTCATGCAAAGGAGAGCCAAAAAAGCATATAATGTCTACTTTTTCCGTGTGTTTATGTGACCCAATCTATTACTTCATAGCATAGCAATATAGCTGGTTTATCACTCTGTAATTTAGTGCTAACTACCCTAACAGTTCCCAGGTACTCATGGAGATTATTTTCTGCTTTGAAATATTAGTGTAAGGAGGAATATATCTATTTCTTTCATTTCACTTTTAGTTATATGAAATGAAGTGTTATAAGTCAACCATATTTTCTGTTTTTTAAGATGACTACATCTACTCTTCATGTTAAGGAAAGATGAGATTATTTATCTTTAATTAAAATTATTTTCAACATCAAACAGAAATATTTCACCTTTCATCACACAACTATTGGCCATATAATTTGGTAACACCATTATTATTTGCATAGCATATATTCAGGAATAAACAGGGATTCGGATTTCAAATTTTGTGTAAGATGGTGCTTAATTGTCAAGAAATAAAACATAAACTGACCTCACAGCTTAATTATAAAAATTATGTTTAAAAAATGAGAACTAATGGTTCAGTTGGTTAAGTGGCCAACTCTTGATTTTGGCTCAGGTCATGATCTCAGGGTCCTGGGATCAAGCCCCACGTCGCGCCCCCAGTTGAGCGGGGAGACTGCTTGAGGATCCTCTCTCTCTGTCTCCCACCCTCCCCTTACTCTCTCTCTCTCTCTCCTTCTCTCTCTCTCAAATAAATGAATCTTTAAAAATAAATAAATAAAATTAAAAATTAAGAACCAGAAGAACAAAAAGACGATGCAATCAATACTGTAATTAAACACATCTGTCATGGACATATTATCAGTTCCATGCTTAAAGTCTTAATGCCCTCAATTTGTTATTGAGGCTGCCCTAGTATTATAGTTCAGTGTATTCTTTTCCCAACTGATCTGATGTTATGAACAACATTAGTTTAGTTACAAAGCCAAAATCCTTAGCTTCACCCCAGATAGCTAAATAAATACCAATATCCATGTGAAAGACTTGGAATTCTATCATTTAATACATTCCTCACCTATTTCTCACTAGGAATGTTTGATAATGTATTTACTAATGTAATAAACCTCAGCCCTGATAGGGTGTCAGCTTCAAAAGAAGTTATACCAGAAAAACGTTTTGACATTTCTCATATTTTTTGGTTCTAGTGAGTATCAAGATTTGGTTTAAAAACAGTAATTATTTCAGATAATTTTAGGAAAAAATATGCCCACATACACGTATTTAATTTTCAGAATGTCGGACAGAAGAATGCTGAATGCAGAGAATAATATATTTACCACAAACCTTTACTGATAGAATTGTATCTAACATTTATTTTTAAAGAAAGTGTAGTACTCCATAATTGTAATATACCGTAACTGTAATATGCCATAATTTATTTACATATTTCCCACTGATGCATATTGGGCTGTAAAATAAAATCATTGCACATGTCTGTTTTTCCATAAATGGGATCTTCACTAGGAAATATATTATCTGTGCTGGCTATCTTCAGTGTTCTATAAGCCCTTGAATGGTACTGTAGTCTGAAATGTTGCAGGTAAGGAATGCAATCTCTGGCCAGAGTATTTGTCAATTTCAGTAGGGAAAAAATCATTGTTCCTCCAAAGGGAAAACGAGTCTATGTAATCAATCTGCTGGCAAATCGCACTAAGTTATGGTGTCAGATCAAAGCTCAGCCACATTCTCGGCTACTGATGTTTGGATATCCATCAGTGACAGTAGCTAGAAGATTCTTGGCAAGGTTAATTCCCAATTTCTGAGCTAATGCATAATCTCCATCCTGGCACCTATGCATCTATGTTCACGTAACGATTGCACTAGCCCTGGTATGACCAAGGGATTGATTGGTTGTCATCCTCAGGACCAATCTGTGTCAATGAGTCAGTGGGTTGGAGCAGGATTTTTAAATGAGATAAATGCTGCCACTGCAATCCAAAGAGGCCTACCGAAAGAATCAAAACCAAAGAGGTTTTTCTTAGTGGTTCAAGGTTCAAGATTTAAATAATTTTCACTCTAAGGATATGTCCCTGAAAGACCCATACCATCATATTTCACTTATTTAGCAGATCCCTGAATCATTGAAGGGTTTATCTCCCAGCTTCAGACATGCATGTTTGTTACCAGGGTGCCTAGACTCCTCACTACTTCTTGTGTGGCAGGTCCAATGAACATGAATGTCAAAAATATAGTGTGTTGTTTGGTGTTTATTGAATACCAATATAATTAAAGTAACTGCAGGGGACCGGGAGAGTTAATGTGAACAATGGGGAAAAAAGTAAATGCATACTTCTGTCCTTGCCATATGAGAACAAGATTTGGTTCCTGCCTGTTAGTGAAATCCAAAAGAACACATACCAAATCAACAGTTTTATGACAATTGTGTTGATTTTATCGAATAAAAGAATGGTCTCCCCATCAGTACATTCTTTATTGTCTTAGAGATGGAAGTGTCTTGTGGGTCTTTTAGTAGAATATAGGGAAATGATGGATTCTCAGGTCTTACATATAAATCCATTGTGATATACTACTTCTCTTAGCCTTCTGCCTCTTCCTAAATAAAATGCCAAAGAAGTTCTAGCAATTACATCGTGTTGATATAAAGCCATAATCATTTATCTGCCTTAATAAAAGAATGCATACAAATCATTAGAACCAGTCAAGTACCTTGGCTATAACAATGAATCCAGGGTGAAGAATAATTGCCTCTATATCTTTAAATTTTCCTTATACTATAACCTACAATCCACTCCCACGTGTGTCCTTATGATTCTGGATATTTATCCAGAACCTGCAATTTTTTGGCATACACTATTCTCTTCTATCCAGGGACTCTTCCCCCTACTCATACAGCTGAGATATGACCAAAAATGATACACATAAAATAGAAGTGGCCAATGTAGGGGCGCCTGGGTGGTGCAGTTGATTAAGCGTCCAACTCTTGGTTTTGGCTCAGGTCATGATCTCATGGGTTGTGATCTCATGGTGTCCTGGGATCAAGCCCCAAGTCGTTGGGGTCCCCACTCAACTTAAAGATTCTCCCTTTCTGCCCCTTCCCCTTCTCATGCGCACTTGCACTCTCTCTCTCTTAAATAAAACTTTTTTTAAAGAAATGGAAAAGTAAGTATTAAGGAAAACTAGCATCGTTTTTCAGGTAACTGTTTCAGTTGATTGTTGCATGGGCTCGGTGTAAATTGGAGGTTCAAGATTCTCATTATACACAAAGCCATCATCTCAAATCTCAAGGAGGTACTCATTCCCAATTATATCTGCGATTTCCAGAGCTGAGAAGAGTTCCACTAATTCCTAGGATTTCTTTTTTTCAAGGTACTAGACCTTGAAAGTCTTCAGAAGAAGCAATCAATTTCCAAGAAAATGAAGTGTAGCTTGACTGAGGTTTGGATGTCAAAACTAACCTAGAATATATGTGTTTTGTACATCATCAGTACCCAATGATGAAGAGTGTTTCCTTCATTTTTAAAAAATATTAATACTAAAATAATTCCCTTTCATTTTACTTCTATTGTATGCGTCATATAGGATTTTTTTCTTGGGGCTATAAAAATGTCAGGTTTTTGTTCTTTTAAGAAGAATCTTATTAAGTTTTCATTATAAACTCCACACACAAGATTCTTTGGCAGATATCAAGAAATACCCCAAATCATAATGCTGAGATAAGGAGCAAACATTTTTATTAGAAACAAAAAGGATTTTTGAAGGGATATTGATTCAAAGTGAGAAATTTAAGTTCTGTACAGTTTGTACATGTTAATTCAAGCAGGGACGGATGCCTCTATTTTGTTAAGAATTAGAATGACAATATATCAGAATATTTCAACTAAAAGGCTGTCATATCAAAACATTCAACATGTCTAAAGAAACAATTTTTAAAGACAAAGACATTTCAAGAATTAAAACACAAACTCAATTCAATTGATTAAAGTAGTTCCTAAGAGTAGTTTTGTTCTATTTTTGTTGGGTTTTTTTGCTAGTTTAGTTTTACGGCATAGCAGAGTAAAAATGGCATTACAAAGAAAGACAATATGCTGATTAATATGGGGAAAAAAGTGAAAAATAGAAAAGAGAAAAAAAGGGGGGTTTCTTCAAAAAAAAAAAAAAAGAATATTTTCTTTTAAGAAACAACTCTCTTCTAACCCCTGATCCTGTAAAATACTGCTGCATGCAACACAAGTGGACGTCAGAGTCTAGGACGGGACCACAGTGCCCTGGGCTTATTTCACAGAAAGCACTCTTTAGACCTCTTCCCTTCTCACTTCCTGGTGGTCACCCTTGACTGCACTTGAAGCAAAGAGTTCTAGAAGCACCCTGTCTAACTTTCTTTACTCTGCTGTCAACTCCTGTGGCTTCTCCTTTTTCTCTTGCCATTCATGGGTGTAGTTTACAGAGTCCATTATGATTTTTCGGCAAGAGTGTGAAGTTTCTACAGGTTTGACTAAAAGAGAAGAAACCAGCTGCTATCTAATATGACCTGAAGAAGACAAGAACAAAGAAGGAAAGGAGTTTTCTATCTTTTCTCTCCACACTGCTGCACCATGGTTAAGAGAAACATTTCTTGAATATAGTAGGTGCTCAATAAATGTATATTAAGGGAAAGGATGCATATCCGTGCTTCTCCCAGCCTTCCGAGCACTAAAAGATGGGTTGCAAATGACAGCCACTCAAAGCCTGACATTGTTTTGACATCAAATACTCTGATATGCCTTCCATATCATAGAAGGCATTAAAAACCAAATACAAAAACCAAAAATGGGTGAAAAAACTAACACTATTTCTATATATGAGATACATTTCTATACAATTTCAAACACTTGATACAAAGTCATGAAATTCCACTGGAAAAAATTATCTACAAAAAAGTAGTTCAACTCTGCTTGATCAAGCCTGTATATCATTCTCTTAGCTCACATTCCCTATCAAATAGAGTCTCCATTCCTTCTGGACCTTCTTAGATTTTTGTATTTTATAGATTAAGCCAGTTTATAACCTCTGTAATACTCCAATTATAATAGCCATCAGTGTAATCCTTTCAAGGGACTCCTTTTGTGAGCAAATCTTAGACCGATACCATCTCTTACAAACCAGAAGGGAGTTATTTTGGATGTTGTGATTATTTCAAATTATCAGGTAAGGTAGCAGGAAGGTAACATGTGTTACTTACTATCTTTGTCACATTAAAACCCTTCCCTTAGCTAGTATGGCGTAGAACAAATGGTTTACATAATAGCCAGACTGTTTTCTGTCCAAACTGTATGTTTAAGAGAGGAGGCAAGGTACATGCCAGCAGGAGGGAAACCCCTCAGCATAGATTTCCCAACCTAAGTCCTGTTGTAAAGGTCACGTACTATGTTCTATAATTGTCACCTTGAAAAAGTTCTTTGATAGCTTGAACTTTACGACTTGCAAGAAGTACTGGGCTGCCAAGTAGAGTACATTTACCAGGCTTCTGAGTCCATGCTTGAGCTAAATAAAGTGTGACAAATCCCGAGGGCAACCCAGGCTTTTCACGCCATAAGAACCTCTGACTCAAAAGTTACACACTCTTAAAGTAATATAAGACTGCACAGCCAACTACAGAGTTTGCCTGCACTAGAAAGGAAATTCTCCTGAGGCCATGTCTACGCGATATCTCCAAAACGCCTCAGAAGTGACCATAAAGCAAAACCTATGATTTTTTTTTCCTGCAGAAAATAGCTAATTAAATAAAATGAAGAGAGTGTGATCATCTGGATTTGGACCATTTTCTCTGTCCTGGCCGGCTGACTTCGCTGACGTTTGCAGGAGATCAACTTGAGATGAATCGGTAACTATAAAAAATAAGTTTTAACCTTAAAAAACCAGCACTTAACCATTGATGAAGCATCTCTTCATATCCTGGGGTTCCGGAGACATAAACTCTTGACCTTAAGCCCTCTCAGCTTTCAGAAAAAAAAAAAAAAAAGAAAGAAAGAAAGAAAGAAAGAAAGAAAAGAAACGAAAAAAAAGTTGCTTTTTGAAATGACTTTTTTTTTTAGCTATCATAACATTGGTGGATTTCTTAATGTTGTTTGACCAGCTTTAAATCCAGTTTTATCTGTGAATTTCTTATGAAAGTGAAATAAGAGTGTGTCTAGCATATATACCACCCAAAAAATCCTTTTTCTCATATTCTAAATATCAAAACCCAGGAAGAATTAGCTTCACTGCAACTAAGTGGCTAAGAAATGTTAATAAAAATGGTCAATAAAGATGTACAGTAATGGTTTTCTTTCAAAAGGGAGCCTCAGCATTTATGCACAGTCACAGATGCTCTGGCTAGGACAATGAAATGACTCAATGTGAGGCAGAAACTTACTCCCAATTTTTGATGCTGTAGTTTCTACCCATTTCTCACATAACACATAATACTTGGCTCTTCTCTTCAGAGTCAACTTCAGGTGTAGCCAGTGTAATTAGTGATTATGTTGTGTAACCACTGGGTTTCTAGGAACATCCCCCTCCCCCTCCCCACCTTAGGCCCATTCCTGTTGTGTCAGGAGTCCCATGCCTCCCAGACCTGCCTGAAACTTCAAGAGTCTTTTCAGAAGAGGAAGTTCCATCAAAGCAGGAGTGGATATGAAGATTCACAGTACAAAAACATGAATCAACTTAGCAGATATTAAAAAGCATATTCTGCCTACAAATAACTTTCCAGACATTTCTAGAGGGGAACAAAGCATTTTTTGTTTAAATAAGTTTGAAAACATACTCTTGTTGATTTACCAGACATATTTATATATTAAAAGTTTGGGAGGGGCTCCTGGGTGGCTCAGTAGGTTGGGCATCTACCTTCAGCTCAGGTCCTGATCCCAGGGTCCTGGGACTGAGTCCCACATCAGGCTCCCTGCTCAGTGGAGAGCCTGCTTCTCCCTCTCCCTCTGACACTCTCCCTGCTGGTGTTCTCTTGCTTGCTGTCACACTCCCTCTTTCAAATAAATAAATGAAAATCTTAAAAAAAAAAAAAAAAGCTTTGGGAAAGTTGCAGTAAGAAAAGTTGTGTAATCGAGTGAAAGCAATCATTTTTTCCAAATGCATTTGACAAATGCGTCTCATATTTTTCAAACAACACTTACGAGCATCTATTGTTTCCTATCCCATGGGGCAGGAGTTGGGATTATTAAGAATATTTCTGACTTCTATCTGACTTTTGGAATCACTCCGTCTCTAAGACTTATTACAAAGTGACCAAACTATATCAAAGAACACTTGCAAGGTAATATTTTCTCAAATTTAAAAAGAGATAATCCATTTCCAATTTTATTTTTGTTTTTTCTTTTAAGTAATTTCCACATCCAACGTGGGGTTTGAACTTACAACCTGGAGGTCAAGAGTCACATATTCTACCAACTGTGCCAGCCAGGGGCCCCACTTCCAATTTTAGTTCAGAGGTAGAAAGAAACGAAGAGTCACTCTCACCATTACAAGTGAAAACACTGGACAAACTTCAAACTAATGGTTTTCTGAAATTCATCAAAGAACTAAGGTCACAGAGCAAACTAACCTGAAATCTGGATAGGGTGCCATGAGGTAGAAAAAAACTCAAGCAATTCCTGATGCGGGTCAGATGCCACTGATCATCATATAACTAGGGAAGAAGATTCAGTGAGAAATTTTTAATAAATCACTAAACCTCCAAGTGTGGGCCCTTAAGGAAGTGTAAGGACCATGAACACAGATAGGAATTTCCATCCACTTCCAGGCTTCTGCTCTTGGAAATGCCACCAGTTGCTCAATGAGAAAATCAGGACGAATCCTGAGAAACCTTTCCTCATGGTGCTGGCTGGATGGGAAAGTAGCTACTGCAAAATTTCTGCCCAGATCTAGTCCTTATGTCCTAAGGAAAAAAAGAAAAACACCTTAAGAAGGAAAACAAAAACTGTAGCTTGCTGGTAGAAATCTTCCATAGCTGGAGGTGGGGAGAGAAACCCTGCCCAGACCCAGCCGTCTTACATCACCTAAGGAAAGAATGCCTTAATCTTCAGGGAGGAAAGAAATGAACACTGAAGTCATGGTGGACACTCAACCACTGAAAGATGGGACTATGAACAAAAAACTATCTTGGGAGAAGGTAGTTGTATGTGTTGGGTCCAGGCCTACAGTAGAAAAGAAATAATGGCAGTTGTGTAGGCCCAACAGGTTCCAGATCCAGGTTCAAGATCCAGGCTCATGGATTCAATAGATTGCCTAATATTAAAGCTTAATCAAAATAAGAGAGTACATTCCCCGTGCCATCACCACCCACACTAACAATTATCAAGAAATAATGAGAGTGGAATATAGCTGAACGGGCTACAAGGCACAGAATCTCTCTAAGGAGCAAAGAAAGGCTTCAAACAAAGTGCAGTACAGAGAGAAAAACCATGTGGCACATAGGTCAACACCATAAACTCAAGACATCACTAGAAGAATTTGATGCTTCTGGCGCGCTGATGTTCAGTATTACAATACACTTTAAACCGAGCCCCTGATCCTATTAGCCAATCCCCCCAAGTTAAAAGCCTACAGGAAAGAAAGGCGTATTCATCTCCAAACATAAAAATGATATACATCAGTGTTGATGGTCCTGTACAACATGTCTGGCATCCCCAAAAAAACTATGATGCATATAAAAAGACAAGAAAAATCACAGTCTGAAGAAACAAATCAACCATGAGATCAAGATTCATATAGGACAGAAATCTTGGAACTTTCAGGTAAGGAAGTTAAAAAGCCACAACGAATAGTTAAAGGTTTTCATAAAAAATGTAAACACTGGCAATATCAGACAGATAATTTCAGCAGAGATGGAAACTATAAGAAAAAGTCAAATGGAAATGTTGGAAATCCGTAACATTCATAACAGAGGTGAAGAACGTCTTTGAAGGGTTCATCTGCAGACTAAATGCAACCAAGAAAATAATCAGTAAGAATGAAGGTATTCAATAGATATTACTCAAATTGAAAATCAAAGAGAAGTTAATGGAAGGAAAAAAACAAAGAAAGAAAACATGACAAAACATCCATGAACTATGGGACAATATCAAATGATCTAAAATATACATAACTGAAATTCCAGAAGGAGGAAAAAAGGAGAAAAAAACCCAGAAGAATTATTTTAAGAAATAATGGCTGATGATTTCCCAAAAGAGTGATGGGGTCAAACTACAGATCCAGGAAGCTCAGATAAAGCCAAGAGAGATTAACACAAAATGCACATGTAGGTATATTATCTTCAAACTGCTAAAAACAAAGACAAAGAGAAAACCTAGAAGACAGCCAGAGGAAAGCATAAGCATAGGTTCTGGGGATTAGGGATGGGACATTTTTGAAGGATACATTTTGTATATCACAGTACTCCTCCCTCTATGAGGTGAGTCTTAATAAACTCCACCCCTCCTTTAAGGGTGGGCTTTATTCAGTGATCAAGTTATACTTATAATGTGGAAATGGAGAAAGAATAACTTCCTGGTGAGGAAATCATGCAGAAACCATCGTAACCAGGTGATCAAGTTTTTCACCAACAATAATAAGTCATGTTGTATCATGGACCCTCTGATGTGATACATGAGAAGGTAGCTTCACCTCTGTGATATTCTTTTTAAAAATCCATAACCCCAATTGAATAATGAGAAAACCCCAATTAAAGGCCGATCTATAAAATGCCTCACCAGTACTTTTCAAAAATACCAATGACATTAAAACCGGAGAGAGATTTAAGAAGTTGTCACTAATAGGAAGAGATCAAGGAAACACAATGAACAGATGCAACACAGTAAACTGGACTGGATTCTGCAACATAGAAATGACATTATTGGAAAAGGCCATGAACATGAAATGAAGTCTGTAGTTTAGCTCACAGCATTGCACCAATGTTAATTTCTTCCTTTTGATAAACACACCACGGTCTCGTAAGATGCTAACTTTAGGGGAAGCTGAGTAAAGATGTGTAACGGCTCTCTGTACTATCCTTGCAAGTCCACTGAAAATCTAAACTTATTTCAAAATGAAAAATTCTAAAAAAGAGAGGTAATCACTTAGTCCCCCTACTGTCATATCTGATGGAATCTTATAAAAATTCACTTGCATTTCTATTTCTCTCTTATCTTGTTTGGGATTACAGCCAGAAGGAATGATGGCAGCTATGGGTGTCTTTTTTCCCTTTGAGGCTTTTATATTTTAAAAATGTATCAATGTGCTGAATCAGGAAAAAAAAGGAGTTCATAAGCTCAATTAATTATGAGTAGGATCTTTTTCTTACACCTGATTCATCTTCTTTGCGCTATGTAAGCTCACATGATGTACCCTTACCAAGAGCATGTTTCTTTTCCACTCAAATGTATTTTTACAATTTGACATTTCTCTTTCCTCTCTACTCTTCTCTTCTTGTCATATTTTTAATATTGCATGCTTTTTTCCAGCCTCTATACCAGTGCTATTTAAAGAAATTTTGCAGTGAAGTACCAGTTTGACTGCTCCTGAACTGTAGTGTCTACTACTAGAAGAACCAAAGGTACTTTTTTTTAAACCTTGCTGTATTTTAAATCGTAAGGCTTGTCATAAAAAGACAAGACATTGTCTTTGTGACATTGGTTCAAAATCCACATTTGGACTTTATTGTCACATCATTTCTCATACTCTCTTTTGGAAAATATCTTCTAGATTGATGAATTCAAATGAAGTATTAGAATAGCCATACTAAAAATATAATTATTTGAAATATGCAATAGGCATGCAGACAAACCCAGCATCAACCCGACTTTCTGTGGCATCAAATAACTGCAAACTGGAATTTAAGTAAAATTGACTCTAAAACCCAAAAAGTTCAAGCCTGAAATTAAAATTAGATCTATTATTTTGTTATTATGTTCAATTAGCCAACATATAATAGATCTATTATTTTAAATTGTGTATGTATTGAAGATCACGATGTCCTATACAGATCCTCGCATGGAACAAAGTGTGGCGGTTTGGACCAACAGAATTAGCATCATCTGAGAGTGTATTAGAAATGGATACTCATTTGCCACAACATGATTGGACCTAGCGGGTATTATGCTAAGTCAAATAAGTCAGATAGAGAAAGACAAACACGATATAACTTCACTTATATATGGAACCTAAAATATAAAACAAACGAAAAACAGAAACAAACTCTTAAATACAGAGAACAAACTGGTGGTTGCCTGGGGGAAGGGATGCGGAGGATGAGTGAAATAGGTGAAGGGGATTAAGAGGTACAAACTTCCAGTTATGAAATAAGTAACAGAGATGAAAAGTGCACCATAGGGAACATAGTTAATAATATTGTAATAATGTATAGCGGCAGATGGTGACTACACTTAGTGTAGTGAGTACTGAGGAATGTCTAGAACGGTCAAATCACTATGTTGTGCACCTCGGACAAATAGAACATTGTATATCAACTATACTTTAATAAAAAATTTGAAAAAAAGAAATGAAGACTCTTGGGCCCCAGAGCTAAAATCTGCATATCAGTACGATAGCCAGACACATCCAATTTTGAAATGTGCTGCGACAGGCTAAATCCAGTGGGCCTACCTAGAAATTAAATATTGCTGTAGTTGTAGAAACACCCTGTTTTGCTGTGGCTATTCAGCATTGTATGATTTTGAAGCATGTATATGACATAGCTATCATGAATGGGTGATTGAGGGCGGAATAGAAACAGTCTACTGCGTACTTTATGGTAAGTATGCATCCACTCCCATTTAAATGAGTAACTGATATGAAAGGCCGTAAATCTTTCAAGAGTTGAAAGTGTTATTTCCTTAGACAGCAAAGGAATGGGGTCACCAGTACATGTCTTTTCATGACATTCCGGGAGTTGAATGATTACCTCCATTTCCTGTGTAGAAAGGCACCAGGAGTTCACAAGAGAGGAGACATCACTGAAGTCAGAACAGCCCTTCAGAGGCTGGAGAGTATCACTATTTATTATTATAATTACAGTTGCTAACTCTTTGTGATGCCAGGCATGGTTCCAAATGCTTAATGTGTATTATCTCATTTACCCTTTCTAACAACCCTAGGAGGGTAGTATTATTATTGTCTTCATTTTATAGACTAAGAAAGAGGAAGAGAAAATACAAGCTCTTTATTCAAGGTAGTTAATACTAGAACGAGGTTTTAAACCCGGTCAGTCTGACTTTAGACCCCACACTTAACCTCTACCCTATTGTGAAACGCATTAGAAAAATAACTTAATGGTTTATTCTTTATTGATTAAAATTTGACGTATCCTTACAATCCACAGACTGACTCTTTAGCAGACTGTATCTCTTTTTATAACTTTTTGAGGCATAATTTATATACAAATTACTGCATATGTTTAATGCATATGATTTGTTGAGTTTGAAAATATGCAGACACCTGTGAAACCATCACCACAATCAAGGTAATAAACATATCCATCACCTCCAAAAGTTTTATGTCCCTTTGTGTGTGTGTGTGTGTGTGTGTGTGTGTGTGTGTGTGATAGGAATGCTTAATATAAAATCTACCCTCTTAACAAATTTCTCTGTGCCAGATATCATATTGGTAACTATGGGCACTATGTTGTACAGTAGATCTCTGCAATTTATTCATCTGTATAATTGGAACTTTATGCCCATTTAACAACAATGCTTCACTTCTCCCCACTTTAATCCCCTGGCAACCACCATTCTATTTCTGCTTCTATGAGTCTAATTTAAGTACCTCATATAAATGGAATGATGGAACATTCATCCTTTTGTGACTGGCTTATCTCACCTAGCACAATGTCTTCCAGAGCCATCCATGTTGTTGTAAATGGTAGCATTTCCTTCTTTTTTAAGGTTGATAATATTCCACTATATGTATGTATTAGGTTTTCTTTATCCACTAATCTGTCAATGACCATTAAGTTTGCTTCCATAGATAATATCTTGAAATGCCATTTTTCTACATTGTTTATGAGATGTTAAAAATTACCCTACCCAGACAATCCTCAATTTACAAAATGGCGGCTTTGGCAAACTGTTCTCAGTTAATTATTTAGAATTTATGGTGCATTTACCTTACATACAAGGTTTATGTTTAACCCGGAATTTATGGCTGTATAATTTTAGTGAAAAAGTTACCAACATTTAAATATGATAACTAAACGAAACAGAATGACAATTTGTGTGGGTAATAAAATCTTAACGTCTGGGTGATTACAGAATTAAAGCAGAAATAGGGAGGGCTTTTGCTACTATTTTTAGAATGTTAAATGAATCCAGAATCTGATAGCAGTCAATGATTATTCTTCCTAATATTAAGGAAAGGGCAATATCTTTTTTTCAAAAATATTTTACTGGAACTATCCTTGCACTAATTAGTCATGATAATTATAGTTCTCTCTTTCTCTCTCCCCGGGTGTGTGTGTGTGTGTGTGTGTGTGTGTGTGTGTGTGTTTAATCTTGAACTTAAAAGGCAGACTTTCCTGTGAATATGGTACCAAGGGTGGTTGTTGACAAAGACAGCTAAGAGCAAGACTCTATGAAACTATGTGAGAAAGAAACTGCTTCGTGGTGAAATTACCCGTTTTGGGGGAGGTAAAAGGCAGAAGGAAAAGGAAAAGGACAAAGAGTTTATAATACGTCAGGCACATTTCCCCTCTAAGCCAGTAAGGCCCCCATTCAGGCTTGGGAAGAAGGAAATGAGAGCAGCCCCTATTAGAATCTTACGGGAAAGTCTGTGAAGCTTGAATAAACATTTTAAATATTTTATATGTAAAAATTTTAAATGTAAAAATTTTAAATGTAAAGAACTAGTTTTCTGTAACAGAACTCCCAGTATCAATGCCCAACACAGTCTTCATGGGCAGCGTTTAACACTATTCATAGTGTCACAAATCACCCTTATATCTTGTATCAGCATCGGCAGCAGGGGCAGCGGATCCTTGAGATAGATCTTCTTTATTCAAACGGGACATGGATTTTGAAGGGTTGAGATAGACCTCTTTGGATAATAAGAGAAGAGTAAGCTTTGAAACCAAATTTCAATTTTCACTACCAGGAAAAGCTGTCAGCCTAAGGCAGGGAGCTGTCTGGAATGCGTCCGGGTAAAAAGGCCTATCCACCTGGCTCTCCATATGTACAAGCCGTCCCAGAGCTCCAGGACTTAGCAGAAATCGAGCTGGGGGAAACTGAACTGGAAGAAAGGATGAGCCAGCCTTGGCTGAGAGCGGTGTCTGAAGCGGGCAGCACAGTCAGCTCTGGACTTCGACACGAAGAGGTGCTGAGAACAAAGATGAGGCCAAAATAGTGAACCCTGTGAAAACTGGGTGACGAGCCAGCCAAATACCTCAGATTAGGGCAGTGGGGGATCAGGATATGGAACCTCTGAGATTTTGCCCAAGTATTTGCTGCTCTCGGGCAGCTCCCGTTGGCCTCGCTGTGGTGCTTATCTTTAGTGTATTTTCGGGGCATATTTTGAGGAGGTGGAAAAGGAATCTCACAAGGCTTACAGGGTCAGTAAAATGACACTGCATTGTTCATGAATGTTCTATTTGAAGTAACTTTCTTAAAATAATTTCCTTTTCACTGTTTCACAATATCATGCATTCCATGCATATGGAAAATAAATAAAATGCTCTTTTTTCCTAGATAAAAATTATATTATGATTGTAAAACATGAACCTTTAACCATGTTATGGAAAAAGAGCTGGACGGAGAGCCAGGAATCCGGCTCTGCCATTGTGCTCCTGGGCATCTCACTCACTCTGTCTCAGTTTCAGTTCTCTCATCTGTAAAATGAGCAGGTTGGGCCAGATAATCTCTGAGGCCTATTCCACATGCATAATTGTACAGATCCATCATTATTATCACTACTTAATGTGAACAGCTATCTTGTCAGTGTATACATACACCAATTCAAAGCTGTTGGCTTAATATAATAAGACTTTTTTTAAAACATCGATTTAATTTCCATGGAAAGAAAACTGAAGTCATTGATTAAACAAATTTTAAAATGATTTAATTTAGGTGGCTGGTCCTTTTCTTGGAATGAAAAAATATAGCTTGATTTCCTATAAAATCTATTCAAATTGCACCTTCTTCCAATATTTTGCTACAGATTTCCCTTCTGCCAACAGCAGTCACCAATTTTAATTGAATGGAGGAAAACAGTTCTGATTGTCTATGTCACTCTACTGGATTTTATATCATTGAATTTCAAGCCGGTTTCACTGGGACCTGCCAAGAGTGGCTTATGCCAACCTCTGAGTCTCCTTGTTACACTTCTATCCTGGGTAGCATTGTTTGCCTTTTTGTCTGCTCTCTGATTAAACTGACATCATTTTGCCTTTTGTGACTCTGGTGTCATTTTCTGTTGACAGTGTCTAGTAATGGTAACAGACCGGTGTCCTTGTGGAATGGGTAGAAGCCATTGATTGGTTAGGTGTATTAATGCAGGCCTGTTAAATGACATGCAGACTTGTCTTTGTGCTAAGTGGCAGCTGAATGGGTGCCAGTGAGAGAGGTTATTAAGCACAGATAAGAGGCAGCACCTCTATTCTCTGGCAATGTCACTTTCTCCCATTCGAGGACAGACATTTGTTCAAGACATTTTTTTTCTCCTCTCACTGACGATATTTAGGGCAGAAAGTTGTCAAGTTGCCGCCGACTGCAGAATAGATCGTTTTGAGAAGGTGAACTCTAAAGAAGTTGTTCAGAATGGTCTTTCCTTAAAACCAGATTGCACCGGCTGTAAATGTTTGAATAAGAACAATCATCGTTAACACTATCAGAAAAAAAACAAAGGAGGCCCAGTGACAAAAGGTGCCTTTTGTCATCGCTGTATAGCATTTGGAAATGAAAATAATTTTAAAATGATTTTATCTCCTGGGATTGTCAAAGAAAAGAGAAGAAAACAAAATACAGCTGAGCTGTGAAGCTCTTCTAAGTAATTAAATTAGGAAGAAAATGGTGAAAACTAATCTTTATTTCTATTGTTTAAATTGCCAGGTACCTACTGTACATGGTCTAAGCGAAATACGTGATACGGATAGCCCTGTGCTTTAAATTACAAACTTGCGCAAAGTCTTTCTATTCACAGGAAAATGTCTTGACTGGTCTTCTTCCCTTTGTAAGTTGAGAAATGCCTTGACATTTTCTGTGCAGGTTTAACTGATATTTGCTAGGCTTGTTATTTGTGGGTTTTTGATGTACTTTGAAATATTCCACAAATCCTAACTTAGAATCAATCACAGCCTTTAGGAATTTAGTCTGTTGTAGTGATTTACCACTTCTGCTGTCTTCCTTCAGTCTCCAGCTTCATCTCTATGTGCTCTTTTATGTCTTACCACAAAACAGTTGTTGGGGTTTGTTTATAGAATGTATTAAATCTAATTAGTAAGTTCCAGTCATTCTCTTAGGCATTAGAGGCAGAGACAAATGCACGATATAAATCAATCCTTTACTTCCATTATGTAACCTCTTTGAAATTCCGTTCTAAATCTCTTCTATAAAATTAGGATTACAATACTTCAGAAAGCTGCTCTGGAAATGAGAAGAAATAGTGTAGAGAAACACCTAGTTCACTGACAGCCACAGAGTTGGTTATTTACAAACACAATATCTTTATCTCCAAATCATTGTGAATGTGTGGAATCACAGCATTTTGGTTCTACTCTATTTCACCCTGGATCAGATTGGCCTAATAACTACTCCTTATTGATAATAAATAAAAGCTCAAGATAGGCGAGAAGGTCTCTGATATGTTTATCTTTCTGTCCTACAGAAGGCAGAAGTCTAACATAAGCACGCACACAAAAATACATGCCCCTTATTTACTTGGCAACTGATATTTCAAATGCACTGCTTTTTTTCATGTCTCATCTCAAATCTTTGAGGTATTACCTTTATTTTACAAATAAAGAATCCTAGCTGAGAGATGTTAAGTAAATTCTGTAAGATATCCCACTCAGAAACAAACCTGAACTCCGGGTCTTCTAATTTGAAGCTTTTTATACTTAAAAAGTCCTTTTGAACTATGCTCCAGCATCAACCTCTAAAGACATTATAGCTGTTTGATACTTGAGCTATCAGATATTATTAATAATTTCAAGGAAACTAGCAAACACGAGGCCCAAAGAAAATAGTGAGAATCGAGGACATTCGTCATGGCTCCCAGATTTTTCCTTTCTGTATCTGACATTCTTTCTCTGGTTCAAAACCTTCTAAGTGAGGTTTTGGTCACCTCATACAGCACCAAGTGTTTACATTACCTATCTCTCCACTTTATAACCCAGAGAGGTATATAACTTATGAGACATTGGAGAGCCATAACTCTTAAATCCATAGATTCTAGGTTGGGTTATCATAAATAATTCTAAACCAGGGACATCACGATAAGTGCATTTCATATATAAGGGCTCCTCTCCTGGCAAATAGAAGCAGTCTATTCATAAGAAGCTCCAACACCAGCGTGCTTTTACAGATATTAAATGAGATGACTTGTCTTTCCCCAGGAGTGTGTCACGAATGTATATGTTTGCTTCCTCCCCCACCCACTTTATATTATTGAGAATGTTAATTCTCTTTTAGTGAAATGATACAAAATGTGTGTGTGTGTTCACAGAATAGCTTTATTAAATCTATGCCTTACAGAACCATAGAATTCTAAGTTGGAAAAAGAACAGTAGCTTATCTGCCCTTTCATTAGATTGTTTTGAGAAAATTAGAATAGTTATTCTTTGGATCAATTTTTTCAGCACTAAATTCACTTTCCTTTTATTGCAGTCAGTTTGTTTATTTATTCCTGCAACAAATATTAGTCTGGGCCTGAAATGCAGCAAATCAGACAAACAAACATCCCTGCTCTCAAGATACATATATTCCAGTGAGGAAAACAGACAAAAATTCAAGTAAGGTAATAGCTATACATACTCTACTATGTTGGATACTGAGTAATAAGAAGAACACAAATTAAGCAAGGAAAATAGAGAGTAAGTTGGCAAGGGCCAGGATGGGGAGATAAAACCTAGAAGGACTCTTTGGTGGAAGAAGGTGGAATATGGAGTGAAGAACTGAAGGAATGAGGAAGTGAAGTGTGTATCTTACCCATACACAGTATCAGTACAGGGAGAGGATCCCAGGCAGGGATCACCATGTGCAAAGGCCCTGAGGCAGGAGTACCTCTGGTATTTTGGAGGAACAGCAGTCTAGTGTGCCTGGAGCAGAATCAGGTGATAGATCATGAGGTCAGACAAATAATGGAGTGCTATGTCATGTATGTATTCTTGATTTAATTGAAGTTTATAAAAGTCAGTTTCTTTTTAGCATATTAAATCTATTCACCCAATAGTCTTGAATCCACATGTCTTACATAATGCCTTCCATATAAATCTCTGATCCAAGTTCATTGCCTGAAATAATGACTTTTTAAAATCTTGGTTTTTTGACCTATTGAAATGAGATTCCATTAGATCATGCTAAAATTTTAAGGTATAATAGTGATTTCAAGAAATTCATAATTATAACACCTTTAAGATCTTTAATTGCCTTGCAAACTACTTTATGATTTTTCTGCATACTGTCCTGAGCATAAAGTTTCAGAAACTTCTTGGTCGTAGGGGCTCACACACAATGCCCAAGTTACAGAAACTACCGATTATTTCTTAGCTACTACTCTATATGTAACTATGTTTCCAGTTTATTCTCATTTCTCGAGACCTCAAGGAAGACTTGGCTTATATATTAAATGCATGTTTGGGAGGTAAAAATGAGTTATAATTAATTCAATTGGGATCCAGCATAGTTAGGTTTGCATAACCACAAATTGTAATGTGTCTCAGAATTGATGATATTTACATATATATTATATATCTTTGTGTGCATGTATATATATCTTAATACTATAAGTTTCTTACTATTTTCTAGAATATGTGGTATTGTTTCTTATACTTTTAAAAATTACTCTGCTAAATATAAATGAACACACATCTCCTTTATAGCTTTCAACTCTATTGTGCTTTCTTAAGTACATAGTTTACCATTATCTGTAATAATAAATCAGGCTCAAAGAATTCTGGCTAAAACATTGCCAGAAACAACAGAATGCAGAGAATGGCAAGATGCCACAGTGGGCCATATGACTTAGAGTAAGTCGTTTTAAGAGCAGTTTTTAAATATTCTTACAATTTCCTCATGCACTTTCTCCTTTGATGCAGAGGAATACTTACTCTGAAAAAAAATCTTTATTGAATATTTTTTCTCATGCTTTCTGACATCTGACCTACAGCTATGATGTTAAAATAGGATTTCCTATCAACTCATTATATAATAATACATTAGAGTACACAACATTATTAAAGACTGTTTATAAAGACCCGAATAGCATAACATTTTCATTTAAAGAAAGCTTAGTAATGCTGTATAGATAATATTCATCATCTTAGCTCTGTAACAAAAATGTATTAAAAATAAAATTTTACATCCTGTGGCAGAACTATGAACTTTTACACACACACACACACACACACACACACACAAATCCTGCACACCAAAAATACATGAGATTGAACTGGTGTTATTTTACTTGGTGTGTTGTTACTCTATTTCATACATTTCTCCCAGTCTGGCACATTTGAGAAATGCCTAGAAAATGTCAAATTAAGAAAAAGCCAATGCGGCATCTCCATGTTATTCCAATGCCTGCACTTCTCCTGTCTGGGAGACATAAATGGAATGGCAGCTGTTTCTTCAGTGTATTTGATATATACTCTCGGAGTAATTTCCTGATGGATATTTTGGTTGCTATATTTCCAGTTGTTGCAGCAGCAATGATGACTCTGACAGTCTTCTTTGAGGTAATTAAACTTTCAGCCCATCTGTGCAGTAACTTTCATAATATTTTCAAAGGGCACCGAATGCTTTTAATATTTGTACCACTTCATTTTTACTTGCTAAGGGACCTATTATCTAGCTGAACATTGTTGAAACAAGTTTTTCAAAAACTGGTTAGTGAAAGGGGACGTAAAAATGCCACATGAGCAAGAAAGTAAGGTAACTAATGCTGCATTTTAAAATAACCTGAAGGATATCTCGTTTACCAAAGCTGTATTTCAACATCCTTGTATTAATTTTATCTTTGACTCTCTGTGATGTCAAATCCTGAAGTGAAATGACAATTTCTGGATATGATCTTTCTTGTTCTGAAGATATTGCCTGCTTTGAGAAGTTTCTAGCTTTTGAGTACTTCATGAGCAGAAGATCGTTTTAAAATAGTGAAAAAATAATGAGTTATGTAGAAACAAAATGGCGGTATTTTTATAAGGCCAGAGTGTTTCAAAAGCATACAAAAAATGATTATTGTCTCTAGAAAGTAAACTTTAATGCATCAATTAGTGTCTAATGACAACTTAGATGTAAGTAAGGTTCTTTAGGGAATAGGAACTTCCATATTTTGAAATGTACTCTTAATTCCACATTTTTTTCTTAAAAAAAAAAGGTTTATTTTATGTATTTATTTGAGAAAGAGAGAGAGAGAGAGCGCAAGCACGGGGCGGCAGAGGGAGAAGACCTCCAAACAGACTCCGTGCTAAGCTCAGAGCCCAGCATGGGGCTCAATCCCACAACCCTGAGATCACGATCTGAGCAGAAATCAAGGGTCGAAGCCTCAACTGACTGAGCCACCCAGACACCCCTGCATTTTTTCTTATAGTTAGTGTTTATTGTAGGAACTTTAAAAATAAAGGTATGAAAAAAATTGACTATTTAAATCTTGTCTTACTCCAGTATCCTCATTAATTACTATTATCAATTAATCATGTAAATGCTTAAAAGACACAAATTAGAATTACCCATGCATTTTGTTTCACTGCCTGCTCTTTTATCTTATCATTAACGTTTTCAAAGATAAGCAACATTTCTTTCAATGTTTGCATAGACTTTTATCAATTGAATATAACATACATGATTTAGCCAATCTCTTTTTTTTGCTAATAAAATGTCTATCTTTGATAACCTGTCCTTCTCTATGTCCTTTCTTGTTTTATGATGTTTATATGTTTTTGCCTTATTTGGAAGAATTAATAAAATAAAGATAGCGATTCTCAGTTTATGTATGATACAGGTATTTTATTCTTTATTTTTAATATTGTCTAGGTAATCTGAGACCTACAATAGCTTATACTGACAATTCTTTCCATCTTATTTGTCCTCATAACTTTGTATAAATTTTAGATTAAGAAATATCATTCTTGTATAGGCAAAAGATATATACTTACCCATATTTTTTTCTGTTTTAATACATGTATTATTTAACTAAAAAGTATTTCATTTATTTAGAATTATTTTTGTGCAGAGAATAAGTCGGTGATTTAATTTTTTGTCCAAAAGTGTCATAATCATCTAAATGCTATTTATATTAATTTTTCCTCTTGCCTCTAATTTTCCAATTGCTTTGTTTATTAGTACTTTCACACTTCATCATTCTTCTTGAGTCATCTTTAATGATTTATAAATCATTAGCATCAAAATAGAATATTGAAACTTTTATAAATACAAGACTAAAATCCTGTGATGGAGCACTAGATTGTCTTTAGCAAAAGAAGAACACAAAGAACTTCATAAACTATCAGGAAGTTTTTAAATAAATATTAGTATATTACAAGACAGTGAGATCAAACTGTGTGAATTCAGTGTCTATGTTTATCTGCGATGTTCAAGCAGTGCTGTGCACATGTGCCTCAGAGATGAAGACGATACAGTCCTTCTCCTTAAGGTACTTCCAGAGAGCTAATGCCGTTTGGAAAGGTTGTGATAGGATTGATGTACATGTAGTGTGGTGTGCAAGCAAGTCGTTCAACCCACCTTGGCTTTCAGGAAAGAGTTCCTGGAGGAGATACATCTAGCTTAGTGATAAAGGATGAATAAGAGTTTTCCAGATAAACAAAGTTATGCCTGATACCGCATGAACAAAGCCATGAAAATGTAATACAAAAAGTTTAAAGGAAATGGAAATAGCAATATTGTAAAACCAGGTGAGTTCAGCTATTCTTCCGGTAACCAGAAGGAGAAAAGGAAGCAACATCATATGCAAATATCTGTCTGCCGATCGATCGATCTATCTATCATCTATCATCTATCTATCTATCATCATCCATCATCTATCCAATTCAAATCCTTTTTTTGGCTGAAAAAATAATTGCAGAGAGAGAAAAAGAGCACATATGAAAGAGAATATGAATGAGAATGAAAGTACTTTACTGGTAGTTATTCTTCTTTAATGCTAGTCAATATTTAGCTTAGCTGGACATCTTGAGAGGTGATAAAATCCCATTTTTTATTGATTTGTTTAAAGGTTAACTTTGGCCCCAAACTGTGTTATTCCCATACTATGCACAAACATCAAGATTCTTAGAATAGGCTCATAATGACAAGGTTAAATCTTCTGGAAATAAAATTTTAAGCATCGCAATGTTTGCTAACACAGAGTTAATCAGCATAAGCTAATAAAATGATATTTTCTTTTAGCTGTCCCTCTGTTTACTACTTACTAGGTGTATAAATGATGCTTACTGAGCTTTGCAGAGAACTGGCAATTAAAGCTTACAAGCATAGAACGGAGGAAGACCACCAATTGCCCTCCTTTAACAGGTGCATGAAGTAAATAAGAGAATAACTATTTTATTCTAAAATTTTAAATAAAATATTCTTAATTTATCTTTAAATCAAAATGCAGGAAAAAGGGTCACAAGAATAAGGTAGCTTACATGAGTGGTAGTCATTCTACATACAATATTATACTAGGTTTGGTGAGGAAATTGAAATAGGAAATTATTCCTGATCTTGTGGAATTTGCAGTATGTTCATTTATCATACAAATGGGAAAAGAGTGCTATGGCCTTTATCAATGTTGGTTTTGTTAGCAGATACATACAATTAGATTTAAAAAAAACTCCATAATGTATAATTTATTAGACTTTTGATGTTGATTTTGAAAATGCAATGAAGTGTTACTTTCATAATTAAATATGAAATATGTGATCTATATATAATTTCTCTCATAATGGTTACATTACTCTTAAAAAACACATACATGAAACACATTATATTAACCATCTTCTCACTCTAACTTGCATTTTTGTCTTTCTTTTTAACATATCACCAGCTATAAAGTGATGCCATTACACAGGTTTTGTTATTCTAACTTTTTGAGAGAGGTAATAAAGATACTGTCTAGCAAAAGTAAGGTTCTTCTGTGGAAACAGTTTATTCCCTATTCTTTCTTCTTCTTTTTTTTTTTTTTTAAAGATTTTATTTATTTATTCGACAGAGATAGAGACAGCCAGCGAGAGAGGGAACACAAGCAGGGGGAGTGGGAGAGGAAGAAGCAGGCTCATAGCGGAAGAGCCTGATGTGGGGCTCGATCCCGGATCTCCGGGATCACGCCCTGAGCCGAAGGCAGACGCTTAACCGCTGTGCCACCCAGGCGCCCCTCCCTATTCTTTCTTCTTGATTCGTGGATAGATTAGTTCATTCTATATCTTCTGCTCCCTCTCATCTGGTATTTCCACAGGGGTCTGAACTGTAAAGGAGACTGCCTTTACATTGGTCCCAAACAAGTATGAAATACTTACTGCTTCATCTAAACCATCTAACAACGTTCCAGTTAATTTTCTTATATAGACAAAGATAAAATGACAACATGTCGCTGTTATACAATTTGATTTGAACATGAAATTCCACTGCAATTTAGATGAGTTTCATTTTACTGGAAACTGATGGCTATTATAAGGGAGGTTCCAGAGCAGTTTGCGTGATTCAGTACCAGATCTGTAGCCTGGGCCTCACAAAGACAAGACATTGTTTCATAGCCAGATTCATAGCAGCTCACTGTTCATCTCTTATCTCACGAGGAAGGGGGAAAATGTGCATTGAACAGCTGATTTAAAATGTACACTTAGAGAAAAAGTATCACTAAATATTTGAATCTTTTCTTGGGCTTGGCAATCAGCACACCCACTCTTCATGAGGAAGGTAGCAAGCAGGACATAGTTCCTTTTCTAATAATGTGTATCTACTCGTGTCATGCTCTCTGGTGAATAAAGAAAAGACATTCATCCTTGTTCTTTTGAAAAGTAACAAGTTACATTTTACCTCCCCTCTCAAAAACAGACTTCAAATAGGCACAAAATGTAATAATAGGCATAATCAGTATTCACTTTACAGAATTTCTTTAAGAATCCTATGTTATAGAAAATTAGCATTAATCTAGACACTTCTTAAGTATTTTATTTTCAACAGCAGAAAGGCAAACTACATTTGTCAAGAATCTCATATTTGAATGGGTACAAATATTAACAAAATTTACTTTAATTACCTTAATGTGTTTCCAGTATTAAATGCAATTCATTATTTGAATCAATTTTTAACCACATGCTATTTTTTGTACCTTATTCACTAAATTTTACTTAATACATTTAGCCAAGTTGACAAAAAGAAGTTCACAGCAGTGCCTTTCTTCATTGAAGGAAATTTGCTGTATTTCTCCCACAGAGATCTCACTAGAGGTTCAGCATTTACATTTCTCAGGAATCTTAATATTCTCAGTGGGATCAAAATAATTATTTTACGTATTTATTGCTTGAATAAATCAGTACTGGCCAAAATTATCTGAATTTGTAGAGAAGTTATGCCAAAGCAGCACCATTCCATATTTTAGAATAATTATTAATCTATACTTTTCTCTTGTCCCTCCCACAAAATGTAAACACTAGATTCAGCCTAAATATTACACATTGACTTAGCTTGAAAGTGTCTGTCTTTATGCAAATATGAAAAATGTACACATTTTAACTACACATATTTACAAAATATTTCAATGAAATATCTTGGGGTTTGTTAATCAAAAAATAAGTTATATAATGTAGTAGCTTATTACTAGAACTATAGAGTATTCACAGGAAATTCGAAAGCTAAAATCCTTTCCAATAGCTAAGTACACAGCCAACATTCAAAATCTCGGATGGTCGTAGAGCCATTGAAAGAGGCACCTCAGCTGGTGAACAGTACTATTAACAGCTTTCCATCCTTCTTTTTATCAACTAAATTCTACCTTGTTTGTTACCATCGTGTCAGCTGTGGTGCCTGTGCTACCCTCAGGAGCACACGATCTGAGCATGTTATCAATGGCAACTCTTACTGAAAAACGAAGGAAGAAGAAGTGGGGAGCAGTTTTCAAGAGACCTGCTCTAGGGAAACTAAGGGTGAAGTAGAAGGCAAAGCTAAAGACCCAGCAGGAAAGGATCAAGACAATATCCTCCACGAAGTGGCAGAAGGAGGTAGTAGAGCAGAGTGGAGAGCCAGAGTTGGCAGTTACATGGGGAGCAAGCCCAAGTTCGGATTATACGTAGAAAGTAGGTTTCTAGTCAATTTCCCACAGAACTCAACACACATTTTGGACTCATTTTTACTAGTTAAGCAGGTTGAAATAGGAAATGGGGGTTAACCCAGTTTAAGGAGACGTGCAGAGTGAACGTACTTGTGCTTTCTCCTGTTCAGTTAAGGTCTCCAGATATAAAAGTATCCAGGTAGTATTTGCTAGTGTGTCATACTACCCAGAAAATGAAGCATCTAGAACTAGATAGAATACTCCAGATGTGACCTAAATCACACATAGTACAGTAGGATTAACTGTATGGGATTAACTGTATAGTAGGATATCCCTTTGTGTTAATAAATACATTTACTCTCTCCCCATGATTCAGTGTGCTTTCCATATATAGATCCCTTTTCTGTAGTTCTGCAACTCCTAAAGCTCTGAAAAATGAGAGCTTTTTCATGTGTGGTGTAAACCTGTTTGCTGCAAAACCTGATTTAACTCATCAAGAGGTAATTCATAGTCTTTATTAATCCCATCTGACATGAATGTAGGCAACATTCACTACAAAAAATGTCAAGATGCCTTATAAACCATTGCGAATATTTCAGTGTTAATATCATTTCACCCTTCTAAAATTGGAAAAATTGTGAATTCTAAAACACTTCTGGGTCTGGGGTAGGTGATTCTAGACGTAAACTCCCTCATTTAACTTTCTTTCTTTTTCTTTTTCTTAAAGATTTTATTTATTTATTTATTTATTTATTTATTTATTTATTTATTTGACAGAGAGACAGCCAGAGAGAGAGGAAACACAAGCAGAGGGAGTGGGAGAGGAAGAAGCAGGCTCCCAGCAGAGCAGGGAGCCCGATGTGGGGCTCAATCCCAGGACCCCGGGAACATGACCTGAGCCGAAGGCAGACGCTTAGCAACTGAACCACCCAGGCATCCCTAACTTTCAAAACTTATACACGAAATAGGTACCATTACTGAGTTACATATATATTGTGTGAGTAGCCCAAGGTCATGGAGCTAATTAATAGACTTGCTAGAATTTAAAACACAACAATCTGGTGTCAGAGTCCATTCTTCTCCTTCTGAAATTTTATCACCTGAAATGAACCCATATAAAGGTCTACATCTGGCTATGATCACATTCTGGTCAATGGACATCATTTGATATCTATCTTCTTGTTTAGTAAAGTTCTTAATCAGCCCCAAAGCTTTGCATTTCTAATCCTCGTTTTGTCCTAGGATTCCATTTCTTTTAAGCCTTACTGGGCATCCTAAAGAAATATTTAAATGATATAATAAGGAGTCCTAATACTATCTTGTAATTCTATTCTGGAAGCAGTAAGTAAGACAAAGAAGGGCAAGATGTTCTTGGTTTGTTTGTTTGTTGCTTTTTCCAAAACACCTCACTTAGCTATGGGGAAAAATACATAAAAATAGGATATTGGGGCATCTCTTTTTTTTTTTAAATCAACAGAGCAGAAAAATATCATATATTCATTTTTATTTTAGGGACTTACTATATTTTATTTAGTCTAAATTCTCTTTTATTTTTCTTAAGATTTTATTTATTTATTTGACAGATTGAGAGAGAGAGAGAGAGTGAGCACAAGCAGGGGAGCAGCAGAGGGAGAGGGAGAACCAGACTCCCCGCCCAACAGAAAGCTGGAGGCAGGGCTTGATCCCAGGGTCCTGGCATCATGACCTGAGCTGAAGGTAGGCGCTTAACCGACTGAGCCACCCAGGAACCCCTCTGAGTCCCTTTTTAGTCCAAATTTTGAAATGCTCCAATTTTCTCTTACTAGAGGTAAATTCTTGACACCATTGACCTTGTAAACAAAAATCATTTCATGGCACAACCTCATCTAAACTCAGATATTATATTATACATGTATATACATATGCATGCATATGCATATATATTCATACATATTATCTTAGTGCATTATATATATATATATATAATGTAATATCTATCTATCTATACCACTCTTCTTTACCCATTCATCAGTCGATGAGCATTTGAGCTCTTTCCATAATTTGCCTATTGTTGATAATGTTGCTGTAAACATTAAGGTACAAGTATCCCTTCAAATTAGTATATATTTTTTGAATTAGTATTTTTATATTCTTTGGGTAAATACCTAGTAGTGCAATTGCTGGATCATAGGGTATTTCTATTTTTAACTTTTTGTGGAAACTCCGTACTGTTTTCCAGAGTGGCTGCACCAGTTTGTATTCCTACCAACAACCCTAGTGCAAGAGGGTTCCCCTTTCTCCACATCCTCACCAACGCTTGTTTCTGGTGATGTTGATTTGAGCCGTTCTGACAGGTGGGAAATGATCTCTCATTGTAGTTTTGATTTGCATTTCCCTGATGATCATTGATGTTGAACATCTTTTCATGTATCTGTTAGCCATCTGTATGTCTTCTCTGGAAAAATGTCTATTCGTGTCTTCTGACCATTTTCTAATTGGATTATTTGCTTTTGAGGTGTTGAGCTTTATAAGTACTTCATCTATTTTGTATACTAACTCGTCATCAGATATGTCATTTAATTCCTAATCTGAATGTGTCCTTGTATTTAAATTGGATCTGTTATGAGCAGCTTTTTTGTTTTGTTGTTTTTATCTACTCAATCTGTGTCTTTCAATTGGGTTGTTAGGTTTGTTAATATTTAATGTAATTTGTGATATAGTTGGATATGAGTGTACCATTTTACTATTTGTTTTCCATTTGCTACTTGTTTGTTTTTAATTTACTATATTTTTTAGATTTTTTTCTTAGTTTGTCATGTTTTCTCCACTACTGGTTTTAGTTCCACCTCTTTGTATTAATATTATTTTACTGGGTTTTCTAAAAATTAAAATATGTATCAGTAATTTATCACATGCTACATCAAATTAATATATCACTTCATATACAGTAAAATAATTTTAACGGTATAATTCAATTTAACCCACCCTTCATGCTACTGTTGTATCAGATACTACTGCATCTGTTTATAACAGATGTATAACAAAGGTATAACAGATGCATAACACCATAAATATTACACTCTATTTAGATAGCAAAAAGTCTTCCAGTAGATTTTGACATGGCCCTTTCAGATCTACTTACATTTTTACCATTTTGAATAATTCTCATTTGTTTATGCAGATACAGGTTTTTATCTGTGATTATGTGTTTTTCCAAAGAAAAAATTTTCTTTAGCATTTCTTGTAATGAACATTTACTGGTGATTTTGTTTGTTAAACATGTCTTTAATTTGCTTTTATGTTTAAGGGTATATTTTCACTGGATATAAAATTCTAGGTTGACAGGTTTTTTTTTTTTCCTTCAAAGAACTTTAAAAACTTAATCCCATAGTGCTCTGTATTCTGATTTTCTGATAAGGCAATCATCTTTAGTTTTGTTATACTAAATGTAGTATTTATTTATTTCCCTGTCATGGTTTTTATGACTTTCCTTATCCTTAGTTTCAGCAATTTGACTGTGTTGTGTCTATGTATGAGTTTCTGGGGTTTGCTGAGCCTCTTGGCCATATGGATTGACATCTTTCATCAGTTTTGATGAAAAAATTAGCCATTACCTTTTTTATTAATTTGTGTTTCTTTCTGTTTCCTATTTCTTTCTGGGACTCTAATGATATGTGTGGTGAACTATTTGATATTGTCTCACTGGCTTTCGACTCTCTATTAGTTTTAATTCTCTTTATCTCTGCGTTGCTTTAATTTTTATAATTTTTGATTTAGACCACTTTTGTTTTCTCTGCTACTAAGCTATCAATAAATCCTTTCCTTAAGCTGTTTCATTTTTAGCTATAAAATTTTCAGTTGTTTCTTCTTCAATTTTTCTATTTTCTCCAAAATCATACATATTTCCATTCATTTTGTGTGCTTTTTCTGAAAAATGTTTTTAATATGTTCATAATAGCTATTTTAATGTTCTTGTCTACTAATATCACCATATGGCTTATCTGTGGGGGGTCCTTATATTAACTGGTCTTTCCCTCAATTACAAGACCCATTGTTGTTTTTTGTTTCTGTCCATATGAATTCTGTTTTTTTCAAATTTATGCTGCATTTTAAAAATTATTTATTTGTTTATTTGTGTTATCTTCCTTTAAGGAGTATAGAATTTTGTTCTGGCAGGCAGTTATTGCTTGAAGGTTACTTTTATAATATAAAATTACTTTCATAATATAATAACAATAATTTATATTATATTTTACAATATAATATTGATTAGAGGAAATTATTTTGGCTTTGTCCTTACTCTTAGGGCATAAATATGAACTTTCTAGGATTTCAACTAAATGCTTGAGGTGCTTACCAATTGAAGTCTTAAACAAACAACAATGAAAATAACTTATGAGTGTGTAAAATAGATGTGTTTATTTGAGGTAAATATAGAATAGGAAAATCAATCATATGATATTGCAGCAGAGGATAAAACTGTTATCTCTTTTACAAAATGAAACTTCAAATTACTACTAACTAGATAATAGTACTACTTTCTATGCAGACCTAGAATATAGAGTACTATCTACCATGTAGCAGTAAATGTTTTAAATAATAAATTACTTTATATAAATTAGTGATTCTTAAATTTTACATCTATTTTGTATTTTCACTATAGGATTCTAACCGTGATTCATGTCCAGGCTAACAGTAATTATCTTAGAATTATTATTTGGTTGTCTTCAATAATGTATACTTTAGCTACACTTGTGGTGATCATAGCATAATGTATAGAGAACTTGAATCAGCATGTCATACAGCTACAACTGATGTTGTGTCAACTATATTCAAATAAAAAATTAAACAAAATTAAAAAATGAGTGTTACACTTATTTAATCAACTGATAATATTATGGAAAGATATTTCTATGAAAAACTCCCAATTCCTCAATTTATTCATTAAAATCATCACAGTGTGTCTAGCTTTTGTGAGAAAATGGATGTGATATTCTGTATACCTGTTTATATGCTGCTGAAATTGAAGTTATTGGATCAAACGATCTCTTAGGTCATTATCCATGTCTCAGGATAAAAAAAAACCCTGATTATATTTTAATCATACTGCATATCTTATATGCTGTAGTTGGCATTGCAAATTATTCAATAAATTACCATTTATGAACATCTACTATGCAATGTGTCAAACAGAAAAATAAAAATATAACTATTTTCTCTTTCTTAAAAGTACACAAATTGGAAGGGACCAATAAGTAAAAAGACAACATGAACATCATGTGATATGCTAACATGGAGGTACAAATAGAGTACATTGAGAAAAATTCCACATGGAATCTTAAAAAGAGAAACTTTTTAAAATCCAGACAAGTAAATATTCTTGTTTCCACTTCTAACATGTCTTAGCAAAGTAGTTTGAATTTTAGAGATTATTCTACACTATTTTTTCATACAACTATGAAGGAAAATTAGGACAACAGAACACAAAAATATTATCCATGACTTTAAGAGGCAAAACAAGAATGAAAACACAGTACTATTGACTTCTTTCTCAAATTATTTTAATTTTATGCCCATTTTGTACATATATTATTAATACTGAATATATTATATGCAATATATAAATATTACCATATTGGAGTGAAAAATTTATGTTTTACTAAACGTATTTCTTGAACACTCCTACTCCCTCTCAGAGCCTTTGCATTTGTTCCCTTATCATGGGACATTCATTTAATGCTCAGCTATTCATATGATCTGCTGTCACATTGAGATTTTTTGTTGTTCTTTTTTAAGAACATTGGTCACTTCTCTGACCAATGGTGTTTGAATTCGTAACCCCGAGATCAAGAGTCACAAGCTCTGCTGACTGAGGCAGCCAGGTGCCCCTATTCATTCTTATGATGATAAATTATAAATTTATCACAAAGATTTGTAATTCCTTTGAAATAAATATGGAATTTAAAAAATGAACATGTTTTAATATTGTCCCATGCCTTTAAACTTAATTTTCCTACGACTGGTGTACAAAGAAGTAAACAGCTATAATAGTTTTATTTCAAAAATCACTACTCCTAAGGAGTGTATATTCTTTCTTAGCTTTTGTTTAGAGACTGGCAATGTCTCTGCTGTTAACAAAGGATTTCAAAAGTGTATTGATTATATGAAAAATTGTAGATACAGAAAAATATGATTTTTATTTTGCCAAGTCTCATTTAGGTTTTTCATAAATGCCGTATGTACAAAATAATAAAAGAAAGACCATCCAAAGACCTCTAAGTACATACCGCTTTTCAATAAGTCTTACAGCCACTCCTCAGTGACACAAGTTGTCATTCATCGTATTCAATATATTCAGTTTCTTGTGACGCAAATGCCCTATAGCATTCACAGAAACAAAGATGAAGTCCTCATTGACAAAGTACTGTAGTAAATCTCATTTTATTTTTACAACACTTTAGAGTTTGCAATTTGATTTTATATATCTTACATCATTTGATCAGAAATTTCCTTTTTTTAAAGAAACTGATTCTCTCTCTTCCTCCCCCACTTCCTCTCTCTCAGGCTCTTTCTCTTCCTTTCTCTTTTACCCTTCTCTTCTTTCCCCCTGCATCACATTCATATATGTTAAGATTGTGCCTATGAATTTCAGATGAAAAATTCTCAGAACTATTCTTTAATACAATGCAGAACATTCTTTAAAGTTGAATAAATACATTTACATGGTATTGGAACACAAATGACTGACATTTCTGATACTTCGCCAACGTGATCGAGCGTAATACTTATTGAAAGCTTCCTTCTTCTAACCTTGTAAGCACAATAACTAAAATGGAAATGGAAGCAGAATGATTAAGTCAATTCTGGTTCTTACGGCAGTTTAGGCAACTCCTTCTATTTTCTATGTATTGATGTAAATATAGCTTAATTTGTCTTGTAGGCCTTATCATAGAAACAACTTTTTGACCATGCGCAATGACATTTTTGACTTATTTAAAAAAAATCAGAATTGCTATATTAATATTTTCTGTAAATGAAATTTTGTCTCTTTTTAATAAAAATACATCATATAAACTACTAAAAAAAAAACACTACTACCCAAGTTCCTGCCTTAAGTACCTCCTTAAATTATACAGTCTTGTAGAACTTGACAGAGAAAGAATGAGGAAACAGTTTTGTTTGGTAGAAATATGTTGTTTCCTTTTCCTTGAAGTCCATTCGTCTCATAGAGTTAACTCTTTCTTAATGTGTTTTATGTTATGAAAGGACTGATGACTCCATTTATAAACAGATACACATTATGAATGCATATTTAAGTCTAAATTGACAAATAACACTGTATGATATTTTATTGAACTTTTTCAGAAAGCTCGTGGTATTTGGGACTTTTTCTCTACTGAACTCAGGTTTTTTTTTTTTTTTTTTTTTTTTTTTTTTTTTTTTTAGTCTGAAACTAAGGTTTTTTTTTTTTTTTTTTTAATTTTATTTATTTATTTGACAGAGATAGCCAGCGAGAGAGGGAACACAAGTAGGGGGAGTGGGAGAGGAAGAAGCAGGCTCATAGCGGAGGAGCCTGATGTGGGGCTCGATCCCACAACGCCGGGATCACGCCCTGAGCCGAAGGCAGACGCTTAACCGCTGTGCCACCCAGGCAGGCCTGAACTCAGTTTTTAACTACTCTAGATCTTTTGCAATAGACTCCTGTCTGATTTCATATATGAGCTTGATACATCCTAAATTAAGACTAAGTCAATCTTGTCAGCAAATTATTCTAAAAAAAACAAACAAAAAACTTTACTTATATTAACACATTGCTCAAAAAATTTTGATGGTTTCATATGAGAGAAACCTTCCCTATAAGTCAAACTAAACTCTTGGAGTCCAAGACCCCCTGCAATCAGGCTCCAACTGATCTTCCAACATTTATTCCATCACACTCCATTAGACAAGCCCTCCGGTCACTCTGCTTTCTCAAAAACAGACATTCCAGATACAATTTCTGTGAGTCTTTTATATTTCTAACCACATCAAATTTTTACAAAACCTCTCAGGTCATTTTGCATGAATATTCACTGGAAATATAAAACAATTGTGCATAAAAAATGAAGAATTTTTTGTCTTTATGGGTCATTTCTCTTATGGATATGAGCTAGTTACTCAATTGCGCTTGCTTACTACCAAAGATATTAGCATATTTACTAGACAGATTACTTATGAGTGAAAGTATTTGATATCCTTATTATCTGCCCCAGATATTGGGATCAAATCCACACTCAACAACACATGGTCTGAGCTCAGAGTCTTTACTGTAATTGGAAAATACATGGTCTGCTTGCCAAAAACTAAGGAGCTTCTGACTATGTGATGTGATTTAATGAGCATTTAATCCCACCTCTTACCACTGAAGAGCTTCAAATTCCCTTCATTAGTATAAATTTATTGGGAGCTGGAATTTTAGTTTCCCTATTTCTGTGCTCCCAGATCTTGCCCAGTGTTTGTCATACAACACTTAGCCAACACATGTTTGTTAATAAAGTTCTCCTAAGGTGTTCAAATCTGCATATGCATTTCAATTCGATTTAGTCATTATTGCCTAAACTGGTTAAACTTGAAACTAATATACCCTCCCTGGCCAAGGGTACTGGGAAAGAGGATAGCTAAGTGTTCATGAAAGTTAGAAGAGGGATAGCTCTGCGGTATCTGGGTGGTTCAGTCTGTTAAAAGTCTTCCTTAGGCTCAGGGTCTCAGGTCGTGGGGCTCCCTGTTCAGTGGGGAGTCTGCTTGTCCCTCTCCCTCTGCCTTTGCCCCCTTCTCATGCTCACTCTTGCTCTCTCTCTCTCAAATAAATAAACAAAATCTTAAAAAAAAAAAAACACACACAGAAGAGGGACAGATCTACATTATGGAAATTTCTAGGAGGTCGTATGTTGGGGAGGGGGGACTTTAAAATAAAGCAAGGGGGGCTGAGAACAAAATGCATAGCCTTGCTACAGTGGGAAGTCACTGGGTTCCTATATTGAAGATGGAGAGTAAAAGTGAAAAGCTAAAATTGTAATTGTGCTATGGACTGAATTGTGTCCACCCAAAATTCATATGTTGAAGTCCTAACCCCTAATAGGACTGTTGTTTGGAGCTAGGGCCTTTATGGAAGTAATCAAGGTTCAATGTGGTCTTAAGTGTAGACCTCTGATCTGATAGCATTAGTGTTCTTATAACGAGAGACATCAGAGACTTTGTATCTCTCTGCCATTTGAGCACACCATGAGAGGGCAGCTGTCTGCAGGCCTGGAAGAGGGCTCACACTAAAACCGAACATATTGGCACCCAAGTCCTGGACTTCCAGCTCCAGAACTGTGCGAAAATAAATTTCTGTGTCAAAGCCACCTTGTCTATGATATTTTGTTATGTCAGGCAGAGTTGTCTAAGACAAAGTATAACCAAAGCCAAAGAGGTTTACAATTAAATATATCAGTTTAAATACGTGTATTTACCTCAAATGCCTTCCAAAATGGATACATTCACAAAGAAGAACAACAACAACAGGAAATATGGAAACTGGTCACAGTAAAGCTCCCGGGCTGGCTATGTTTCAAAAGCTCTGCCCCTGAAGACAATGAGAAAACACCCTGACACGGGGAGAACTGAGAGAGACCTCAAGGAGGCTGCTTAAAGCAGGCGTGTGCACAGGGGAGGAGGTATTTGAACAGAAGGCAGCCTAGCCCCCTTGTGAGAAAATAAAAATAGGGAAGGGGTTGTTAGAATTGTGCTTCTGCTTCCTCCTACTCTGCGTGGGACCAGTGGTGCCAGAATCCACCCAGCAGTGACTCAGACTCTGATGCAGGTTTTCTCTGGAGTAAAATCATAGCAACACAAAACCACGGGTGGCTGGGGAGGTGCAAAAAGCAGGTGTTGGGGTCTAACGGGCCTTGGATGTGGCTTGCACCATGTCTCTCTCATAACACCTCCAAGGCTGGTAAACAAGAGTACGGAGTGCTTCCTTTTTGTTCTGCCTCTCTTTGCTTAGCTAGGGATAAACTTGTGATCCAAGGAGTTGCTAAGAAATGATTAGCTGTCGTTTCCTGGTGTTGGTGCTTCCTGTGCTTCAGATTGGGGGCTGCTGTCCTTGAGGGTCCCCAGCTAAGTGTCCGGAGATAGACCTAGAGCTATTGCTGCTCAGTAAAACCAACACATTGAAAGAAGTTCTGAGAACAGAGCTGTGGAGACCGAGGACAAGCTCTCCTCACCTCTATCCACGAGGACGTTCAGAGAGTGATGGTTGCTGCTTCCCTCCCATCTTCCAAATCTTGCATAAATTCCTCTTTGGACCAACATTAATCTAGAACCGTAGAAAGCAGAAGGTTCAGGGAAATGTAAGTTTGATTTAAGCAAATGGACAGAATACAAACCACCATGATACACTTCAAGGTCATTGAAATTGGCACAGCTTCGGCCATTACCTGACTGAAGCATCCAACAAGTTGGTCAAATCTCATAAGCCAAAATAACCAGGCATTTGTGGAGCACAACTCTTTCAAATGAGACAAAGCAAGCTATGGTCTTTTTTTTTTTTTTTTTTTTAAGATTCTATTTATTTATTTGAAAGAGAGAGAGGGAGAGACAGTGAGTGAGCACGAGATGGGAAAGAGAGAGAAGGAGAAGCAGACTCCCCACTGATCAGGGAGCTCAATCTGGGGCTTGATCCTAGGACCCTCAGATCATGACCTGAGCCAAAGGCAGGCTCTTAACCAACTGAGCCACCCAGGTATCCACAAACTATGTTTAATTTCATCAGAAGTATTTGATTGGAAGGACTAAGAATTCAAAAATAAGCCAAATAAACATGCAAAATAGGGTAAAGAAGATATCAGCAATATGAAACTAGAAAAAGAAAATAGAAAAAAAAGGAACAAGCACACTATTAAGCTGAAAGTAATAATGGTTGGATCAAAGAACTTATTTGTTAGAATAAATAGAGGAGAAGAAGAAAAAGAAAAGAATATGTAGTAGAAAGTTATGCCTGAAGAATAAATATGGGTATTAGAAGGGGAATTGAAGTGGTGCATTTCGGAAGTATTTGTTGAATCAGGGCTACAGTGTGTTTTAATATAATGAGAGAGAATCTGAAGAAATGTGTTGGCCATCTCGGACTTCTCCATAATTTATCTGTATCTCACCATTACCTGTGCCCTTATAAATTATTAGCAAAATTTGATTTCCAACTTGTGGGTCTCATTTAGCAATCCTGTACTTTATATGGTGTCTTGTAATAAGCTTTTTTATTATTCTTTGACTTATACATATATTTACCACATACATATATATTATAAGTAATATACAAGGATGTATGTGCATATATATGTACAATGGGCGCTTGAATAACGTGGGGGTGAGGGGCACCAACCTTTTCTCTGCATAGTTGAAAATTTGAGGATAACTTTTGACTCCCCAAAAACTTAAGTTTAAGTTAAGCCTACTGTTGACTGTATGACACTGGTAACAGAAATGGTCAATTAACACATATTTTATGTAATTTATATTGTGTACTGTATTACAATAAAGTAAGCTAGAGAAGAGAAAATGTTAATAAGAAAAACCGTAAGGAAGAAAAACACAACACTGTACTGTATTTATCGAGAAAAATCCACCTAGAAATGACCCAGGAAGTTCAAAGATGTGTTGTTGTCCGGTCAACTGTACTACTTTAATAAAAATTAGGTGACTATCAAAAACAGTCAGCGTTATACCTACAACTTAAAAGTCTTGGGATATTAAGTGTGAGAAAAGCAAATTACAAACCAGTGTATTTAGTACATAGCAAATTTTGAAAAAACAAACAAACAAACATATAGGTGAATATTCTTATGCACTTTATATATTCATTAAAAACTTCTGGAAGTATAAACATCTTACTGTTATGAGTCATGGGCTTAGGAGGAAGAAAAATAACTTTTTAGTTTTACTTTAATATTATTTGAATTATTTATTTATAACTTATTTATATTTGAGAATATTTCTATATGCAAACCAACAGAACAGAACAAACAAAACTTTCTAAATTTAGGGTCAGAATTTCCAAGTGTCAGTTGTGCTCATATAGAGACACCTGCTGTGTGATTTTAGACAAGGTGATGCTCCCACGCGAGTATTTATTGTAATCCTTGCCTTAAAACTTTTTCGAGGGTTAATATATGTGTGCTTTGCAAATAACAAGGCAATACACCAGAAATGCTCATTTCTTTACAAAGTAAAAAGAGGAGGAGGAGGAGGAATAATTCCTTTCTCTTGGATATTTTCGCTTACAGCCCTTGAGGGAGTTAGAATCGTTCCAAAAAGCAGATTTTAAATAAAAGCAAATTAGTACAGTGCTAAAGCTATAGCTTTACTTTCCACCCACTACCAAGTGTTATTTGTGGAATTCCATTGTATAAAGATTAGCAAGCGAGAATACAGATGGGCAGAGCACGCAATTTTATATAGATCCAAAAAATGAAAAATACCTGTGAATCTCAAGCTGACTTAACTTCATTCAATATTATTTTACAGTTGGGCAGATCTGAGTGGATCAAGGGTACAGCCAGACCATGGAAACTCTTCCCTATTGTCCCCTCTCTGTTAGAAGCCTATTCGCTGGCATTTCTGTCATCAATTCCACCCTTAGAAATAGTCCCTGCCAGTGGAAATTAGGAAAGTAATTTTAACAGTGGAAATCAGCAAATAAAACTCATCAATCAATAGCTCTGAAAGAGAGAAATACAATCATGGCAGGAAAAAAGGGGAGTCAGACCCCTGAGGGCAGTAGTAGTTTTGTACAAAGATGCATACGATGACTTTGCAATAAGGACATCATCCTGCACAACAATTCTGGATTGGCTGTCATTGTCAACTCAGAGATGTCCCTAGCCTGTGGTCTTATAATAAGATCTCATTTACAACATAAAGATATTCAAATCATGATGATTGATGAGCAAGAAATCCACTTTATTACTAGATGTCTTCTCTTGCACGTTCTGAAGTACTCCTGAGGACATTTACATTGGCCCCTTAAGCAGTTTGCCTCGCTGCACCAGGAAAGCCGAAATTCTGATGTGTTCACTTGCGCCAAATTTCGTAAATGCCGGCCTCTGGAAAGTCCACGGTGTAAGCTGCATCCACAGCAGCCACGGTGCTATCTGTCACATGGAAGTCAGCATATGCCGTTGGGCCTGAATAAAAAAACCACTGCTGGCCACAACTCCAGCTGTCCCTGGGCCGATTGCTTTCTCAAACAGCAGTGCAGGTTTCTGCTGATTGACTCAGGCCTGTGGCTTCTACCCCACCAAAGAGTGGATAAACCTTCCGTGTTGAGCCCAGTCTATGACCAGAGCAAAGGCTCAGGACCATAAAAAGAATAAGTCAGAAGGAGTAACTCTTAGGATTTACACATAGTCATTTCCCCAAAGGCAGAGCAACAGTGAGCAGGTGCAGGGAGAACCGGGAATGAGGAGAAACATGAACAGCATGTCGGAATCTATCGTTTCCCAGGATCTCTTGAAATTTCCTCAGATCCAGAATGTCGGGAAGACCTTACCTGACTTCTTGACAATGGGTCTAGAACTCAGATGCATTTCAAAGTGGAGCTGGCTGTTACCTTACCAAGAATCACTGTTTTTCCGGACACCTGATTAAAAGTACTGCCATTACTGCAACTGCAAACACTGTTGCCAAAGAGAAAAAAAAGTATTCGATGGGCCCACTGTTTCCCTCCCTGAATCTATTTGACCTGAGGCCACCCTCTCCACCAAACCTGCTTTAAAAGTTCCGTCCTTCAGAACAAAAAGAGAGGAAAGAAACAGCCTCTCTCTTCTGGTCTCAAGTTACTTTTTTTGGCCTTTGGAAAAACCATCCCCCAAACTGATTCACAGTAGGAGTTCACATGCATTTGAAAGAAAACCTGCTCCCAACAAGTTAGAGGGGATTTTTCACATCAGGGAATCGATAGATCACCTCAAAATTGTCAGGAAATTTACTATGGGGCTTAAGAGCCAGAATCCTTGGTCTATATCAAAGCTCATCATTTACTTATTAGCTGTGTAAACTTGGATAAGATCCTTGCCTTCTCTGTGCCTTGGATCTTCATCTAAGAGCAAAAAGCATGTTAGCAGTGTAGCACAGGGCTGTTGTAAAGAGGAAATTCATTAATCAGTTAAAGATGTAAAAAACAACACGTGCATACAGTAAATGCTCCATGAACAGTGCTCTTACTTTAGCGTGGGTTTGTTTCACAAGTCTGTCTTATTCAGTTTTATCTATGGATACCTCGTAATAGTAGCCACCATAAGTATATCATATCACAAGAGGTGACAAAAGAAGCAGAAGAGAGTAGACAGGTTTTGCAGAAGAGAGGAGCTGACAAAGACCTGACACGATTCTCAGGACAATATTGCCCAAGTCTGGCACCTCTCTGTCACAGGAAGCATTTTCCCCTCAAAAATCCTGCTTACAATTCTCCATCCCAAGGACAGAGCTAAATTGTGGCACCTTTAAACTAAGATTGTTGCACAGCAAAAGAATAAAATGTTACAGTCTTCTGTGTGTTTTGGTGGGGTGGGTGGGTGGGTGGTATTTATTGTAACCTTTCTGAGAAAACTGATACAGCCACCAGTGCATTTGATAGCTCAAGTCTTGCTGAAGGGCCGTTCTGCCCACTAAAAATCTCCAAAAATAACTCTCTGGTAGAAGACTTGCAGAGACTTTTTCCTTTTTCTTTGTATCAGGCATCTCTTCCCAATTATTCTTTTGTGCTGTCATTTATAAACAGTGAATAGCTATAAAAGAAGAGCTTTTCAGCAAAGGAAAGCAGTGACATCCAACCCTTAGCTGCCACATTCTATTTTCTGACTTCTTTCTTCGAGCCAGTCATGAAACTGCCATGATTGAAACTATGAGAGTTTAGTGATCACATTTCAGTAGGTCGCAGGAAAAGTTTATGGGTACTTTTATTCAATTCTTTTATTGAATGATAAAATGTTTTATCTTCATTGTACAAAATGGAAAATGCAGAAGAGTGGATAGAAGAATTAAAAAGTCACCGGCAGTCTTACAACCAGATGTGATCATTTTTAAAAAAATAGTGTGTGTGTGTGTGTGTGTGTGTGTGTGTGTTAGAGAGTTTATTTCCACACGTTGCATTATGTTCAATGCTGTACAACTAGATTAAAATTAGATGATAGGTGATGGGTATGTAGATAGATGAAGTAGATAATTGATAGGTAGGTAGAATGCATTATATGTGCAATATAAATGGGAAAAAGCAGTTGGGATCATTCTAAAAACCATGCTAATATTTATTTGGTGTTCAACCTATCATGAGAACTTGTATTTAGGCATGTATGTAGGAAAGCTTTGAACAGGATTTTTAATAGCTACAAAAATGTTATATTAATACACTGTTATTTACTTACATTATAACGTGAACTGAATTACATTATTTAATTTATAAAACTATTCCTCTATTGTTGAATGTTAAGCTACAACTATTATTTTTCAAGCTTAATTAATGCTTTGAAGGACTTTCTAGAACATTTAATATAGTCTGATTCTTGATTACTTCCTTAGGATCTACTCTTTAAAAAAAAATACCGATCAGAGAGCCAAATTTCATTTCACCACAAGTACAGGAGAATACATAACTGTATCAATTACTAACTTTAGGCTAAGCCAATGAGGAAGGGTGGGGCATATTATCTTATTGTTTTTGTTTGTTTGTTTGATGATTTTATTTATTCATTTGCCAGAGAGGAAGAGAGAGAGCACAAGCAGAGGGAGCGGCAGGCAGAGGGAGAAGCTGGCTCCCTGTTGAGCAAAGAGCTCAACGCAGGGCTCGATCCCGGGACCCTGGGATCATGACCTGAGCCTGAAGGCAGACGCTTAACTGACTGAGTCACCTAGAGGTCCCACTATCTTATTGTCTTTTTAAATTGCATTTTAAAAATTATTGGTAACGCTAAAGTATTTTTTCTGTTTTAGTCCCTTGTTCTCTTAAAACACTAATCTGTCAGTGTTGCTAATATTTATGCGGTTGTTTTCAAGACTGCATATTCCATTACATTTACCGATCGGTGGATTTCTATGCAAACTGATTTTCAAATTACTCGATTTTACACTATATTTTTACATTTTGTTGGTAAATCCTATTTTATTATTTTTCAAAGTATCTTTATTTTCACTGATTTAATGGCACTAGCCACCATAGACTTGACAGTTCCCTGCTCCCTCTACTACAATAATTACTGATTACTCTGAAGTTGAGAAGTATTTTGACAAGTTCCAACAAAAACCCCTGTGGAGAAGTGATATATATATTTTGTTACATCTATAAATTAATTTGGGAAAATTTGAGATTCGTACACTATTCAGTTTTGCTTCTTGTGTCTAACTTACCGAAAGGCAGTGTTCATTAGAACACGTATCTGCTGATGCCTATGGTATACCAGACACTACTCTAAATTGGGGGGAAATAGGAGTGGCAGAACAGATGAAAATCCCTGCCATCGAGGGTTTTACATTCTAAAGAGAACAGAAAGACAATGAAAAACAACAACAACAAGAACAAAGATTAAAACATATTATGTCGGCCATTCATAAAACCTGCGGATGTAAACAAAACAGAGTGTGCCTGACGCGGAGTATGTTTGTGTGTTGGGTGACCAGGACAGACCTCAGTGAGGAAGAGCACTTTTGGCAGGGTCTGTGAAGCTGGGAAAGGCACAAGTCAGTTACATATCTGGGGCAAGGCATTATAGGCAGAGGGAACAGCCTATTCAAACATTTTTTTTAATAATGTAAGATTCCTTAAAGTTTTGTCTTCTTTGGATTCTCTCCAATCCTTTCTTGCAGTTACTTTAATGCATTTCATATTTTTAATTGCTAAGAAAAATAATATATTTATTGTATCAGTATTATTATTGTTACTATTATATCATCTAAGTTACTGCCATTTATAGAACAGAAATTGACTTTTTCCTACTTTCTCTTTATTTGGGGGAGGGTATTAAAATGTACTGGTCTTAAAACACTGTTTCAAATTAATTTACATGACATATAAGTAAAAATGGTGGTTCCTTAACCTTTACACCTCAGAAATAGGAACTTACTATTGTTATCTATTTCTTCGGGTGGTCAGGTCCATATTTCTAAATAATATGCTTCTAGTACTATTTCCTGAATTTTCCGTTTTAGCTACTTAACCACCTCCTCCCATCTCCACCCTTACACATACTTCTAACAGTGTCTCCACTGAAGTCATATTATGGTTTTTATTAAATCAATATTCTAGGGGTACGTGGGTGGCTCTGACGGTTGAGTATCTGCCTTTGGCTCCCAAGTTCTTGCTCTCCAGGTCCTGGGAACAAGCCCCATGTCCCCAGCTCACAGCTCAGCTGGGAGCCTGCTTCTCCCCCTCCCTCTGCCTCTCCCCTTGCTTGTGCTCTGTCTCTCTCTCTCTCTCTCTCAAATGAATAAATTTTAAAAAATCCATATTCTGTGATTTTGCTATAACTATGGAACTACTCTTCAGATCTATACAACTTAGTTATGATGCCTAAATGGTTTTCTTAACTGACTTCTCTTGTTTGTGTTTTAACCTGTGAATCATCTCATTTACTCGTTTGTCCTTTTTTTTATCGATACCCATCATGATTCCTTCTCTCCAAGGCTCCAGTAAGCCTTCAAAGTTCTTCTCAATACAATGAACACATTGGGAAATCTATCATTTTTGCTTTATTTTGCTTGTTTTCAAATTGTCTTCCTTACTAAAATCTCTCCGAAGCCTCTCTCCTCCTGTTACAACCTAGATGGGTGGTGGGTCTTGTGATACGAGGCAGTTGACTCACTGTCTTCCTAGGATCTGTCTTCACCTTCATCCCGGAGATTCAGCTTCCCTCTTTCCTGCATTGGATCCTCTGTATCCTTGATTTTATAACTTCCTCTTTCTTGGTTAACCTTCTCTGGGGGAGGCTTACCTCCTAGTATCCAGGAGTCAGCAACCTGTGGGCCTGCTGGCCAAATCTGATTCTCCATCCATTTTTATACAACTTGGAAGCTAAAATAATTGTGACATTTTTAAATGTTTGAGGGAAAAAGAATTACATTTCATGGCATACGTGTGACAGTTTCTGAAATTCAAATATCAGTATCCATAAATAAAGTTAATTGGAACATAGTCACACTCATTCATTTACATATTGTCTATAGATTGTTTCATGCTCCAAGGGCAGAATCCAGTGACTGCAATGCAGACTTGATGGTCCATACAAAATCTGAAATATTTATTATCTGGATCTTTATTTTTTATTTATTTATTTTTTAAAGATTTTATTTATTTATTTATTTATTTATTTATTCATTTATTTATTTATTTATTCGACAGAGAGAGAGAGAGAGCCAGCGAGAGAGGGAACACAAGCAGGGGGAGTGGGAGAGGAAGAAGCAGGCTCCCAGCCGAGGAGCCCGATGTGGGACTCGATCCCGCAACGCCAGGATCACACCCTGAGCTGAAGGCAGATGCCTAAGGACTGAGCCACCCAGGCGCCCCTATCTGGATCTTTATAGAAAAAAGTTGTTGACCACTGCAACAGTCTAAGGATGGGACATGAGAAATCCTTTTGGAAGTTTTGCAGTTGAAAATGTTTTTATGCTACACTCATACCTAATCTATAGTTCCGCTAATTACATATTTTTAGGTTAAAATCACATCTATTTCCTTGAATTTTAAAGGTATTACCCATTGTCTTCTAGTGTCCAGGGCTATTGTTGAGAGGTCTGATAACATTTTAACTCTCTCTCCCACTTATTTTTCCTCTCTATGAGTTCTTAATTTTCAAGAGCTCTGAATTTTCAAAATAACATGTCTTGCTGTGGATCTAAATTTATTTTACTGACATCTCAGTGTTTTTTGTTTTTGTTTTTTTTTAATCTAGAAATACATTTCCTTCAATTCTGGTGATCGCTGAAATATTTCTTTGATAATTTTCTCCCTTTTATTTCCTCAGTTTTCCTTTGCTGCAACTCTTTCATTCAGAAATTGGGCCTTCTGGGCTGACCTTTTATAGTTATTGCTTATTTTATCCTTCATCTCCTATGACTCCTTCATCTTTGGGTTATCCCTAGGATTTTGCTTCAACTTCATTTTCCAATATTCCACCCCTATACAGACACACAGTGTATGTAAGTATATATAATATACTGAATATGTTAATATTCAATATCATTAGTTTAGTAAATACTTATTTTTTATATCTCTGATTTTATGGCTTCACTCTCTTATACCCTAAGAAGACTAATAATTACATATATTTTTTGAGTTTTCCTCTACTCAGTTTTTGCTTTTTTTTCTTTTGCATTGTGGCCCTGTGTAACACAGTAGACAAATATACATATATACGTGTGTGTGTGTGTGTATGTATACATGCACAATATATTTTATTTAATATTTTATTTATTTGCTTGTATGTCTTTGTTTGCTTGTTGGTGGATCAGCAACCACCAACCGCTTGTTGTGGGGCAGGCACAGTTTAGCTGGTTGCCTCTGGCTCTGCATTCCTCAGGAGACCACAATCAGAGTGTCAGTAGTAGCTGCACACATCTCAAGACTCCACTGGAGGACAACTCACCTCCAAGCTCTCTCATGTAGTTGTTAGCAGGGCTCACTACCCTGCAGACTGGAGGTTGAAGCTCTCAGCTCCTTACCACTTGGGCCTCTCCATAGGCTTGCATGCTTTCCTGAAATGGAGAGAGGGGGGAGGGAGAAAGGGTCCAAGACAGAAGCCATAATGCTTTTATGACTTTATGACTTTTATAATCTCAGAAGTAACATCCTATTTCTTCTGCTATATTTTTTCCTTTAGAAATGAGTCACACGAATGCAACCCACATTTAAGGGGAGAGACTAAGAAAGGACATAAACACCAGGAGATAACAATCATTGAAGACCATCTTAGACATTGCCTACAGGAGTTTGAGTTATACCTTTCCTTGTGGTTGCAATCTTTATCAAGTGATGACATGATGATTGTGCCTCACAGAAATGAATGAGGTAGTTTTTCTCTTTTTCTTCACCATCGAGAATTTTGCTTACTGGTTACTTTTTTTACTGAAATGTTTGAAACAACTTGCCCTGAAATATTTCAGTACATTACTCATTGACATTTCCTCCCAATTATTCAATGATTGTTTGCCTAATAAAGGTAGGTCTTGCTCTTTGAATCAGTATTTCCCCTTACCCAAGATACTAATTGCATCATTGAGATCCTAAAATTTATTTGCATGCATTAATTCATATGATGATTTATAAAGTCATTATAATCTAACTGTTTCACAAACATGCCCCCACCTCCAAGATAAGTAACTTAGCATGATTCTATGGCCCTGCACTGTCCAAGACTGGACTTCATTGTTCTTTTGTTCATTTGGAAATTATTCTTATATTTTTATATTCAAGTTTAATTTATTTCCTCAGCTTTATTGAGGTATAATTGATATAAAATTATAAGAGATTTAAAGTGTACATCATGATGATTTGAGATATACATATGTGTGTATATCTATATATATTATGATAGGATCCAGCTAATTAACATGTCCACCACTTTACATTTACCTTTTTTTTTTTTTTTTTTTAGTGAGAACATTTAAGTTCTACTATCTTAGCAAATTTCAATTATACTCTAGCCACCATGGTATACAGATTAGATCCTTGGACCTTATTCATCTGATAAGCTGAAAGTTTGTAACTGGGAAAGTGACATACAAGCTCTGACGTCGGCTCTGCAGGTGGAGACCATGTTAGCAAGGTCTTGCAAGACCTAAAGATCTTATCTTCTAAAAATAGTGAAACCGACCTCTTAGACTTTGTGGGTGAGTTGCTGGATAAACAGATGAAGAACATGGACTCTCTGGAATACCATCTCGGCTATCAGAAAGAATCAGCAGAAGGAAGAGCAGGAAGGTCTGTTTGAAAGGCCTGCTGAAGTGTCAGGTGAAGAGACTTAACTTCTGAAGACAACACAGTAAGTCTTCCCATTGTAGTTGGCTCTCATTTAAGTTATTTAAAGAGCTTTGATCTCCATTTGCCAGAAGACTACTTTCCTTTTTATCAGTATCTTAATGCAAATAAATCAGCTTTGCATTATAAAATGTATATGTATTTATATAAACATACAGAATATTTATTGTATATAGAAATATATATGTCTGTAGAAATACCTTTGAGAGCATTATGCTAAATGAAATAAACCAGACAGAAAAATACTGCATGGGGAATCTTTAAAAAATAGAAGTCAAAATTAGAGAAACAAAGTAGAAAATTGGTTACCAGGGGCTGCGGGGTAGAAGAAATAGGAAAAAGGTGGTAAAAAGTATAAATACAGTAAATATAATTTTAACATTATACTTTATTTCTGAATTATGCAATATTTCAATAATTATATTGAGTTTATTGTTTTATAATTACACTTACAATTCTATTTATTTATTTATTTTTGTAATTTATAACAGCTTACTAGTAGCTGTATTCCATGCTTGTCCCTTGTAAAGCAGTTTCCCAAATTTTGAGTTCTTAATGTTAATTTGTTCTGTACGGAACACAAATACGGATTCAAGTATCTTTTGTTCAAGGTGTAATCACATGATACAGTTCTGACACTTTGTATTTCTGAGAAAATAAATATGTAGTCTTTAAATATTAATCAAAACTTGCATGAATATAAAATTCTCAAATAGCATATATCTATGCATATATATACATATATACATGCATACATATCTATGCATATGTATACATATATATATATAACTATGAAGTGTTTCAGAGAAGTTTTTAAGTCAATATGAAATTTCATCCTTTCGTAAATATATTATTTTGTTTTATTTTTAGTTGAATGTAGGACTTTCTTTTTATAATTAAAATTTGTACATGGTTAGACTAGGGTGAGAATCTATTGATTGATTATACCTGTTTCACAATAAAACCATTCAGATAGTAGATCTATGTTATTCTTTTCCAGAGAATTTTCTTTACTTAATGCTAATGGGTATCGATTCTTTTTCTTTGAACTCCTGGAACTCTTAAACTGGATCCCTAGGCTTTGTCTGCCATATGGATAAATATCTCTCATATTTTTATCTTGTTTTTTCCCTCTTCTACATTTTATAGTCTTTCTCAAATTTGCCTTTTGAGATGATATGATGACCCAATAGATTAATTTCATTTTTCACTGCCTCCATTGGAAATTTTTATTATTAATTTATGTTTTTAGATTGCTCGCAGTGTAACTCTCAATAAACTCACATTCATTGTCAATCCTTTACTTTCTGGTAACAATCTATTTCTGTTTATAGGGAGGAGGTCTTTTAAGGATTCTCCATAACTGTTCTAAGATTCAAATCTATTTATTATACCACCTTAGAGGTGTATTTTTCCTTAGAGTTTTTAGTATGAAATTGTCTTTTCTTTACTCTGAAGAACTTTTTAATATGCCCCATATTGATTTTTATTGTTAATCTTTCTTGGATGAGGAGAGATATATCCAGGCATGATCTTTGCCAACCAAAAGGAGATGGAGCCCGCCCATATGGTATTTATTGCCCATAGGATTGCTGGTTGAATCCTCTTCCTTACCTAGGAAGCTGACTGGTACAAACACCTCTTGACAGAACTCCCAGCACTGAACAAAATTAAATAGTGTGAGTTTTCTCTGCTCTGATATCAGCATGTTTCTGTGATAATTTGAAAAATAATGAAGAAAAAAACCGCTGCATTTTCTAGAAAATAAATTTCTCTTATAAAAGCCTCCACTTGCATCAAAACATCCTTTCCTGTGAAATCCATACATCCTGGATTCACTGCATCACGCCCACTTGTCCTGGAAGATCTACTCTTCCTTTGTAATGTCTCAGTGCCTGAGACATTGATCATAGTGTGTGTGTCCTTCTACGACTCCGGGGAAGTGGAATGATATATGTCTAATCTCTCTCTTTGTCTACGTCTCAGAACTGCTTTCAAACACGTGCAGTGTTATTAGCCAAAATACTTTTCATGTTCTGGAAATGAGTTATCCTAGCCTTAGTTTCCAGTGTTTTGAGTTTTATACTTTCTATGTCTTGATACTATTTAGCATGAAGAGGCTAAATCTGGGAGCTAATAAGACAGTATCTTAAACTGAAAATTTAGATTTAAATCCAATATCTAAGTATCTCTACCACTGTTGATGAAATAGATGAAATCTATTTCATATCTGTATCTATATACATATCTAGATATATCTATATCTATATCTATATCTATATCTATATCTATATCTATATCTATATCTATATCTATATCATCTATATCTATATCTATATATAGATATATAGGCTTATTTGGAACCAATATTGATTTTCCTCAAGAATAAGAGAGTCTATATTTGGTTTGACTGCCTGTGTTCATAGACGGTCACCCAGACTGCAGTTTAAAAGGTGACACTGTTTCTTCTTAGCATAACAATTCCACCAATTTCTGTCTGACTAGGAGTAGTAAAATAGTTGTACCTAAATAGAAAAGTGTTTGGCTTTTTTCACTATAACACATTATCATTTTTATTTCTCAACCCCCTACCCCAAATTTTAAGTTAATTAGCACATGATGTTACTTGTGAAGAGGAAAACATTCTTTAGAATGGCGGGTTGTTGGGTCCCAAGTCATTAGAAACTTGTAGCATTTCTTTTGAAGAACAAAAAGTAATGGATAAAATATGTAAATGATAATGTCAGTTTAGGATTCCATTTCTGGGATTTTTAAAAAATCAAAATGTACTTATAAAATGTAATCTTACAAAAAGCTTGTCTAAATTTAGCATTCAAGCACTTAGCACAATGTTAAGCTATAATTATTATTATGAGTATTATTTCAAATTGTGTATATTCACATTGGTCAAAATATAATACAAGCAACTTGAAAGTTATGCTCTTGAAAGTCACATAAGTATGTTTTAAACCTTATCCACAATCATCGACATTTTTAGTTCCCTAGTAATATGCTTTAAAATAAAGTGTACCATAGAGAAATTAGAAAGCAACTGATATCAAGGTCAAAAATTAGTTATTTGGTAATATCAACTTATTGACACAATGTGCAGTTCTACTGTCTTAAAATATACCTATGCCTGCAAGGTTTCTGCCAGTAACTTCTACAGTTGAGGAAACTGCCCTGATTTGCATTGACATTCAATAGCTTCCCCCAGGCAAATACCTGCAGACAATCATCTGTTGATGCCAGTCTATAGGCAGAGGAAAGCTTTAGAAGAGTAACACTGTAAAATCAATTATTCCCTTGTCTTTTAAAGGAAGGACATTAGAGAACACAGAAGAATATTAGCTCCATTTACATGGTTCTTTTCATTCCAAAGACTTTTGCAAACATGTCATTGATTTTTAATATAATTTAAAAGACAAATTAGTCAATATATTGCTAAACTCTATGTTGAATATCGTACTTCCTTGTATATAAGACTTGCTCAGTTCTAGTAAGCCAAACTCCATTTAGTAAGCACTCCGCATGCACTGAGCACTGTGCTTGGTCCAATGGGTCTACACAACATAAATTTTTATGAATAGCTTTGAAGTTAGAAAGAATTGCTATAGAATTCTGTGTTTGCCTTTTGGCTGCATTCCCTTTGCCAAATTACATCATCTTAAGATTTAGATTTTTTAGCATAAAATGGAAGTATATTGTCTAATTCCTTGAGTGGTTATGATTAAATTTTATAATCTATTTTAAGGTCTCGGCCCAGTAGCCCAGTAATCACTCTTAGAAAAAGCACTGAATGAATGCAAGTCATTACTATTATTGAACTGTCAAAGATCTCTTCGAATCAACTATGAAGACACTGTTAAATAGCTATTATCATTCTTCCTACCTGCCAGGTTCTTGAAATATTTCAAAGGAAAAATCCAGAGAAATGTGTCTCAAAGTTCCTTAGTAAACAGTTTACAAACTTGTACTGAGATTGAGAAAGAATTTGTAAATATATTCTTGTAGGATTCCCTTATTAGATGGTATTTTCAATGCTATTCAAACATTTATGGAAAAGTATGTCTAAAAGCAGAATTCATTGAATAAGACAGGTAACTACACAAATTTAAATCTCTGAGATTCAGTCTTTCCTTTAAGGGAGAAAAATATACATATTTTTAAAAAAGATGTTTCTCATTCATAATATAACCCAGAAAAGGAGAGAGTGATTATGATTATTAAGAGACATGAAATTAGCAGAATGGTATTGCCAAAAGCTAGTTTGCATCAGAAGTAAAGACTTTAAAGGATGAAGATGATACCATTAGCTAAGTGAGACATTAATCCTATACAAACTCTAGAAATAGTCTTGGAAAATGTTTATTAAAAATTACTGAAGTACAAGATCAAGACCAGTAGAACTCATTAAAAGATACTGTATAGCGCTTATATGTTCCTTTATTTAAATTTTGTTTTAATGTTATTTTCTCTATATACATATATTTTCCATCAAAATTCTATTATATTTAATAATAGTAATTGATCAGAAATGCACAAAATAATTACTTTAACATGCATAAATTATTTTTACTTTTCTAATACTCTTTGTGAATAATGAAAACAATGAGCCTAATGTACTGTAACATTCAGAAATTTCTACCTGTCAAAAGAGTTCCATGAAGATAGACACGCTTCAAAGTAGTTTAACCAGCCTTGAGGAGACATGATTTACAAAACCATCTTTATTAGCTGCATAGGTAAAATTTAGTATCTTTAAAACACAACATAAGTAACTAATATTGATGAGATTTTAGGAAATAAAAGATTAATATTTTTTTCGTTCTCAGTTTAGAACTAAATGAAAAATAAAATATATAGGAGATGGGCAAATAGGAATGGGGATGTCAACTTTTAACTGGTAAGTACCTTTGGAAGTATGGCTTTGGACCTATTGCTCAAATGGCTTGATAATGAAAACACTTCTACAGAAAACACTCTTATCTGTTATCTTTTAACATGTTAACTCCACTAAATCAAGAAATCTAGACCAATATGAAACAAATATAGAAAGCTGGATAGCCCCAAAAAAGGTATATTTCTGAAAACTCATCACAAGTGTTATGAAGAGAGATAATAGAGAAGAAAGAACCTGCCAGAGCCTGGGGCCAAGGGTCGCAGAGAACAGTAGGCAAGGGGTTATCTCCCAGAGAGCAGAATCAGGGGTTAATCAAAGTGCCTATCTCAACCCTAGATCAGAGACCTCTACAATGTTTTCCCAGTGGGATTTAAAAGTTACTATGGGTTTATGACTGTGGGATGTTTTCTTTCCTTCTTTCTGAATGACAGTGTTCATTGCAATTTTCCCATCCTCGTCTCATCACTGAATACTTGATGTACAAAGGGAGATAACATAATGGAGCTACATATGACTTGATGTAGGACTGTTGTGTATGACCAGATGTTCCAGACTTCTGAACCGGATGCAGTGATGGGATGGAACTTAGAGTTGTCTCTCATGGGGAGGGGATGAGTGTGTTCTTTCTTGATGATAAGGTAGAAAAGGGATACTTGATGGTCAGAATTGTTACTAGTTTTGACCAATGGATCATGAGTGGAAGTGACAAGTGTCAGTTCTAGGCTGAAGCAATGAAAAGACTTCACCAGGTACCAGGCTCTGTGTTCCTTTCCCAAAGCAACTCTGGACCACTTGAGCTGAGATCATGGAAGCCCAAGATAAACCAATTCTTGAACTGCACGTTATAAGGAGCTGTCCTAGAGTCTCACACTGTTTCAGAATTTCATTGAATGAAAAACAAACCTCTATTAAGTTTAAACTCTGAAATTTGGGGATTTAATTTTTGTTATTATAGCTATAAATTTTATCTTATCTGATATAGCTTTATATCACATATATATATAATATCATTATTTAATAACAATATTAAATAAAATTAAGCTTATACATATAAAAAGATACATCATTGGGAAACACCTATGAATTGGGTAAGTCACTGATTTTTTGCAGAATGAGAAATCAGAAGAGCTATTCTTGTAGAAGTCGTGTTATCTGGGAACAAGATGTTGCGGGAAGAAACTTCTACAAGCAAGCAAGATGTCAAGAGTAAGAGGCTTCTACAAATAAGCTTGTTATCTGGGAATAAGATGTCAGGGTAGGAACTTCTGCAAACAATCTTGGAATAGATATTCATTGGGACATTAGTTTTACAAATACATCTATTACTTACTTAGATAATGTTTTTAATCATTTAAGTAAAGTATGTTTGAATTGTTGTGTGTGTGAATGATCCATTAATTTTAGGCTAAAATAAATAGATATGTTTCTGTAATTAGTTGGCCATAAAATTTATTCCCCAAGCCCTGATATTTTTTAATGTTAAGTGGGACTTAATTAATAATTATGCCAGAACAGTGGATGTAAACTGGGACTCTTCTGGGAAAACTAGGACATATGGTCACCCTGCTTAGACACTTAATTCCAAAGCCCTAGAAGCTCCTCCCACCTCCCTCTCCCTTCTTCCTCCTCCTGAGAAACAAAACAACAAAAAAATCTTTCTTCCTTCTCTTAAAATATACTTGATAAAAACTGGAGACTTTCATTCCATGTTGGAGTTTAGACTTAAAATGCAAATACTCTCGGATAACATACTGATTAGTACATACGTTCTCAGAGCAGGTTATGGAGAAGGTTGGCACTGGTAAGAAGAAACGGAGGCAGGTGAGAGAGGGTATGAGGCTTTCCAGAGAGTAAAACAAAAGGTAATGAGTAATGACCAGATGCACCAGAGACAAACTGCACTCACTTTAGTCTTGCAAAGAGCCAGCCACGTCTGAATATATAGTTCCTAAAACTGAATTATCATTAACCTTGAGAGAAATTTCATGGTGCATGTTTTATTGTTCTCATTTTATTCCTAATTTCAAACCGAGATCTACTGCCAAGCAACTTTTCTTTCTCCTTCAATAATTACCTGAAATCCAAACTTCTACATGAAGTTTTTCAGTGATTAAGTCATTTAAAGAAATTAAACAGTCTTGAGCAATAATCAGTCAGAGCAGTTATCCATTTTAGATGAGTCATCTGAATAATAAATGTTTAAAAAAATTCTCTTCAATGGCACTTTTAGCTTGAATTTTTTCTGTAATTGCCTTAATCCCTCAGCACAATTACTAAATGTCCACACACTTCTTTTACAATTTTACTCCCCAAATCACTTGCTCTTGCTCATCAGCTTTGCAAATTAATAGTATATTAAATGCACCAGGGTAGCTTACTTGAAAGGAATGCTAAAGTGAATTTTTCTAAGTGGCTAATAAATGTGCCTTAAATGACATTTAGTAAGTTTTAAAATTTCTTATTCTACAGTAAACCTGTATTTCTTTCTAAATTGCATTCTTCTTATGACATTGAAATTCATTAATGCCAACAATGGTATTAATAATGATAATAATAACTACCCATTCATTTAGTCCCAAATATGAGACAAGTGCTGTGCTAGGTATTTTATGTAAATTATCTCATATTCAGTTAATAAAATAAGGCTGTAAGCTATTTTTATCTTTTTTTTTAAACTTCAGACCTTATATACAAATCAGATACCTCCTACACTAATGTACTTTTACATATTTTCTTTCAAAACTCATAACTACATAAGCAGCAAACTCTATGGATCATTGCATATGTCTATGTCTACTCCTTTTTCCCTTCTTTTTTATTTTCTTTTTTTGACTCAGGCTCCATGCCCAGCGCAGAACCCAACATGAGGCTCTGTCTCACAACCCGGAGATCATGAACTGAGCCGAGATCAATAGTCAGACGCTTACCCAACTGAGCCACCCAAGGAGCCCATGTCTGTGTCTATTCTACTTGCTCTGCACCCTCTCCACCTCATTCAAGGATGGAAAGCTGTTACATATTAAGGAATTTTCTCAATCCCAAATGTTAAAACTTCAGGAAATTACTTTCTATGAAAAAATATATAAAATAAAATGTAGAGTAACAGAGCTAACTCCCAATAAACAAAATTATGTCTGTTTTAATTTGGTAATAACCGTCGTGTGACTTCGGTTATTTATATATCTCTGGGCTGGTGTTTCCTCACCCACAAAACAGGCGATTATTACTCAGTTTTCACTCCATATGGAAAAAATGTTAACTAGCAAATGAAGCACAGACGTACAAATGAAGAAGATAATTCTACGACAGAGACTAAAATGGACTACCTGCAGTCATTTCACACTCTAATTTCTTGCTAATAGAACCCCAGTTTTGTTCTGTTACATAGTGACTAGTGGCAAGGAGTAAGCCTTGACTAGATACGAGCCAATCTTAGCGAATGGGTTTCCTTTGACAGATCTTTACTTTTCCAATCTTTCTTGCTATTTGCTATGGCTCTGGGACCCATCTCTAGTCCATTATATGTTGCCATGTGGGAAATAACCTTGATGCAATGGGAGCCTCTACATATACTACAGTCACGCTATTCTGGAAGCCATAGAACAAAAAGATTTACAAACCAAGTCAAAATGCTCCAACCAAGTCAAGATGCTCCAAAAAATTACAAAACACAAGCAAGATGGAAGGACCACATTACCTGAATCCTATGTTTGCCATGTTTATATGTCTTGTCTCTTCGTCTACCACATCAGTCTTCTCTGCTGATGGTGTAGCCATGAGGACCAGAGTTGAGTCTAGCAGCTGCACCAAAAGACAGAAGGTGTCCTAGGCCCATGATACTTTCTCCACCGGAGAGGTATGGAAAAAGTACCCCTGGACACTGGGCCAAAGTGGTCGTTTGACAAACATCCTGAAGAATAGCATAGGATTTATTTTTGTTTCTTTAACAAAGAAATCATGGGGCTAGAATGGGTTTTACCAGTGGATGGACAAATAAGACCTCATGGATATTTAGTGTCTGAATATTTTGAGATGCTTATATATTGAGTCACGCACCTATTTAATAGATCATAAATATTTAGTATGCAGGTGCCTCACCAAGATTAGGTATCTCTTGGTCCTTCCATACCTTTCTAACTATGTTTAACACACACCTGCTCTACTTATTAACTACTTATCTTGTAAGTAACATATCTAATGAATTCTGCCTAGGTCTAACAAACTCTGCTTACTGGTTACTTATCTATAATGAAAATGCCTTAAAGAGTCTTACCTATGTTTATAAACTACAGACTTATTCATCTAAGAGAATTGAATATTCTCAAAAGGAAATGCATATTTCAGATGTAATGGAAAATTACTTGAAGGCATATAGGGAATTTTTTTTTAACAGATAAAATCAGACCTCAACGTTTTCTGTCTGCTCACTTTCTTTCAGCTTGGGACGCTGGTACAAAGACATGACTCTAAGAACTGTGAGAGCTGGGATGGCTTTCTGATGGTGAAAGCCAACATGCTGGACAACAAGTTGTTGCAGGTTGGAAAAAAAAATTTTCTCTGTCCGTATGTGTTTGAGCCATTGAATGAAACCTGGGAGTGCTTACTGTAGATTTGCTGTAGTATAACAGCAGGAGCCCTTGGGATCTAAGACACCATTAGATTTGCTTTGTTTGCACTCAAACACACCAAACTGATTCAAAAGCCTATCATCGCTCATCACACAAAAGTTCGTCAGGGAAACTACAGCTATATCTAACAGTGTTTGAGCTTTAAAGAAAAAAAGAAAAAAAGCAAGCAAGGTGTGAGGAAAAATGCAAAGGTTTTTTTCAAGACCTGTCTCATAAATTCATTACCATACATACAGTTTTTAGAATTATCCAGCTCATCCTTTCTTAACCAAGTCTAGAAGAAAAGCAAAACTGTTTTATTTTTTGGTTTTAGATATACGGATGTGTGTATGTCATCATGACATGTGAAAACTAGCCCTATTATTTTCCTCTCTCTCTCTCACTCTCTCTCTCTCAATATATATATAATATATTTAATAATTAATATATATTTTTATGTAATCTGCAATAAAGGGAAGATATAACTTCTCTATTCAGTTCCTTGGAGATATATATCTGTATCTATATCAATATCTATGCTAACACTGTTTTAACTATTTTATTTCACATATGTTTCTCCATCCATATCTATATCAATTAATATATATTTCATATATTATGTCTATATGTATCTAAAGAACAATAAATATATGTATACATGTATGTGTGTGTATACATTTACCATTAGAAATATATATAGATGTATATATTGTTTTCAAAGCTGGAAAAACTAGAGAGAACATTTCAACAGTTTTGAAAATTGTGCCAAAAATCCTTAAAGAAAATAGTAGAGTAGAATACAGCTACATTTTTAATCTAAAACAGTTTAGTGATATTAGACATACATGAATAAGATTTTAAAACTTTGTGTTAGAAGTTAATGCACTGATAAATTGGAGAGGAAATTAAATAAAAGACAGTAAATTATAAGAGAAAAATGTGCTCCAAGGAATGTAGAAGACATTACTTTATAGTTGAGTAATAGATTAAGAATATGGAAGTTTGCGATCCAATCAGGCACCAATTAGACATGAAACCTTGGTGTCCTTCCTTGCTTTGGTTTCATAGCAACTCTTTCTTCTTTTCTTTCTTTAACGATGCTACTTTTCAAGTAATAGTCATAGTATAAGGCAGACACCGATTCCGTGCTAGATCAATAGTAATCCAACTCATGATGGGAGAAAGAGTACAGAGAAGCAATTAAAAGGGCTCTGGAGCCAAATTTTCCAATGTCACATCCTGCTTCTGATACTTACTAGCTGTGTAATGTAGGGCAAGTAAGTTAGCTTCTCTGTTGTTTGGTTTCTTCAACTGGGAAGTTTAAGTGAGCTAGTCAACACTAGGTATGTAAGAGTGTCCCTTTAAAAAAGGATTCAATAAATAGTAACAACAACGAATAAATAAAATAAAAACTCCTAACTTAACTCCTTGAATCCAGACTGCTATTTTAGATGGTCAAAAAATAAAAACATAGATTACTTCATTTGGGGGAAAGATGGAGAACACATAGTTTTCCCTATTCCTCCTGCCAAATACAACTAAACTTCCTAGATATCATATATAAAGCAGAGGAAGATTGAAAAGTGGAGAGTAGAAGGCAGACCAGCTAGGGACCTTGGTATCAGAAACATGGCAATGGTGAGTTTCCAGGATTTTTGTTTTGTTTTGTTTTGTTTTGTTTTTGCCTCAAATACCCTAGACTGGATACTGGAAAAGCTCATAACCCAGAAATGCCAACAGAAGCAGAAAAACAACTATCTTTTATAACTAAAGAACAGGAAAGGCGCAACCTCAGAAGACAGAAAACTTTCAGACAATAGCTACTCTGCTGTGGCCAATACCATAGAAACGGCTGTGGCCTCATTCTTATCCACACCAGGAAATTCTGAACGGGGAGCCTAAAATTCCATCCTGCAGAGGCTGTAGGGAAGTATCCCCACACATCTGCCAGGGTGGTGTCAAAGAAGGTTGAGTAGAGAGTCAGGAAAATTTCCTCCCCTCCAAATGTTAACAAGCTCCCTTCCCACCATCCAAGGTATGACTGGAGACCACGTGAGAAGGTTGGACTTACAACTCCACCCACTAGTGATGAGGCATCCTTGCTCCTGTCTGCAGGTATGGTATCTGAGGAGACCAATTAGAGAGTTAGGACTTTCAGCGTCACCCAGCAGTAACCAGGCGACATCCCTCACATGGTGCCAATAGTGGTCACAAGGAGAGCAGTAACAGTCCCCTCCTAGTCCTCAGAGCCTGGGGCTTCAGAGGCACCTGGCTGCTTCAGGTATTTCATACTGTAAAAGCAAATAATTTTTTTAAGTGCAAAAGAATTATATAAGGGAATTGTCAAGTGTAATAGGGGTATTTTTTTTTCTATTCTTCAGGGGTTTTCATCACTTTCTTCAATTCAGTGAGCTTCCTATTCATCTTTCCAATAAATCCTTGTATTATGGATGCTAGAATGCTCTGTATTTCCTAGACACACCAATAGTTTGTTGTTGTTGTTGTTGTTCATGTAATGTAGGGTCCACCAAATAGTCGTTCACACAAGAGATGAGTCAAAAGTGACCAAGATTTGAAACTTCCTTAAGGAAATCAGGGCTTGAGGAAGAGGCATTTAGTATATATATACTATATTATACTATATTATACTATATTATATTATATTATATTATATTATATTATATTAATTATATTATATTATATTAATTATAATAACTTTTTGAAGAAACTCCATACTGTTTTCCAGATATATTATATTATATTATATTATATTATATTATATTATATTATATTATATTATATTATATTATATTATATTATATTATATTATATTATATTATATTATATTATATTATATTATATTATATTATATTATATTATATTATATTATATTATATTATATTATATTACTTTTTTTTTCTTTTCTACCCAATTTCAAGATATTGTAAAACATCAATGAAATAGGATCCACTGTCAATTTCTTAAGGACATACGTGTAAAGATGTAGTCAGATGTCAGTATAGATGGAAAGATAACTTTCAGAGGGATGCCAAATTCTTTTCTCTACCAATAAGAACAATCCTGTGCTGTGGTTGGACATTTATCCTAGGTGTATTATCTTATGTTATCATTCAGATCCTAAGAATCTCCTAAAAGTTCTGTGTGCTCCTTATTATTTTCTTCAAAAATCTAACTTGAGGGAATTCCTTTGCCTACGACTAACAGTGACCAATATAGTAATTGGTAAAAGAAATGGTTGCAAGAAAAATAAGCTAAATTAAATGAGATTCTAAATTGTTTCTCTGACCTAGAGTTTGAAGGCAATGAAGATCTGGTTGACATAATCTGAAGAGACACCGGTAAGCTCTGGCACATAATGATGAAACATTAAACTATTAAATATGGGTACTTGGAGTGAAAAGCTTATTGAAAGCAAAACTTTGAGTGGCTGTTGCAAAAGACACTTTTGAAAGACTGTGATATGAGCTGGCTGTTTCTAAGTTTGATGGAAAGCTTAAAAAAAATGACTCAATTAAATTGTTGAACGAAAGCATGGTCAGAGAACCTACTGGGTTTCTTCTTATAGTAGCAGAGTTCAATGGCTGACGATCAGAAGTTGAATCTGCACTTGAGCAGTACTGAAATATACCATGAGATACACTCACAGTGCTTCCAGAGTTTTCATAGGAAAATGGAATCATTGCTTAAGGGAGAGTAGGAAATTAGGCAATACACTGGGGACATTCAGTTGCCTCTGAATATAATAAGCGAACAAATTTACTGAGCTTCCCTTCCCTCCAGAAACAGTCCTTCTAATATTGGAGGATTCTCCTGCTGAAAACTCTGTAATGACCACACGTGTTATTTCACAAAGGGATATACATTTTTCTCATGCCCCACTTATACCACTCTACCTGGTCACCAGGCTCATAACCCCACCCAACAGCACATTAGAATTATCTGTAGCAATTTAAAATATCCTGCTGTGTTGACCAGTTATACCAGATTCTCTGAGGTGAAACTCAGAGGTATTTGTCTCTTTTAAGTATTCCCCAGGAGATTCTTATTTATTCCTTACCCCAAAATTTTATATTTAGGATATATATATAATACACTTTGCATACTTTATGTATATTATATATACACATATATATTATATATACATATACATATTTATGTATATATGTTATGTATTTGTACATATAATCATACTTTTCTTATTAATTAATATTGTTAAAATCATGAGGAAATGTATGGGCATGTATTCTAAGGATGCTGATGCTAAATTAAGGAATAAAGAACATAAATTTAGAGCTGGATGAATTTCTTGATATGAGTACATTTAGAGGTCTGGATTTCACATATGGAGAACAGTTTTAACCATTTGCTTAGCTGGCTATTCTGTGTAAGGAGGAGGATAAGAAATGCTTCCATCGACAGTCTCAATTTCAATGTTTTTGGTAGTATTATGAATTTATAGTGATCAAGAAACCAGTACTAATCACCAGAAGCAAAGTTAGTAGCAGAACTGGAGTGTTATTTGGGACAGTTGGTTACACAAAGATCTTTGGTGGTAGCTAATGTCTTTAGATTAAAAATACATGGGCATCCTATTATGATTTGATTTTAATTGAAAAAAAGAACTGTATGAATAGAAAAAATGACAGCCTCATTTGACCCCTAAAATACAGAGTCATGGACCTCCACCCAATTCCAATATTTGAGTTCAAAAACACAGAGTATTTTAAATGAAATGAATGTTAAGGTGTCTTGAAGAAGGTCCCAGTGATACTATATCATGGATATCTTATAAATTTCACTTCTAGTAGTCTCCCAAAGAATCTTTAGCTATATGTAAGAGGATCTATGTGCTGGTTAAAGAAATATCCAGAACTCTGACAGATTATTGGATACTTGCTCTGAGTTTATCCTAATCAATCAGGATCAGAAATGTCTATGTTGATCTTTCAGTTGGAATGGGGACTTCTGGGTGTCAGATTACTAATTTGGTCTCACAGCGTCTATAAAACAATCTTGTGCTTTTATTCTCCCCAAATTCCAAGTGAATAATAAATAATAAATAAATAAATACACACACACACACACACACTCACTGCTGGAAAAATCCTCACTTTTACTTCCCTGATCTGTGGGTGAACACTAGTATGGTAAAAAGAGTAGATTTGGCTTTTTGTGTCAAACAGTAAATTAAAAGCAATGCAGTAACCTTGGTAAGACGATTAAAGTTCATGTCACCCTTGAAGACTTGAAAAAAATAGTAGTGCTGATTCCTATCACATTTTATTTAAAACATTGGCCTAAAACAAAAAACAAAAAACTTTGGCTTGACTTATACCAAAGACAAATGTATTTAGAAAATGACAGCAAATCATCTTAAGCTTAATCAGGTGGTCACTTCTGCTGAAGCTACCATTAGGAATGTGATTTTTTTTTCTTTTTGGAGTAGAATTTTCTAGAATTTTCTTTATCTAATAGATCCTATTTTCTTTATTACAAAAGGAGAAACATTAAAGGCATGTGCTTTCTCCTGGAGGAGTTAGCAATATATCTGTATCCTATCTTCTGGGCCATGTTAGATCTCTGATGCTGAGCTCAAATTCATTCTGCCAAGATACTGAATGTCTACCATTCCCTGGTACATCACTGTGGCCCAAGATAGCTGGTCTCCTGATTATAAGATCATATAAGCATGAAGCTGGTGGTATCCCACACACCTTGTACAAAAGATAAACCTTAAAGAAACTTTGAAGTCTGGCATCTTAGTAAAATTTCTGAGTCAAATGGAGTGTGGCATGTTGGAATGAATACTTTATAAAGACTGAAATAAGACAAGTTGTTGCATCATGTAACCCACTTTCCATGAGGCTCCCAGAAGCACAGAAGAGCAATTGTGAAGCTTCAGCCCACCTGAGGGTCAGTGAGCCTTTGGAATTTCTGGGTCACATTTTGATTTAAAACTCATGTTAAATGGATTGTGTTCTCATCTCATGTAAAAGCAGGAATAAATATCCTTCCCTACCTCCACTCACTATTATCCTTTAAGGTTTATCTTCCATCAATGCAGTTTAGAAAAAGAGGTTATTTTCCTTTTCTGTGTCTTTGCAGGCCCCAGAGTTTTGGTTGTCTTGTGTGTGTGTGTGTGTGTGTGTGTGTGTCTTGCTAACTGGTTCCTCGTTACCACTCTGTGTACCAACTTAGACTTCTGCTTTCTTTCCTGATGGTGACCGCATAGAATTCCCAGGCTACCAACTTCTTTGCTACTCCCCAAAGTACCACTAAAATAAGAATTGTGGATGAAGCATACTTTACCGAAGACTTGGAGTAAGGGCAATTGTGCTAAAGTTTAAGAAATGTGATGCTAAGTCTAGCTGTTGTGACAACCTCCAAACCTCAGTGATTTTACACAACAAGCCTTACTCAGTTCTCTTCACAGTTACGAGCTGGGGGACTCTTCTGAGTGGCTCTTCACCAAAAAGTAGCTCTGAGGGCCAGGATCCATTTACCTCACGGCTCCATTGCCCTCTCGGGCACCATCCACATCACCTACCACAGCATTCAGAGAATCCTTTGATGTTCCAAAAAGTAGAGTATGAAGGGTGACATTAAACACTGTATAGCTAGGATAAGAAGACGTATATTTGACTTCCAACCACATTATACAACCAGTGACATGCTTCATCCTAAGTCCAAGGAAGGTTGGAAAATGTAGTTATCATGTGTTCCCAGGAAGAAAGAAAAAGATTGATAAGCATCCAGCTAGAATGTGCCCTGAAGAATAATTTTAGAAAATATATGAAATAAGAGAATTTAATATTAGATAACATTATTCTATAAAATAAGGTTATCAATTCAATATAGAGTTTCATAAACCCTGGTCCCCCCTCATATTTCTGAGACCTTTCTCTTCTTCCCTTCTTCTTACTCCTTACAACACCACTTCCAAAACTCATGCAACCATATTTTGCAAATTATTTTGACTCTTATTTTTTGCTTAAATGTTTCCTATCTACACTTTGTTCTCACAACCATGCCTTTGTTAAATAAATAGACCCATTAATATTTTTCCGACTCAAAAGAGACATTCTCCCACAGAAGACATTTTTTTCCCTAAGCCAACCAGCTAAAAATGTAGATAGCTTTTACAATAAACACATTTTCTTGCTGTCGTAGAATTTTTCAAAATCCCTATACCTTCTCTTTCTATAGCAAAAGCTGTCATCAACATTAAACGTGGTCTGCCAAATGAGAGCTATTGCTAGAAAGACAAACTCATCACAGTTGTATCTGCTATTCAGAGCTGCTGTGTGAATTATATGAGAAACCGTATGTAAGTGCCATGTCACAAAATATGTGCTCGAGATTTTTTTCCTCTTCTTTCTTCTCTTTCTGCTCTTCCCACTTAGAGGATTTCCTCTTGGTTCTGACCTCCGTAACATGCACCTCTATGGTTGACTTCTTCACCCTAATGTTTATTACCTTCTCTGGGATATGAGGTCGGGATATAAATGGTCTGGAGTTCTAAGAACACTGCAAATAAGTGGGTAGACCTTAGAGATATACTTTCCCCAAGCCTGCTCTATTTTAGGGAAAGGTGACTACTTTTAAAAAAATCTATTCCATAAGACTGCGTCTTAAAAACTTTTGCTTCTCTGTCTTCCTTTGTTGTTGTTGTTGCTCCTAGAGTGGTCACAAGCACCAGAAACATACTCCTAATGTGATTTTTTTTAACGCAATAAAGTCATTTCCTCAGATTAATATGATACCCAATACTTCAGACAGGTGAGCAACCGAACTGCTTTTCATCACCTCTCCATACTGGTCAAGAAACAGAGGGTTGAATCTCTAATTTAGTATTTTCCTACTATTACTTATGTTTTAAAAATAACTACTTAAGGGGTACCTGGGTGGTTCAGTTGTTGAGTGTCTGCCTTCAGCTCAGGGCGTGATCCCAGGGTCCTGGGATCTCACCCCGCATCGGGCTCCCTGCTCCGCCAGGAGCCTGCTTCTTCCTCTCCCATTCCCCCTGCTCATGTTCGCTCTCCCACAGGCTGTCTCTCTCTCTGTCAAATAAATAAATAAAATATTTTAAAAAAATAACTACTTAAAATAAAGGCTGCAATTTTCTTTTCTCCAATGTGGCCCCAGCAACTTACATAATAGTGGCTGGCGATGATCACGAATGCCTTCTTTCTTATCTACCCCACACTTGTTTAATACATGTTTGTGAAAAATAAAACACTGCTAAATTATACTACAAAGAACGTTGGTAGAGGCTGTTAGTGGCTGATGTCTACAAAACTCTGCTTTTCACTGGTTGTGATAGCCATCCCTCCAAGCCTGCATGAAGAACAGCTCAAATTGTGCACATTACTTACGGGATTTCTAACGGTATAGAAAACCTTTCCCTTTTCTTAGCTTCGCAAAAGTGCTTACCCTTTTCTTGAAAGACAATCTCCAGTTGTAGTCAAATATTAAACAAGCACATGTTAAGACTGCCTCCCCAACCCCAAATTTCTAAAAATAATAAAACAGAGTTCAAAAACACTGAGTTGCATTGGAAAACAAGAAAGGGAGAAGTAAGTGTCTCATAAACTATGCATAATCCTTCATACCTAGAAAACAGACAAGATTAATATGAAAAAGAAACCCATAGCTTAAAATAGGTGCCAAAGTGTTAAGTCTATAAGTAAAGGCTGGTGGAGAGAAACTGCAGCAAAGACAGGAGGTGATGCAGCGGCAGCCAGAGCTGTCAGTAGTTTGATTCCCCCTACAGAGGCAGTCAGGGACAATTTCCCCGGTGCATTGCTAACCTGTGTCAGGCACCAGCCACGGAGACAGGCACCTTCAGGCAAAAGCACAGGGTTTAGGAATTTGAGTTGAAGTGGCGGGGCAACGCGCAAGGCAGTTGGCTCCCCCCCAGCAGAAATGGGGGTACTCACACCCAGAAGATTCTGTTCTAACCTACTGTGCCCACTGCCTCTCCCACCCTCAGCCACTCTCCTGGAAAACAGATCATAAGAAAGCTGTAGCACCCGCTGCCGGGTCTTCACCCACAAGCAGCCTGTGCAAAGCATACTATGGGCAGTCGAATGGAAACCTCACCTGGGAAAATAAGTCCACTCCACAGCCAGCGCTGAGGAACAACTCAACCAACACGGGAACTAACACTTGAGGAATCAAGATTAATAGAGCAAGCAGGAAAGATGGTGATTCCCTCTAATTACAGTACTTAGAAGAATTAATGATATTGGGTAAAGTTCTAGTTATAAAAGAAACACCCAGGATCAGGATTCGGAAACACCAGTATACACACAATCAATTGTGGTAAATATTAATTTACTATACCATATATAAATACATATATATATATATATATATACACACACACATATATATACATACACATACACACACACACACACACACACACACACACATATATATATATATATATATATAATTTAAAAGCAATCTGTTAGCAAGAATAAAATTTAAGTACCCTCTTGTCATAACATATTAAGGCCTGTGCCATTTTCTCAGGGAAAAACAAAGTTTTCGTAATTTAATCAGATCCGTTTCCAAACCATAGATGGATGGCCAAGTCCGAGAGAGAGTCAGTGTTTAGAGTAAGAGCCCTCTCTGCAGGCCATTGTCCGCTAGCGTCAAGATGGACCCCTCATACTAGATGGGGCCACCCGTTTGCAGAATAGAATATTTCCTCTGCACATCTGTCTACACCACCATTAGCAGAAGTCAAGTGGAAGCCTGGATCTCGTCTTTATTCTGGTAAGACCCTTCCCGAGCTCAGCATTCCCTACTCCCTTCATCACTGTCTGTCTATGTCCCTTTGGTCGAAGGTCATCATGCCGCTCCTAATTGTTCGTGACCATCACACAAGTAGCTTAAGATCCTCAGATTATCTTTCATTCCCCAAACCCTAATTCTATTTCGGCACAATCGCCCCTCCCATCTCCTAAAACTCTCACTATATTCTCTGAAACTTGAGGTAAATTGTCATCAAACTCCTCTTTTCTCCCCTCCTTTTCTTTTTCCTCTTGAAGTAACTGAAGGCTGGCTCCCTCTGATGGTACTGCTTCTCTTCAAACCATTTCGAGAGAGGACTTACTACTCTCCCACAGCCCTCAGACAGCTGGTTTGGAGCTGATGTTATTGCTGTGCTCATTCCCCTTTTCTTTTTTGACTTCCTCTCTTTCCCTGGCTGCTTCTCAGGTCTCTCTTAATGGTCTCTCCTGCAGGTACTTCCTTAATAAATTGCTTTCACAAAAATCTTCAGTTCAGATCTTCTTCTGGAAAACAACAAACAAACAAACAAACAAACAAACCTAAGACAATAACTTTGAAGAAATCAGAAGAGTTCTACAAGCTGTCACCCTATCTACTTATCTATCCACCCATACATCTTGGGATTTTTCCTGTTACAATGGGAGGACTCTCTTATGCCCAACTCACAAACTAATTTGCATCTCCTCTTACTTTCTTAAAAATATCAATTTAGCAAATCTCTCCTGCATCAGCAGTTTTCTCCTCTCTGATGTATCATTTCCATCAGTATCTGTGGTGGGTGGAATGATGCCACCCAGAAACGTATGTCCATATCGTAGAACCCAGACCCTGTGGATGCTACATTATTAGGAAAAAGAGTCTGTGCTGACGTCATTAAGTTGGGGATCTTGAATTGAGATCATCGTGGATTATCCAGGTGTGCCCTAAATCTGGCAAGTTTCCTAAAGAGAAGATGGAGTTACAGGAAAAGGAACAGGCAATACGACCAGGGAGACAGAGATCGGAGCTACCCAGCCGAGGAAGCCAAGGGACACCTAGAGCCACCAAAAGCTGGAAGAGGCAAGGAAGGATTTTCCCCAGAACGTCCTGAGGTAGTATAGTCCTGCTAACACCTTGATTTCAGATGTCTGGCCTCCAGAAACATGAAAGGGTAAATTTATATTTTATTTAGATCACCCTATTTGTGGAAATTAGTCACAATAGGAAATGAATAAAGTATTCAAACATGATACTATCTCTCCCATTTTAAAAATGATACAAAAACGACAACCTTTATCTTAGCCCACTTTCCCTTACAGTTACTATGCCATTTACTTTCCTTTTACTGTGAATGTCCTTGAAAGAATTGTCTCTGCTTGCTGCTTCTAAGTTCTTTCTTCTCTTTTTCTCATGAACCCATTCCAATCAGGTTTCCCCCCCACCCTCACATCACTACAAAGAAACTGTTCTTACTGAAGTTACCAAAGACCTCACTAATAGATTCTGAATCCAATTTTCATTTCTCAGCCCTTATCTTTCTTGACCTATGAACAGCCTTTGACACAGGGGATCACTCTCTCTTTCCTTAAATAATTTCTCCATTTAGCTTCCAGGACATCTCAGTCACCTCTTTTCCATCAACCTTATTCTTGCTGTTTACTTTCCATCACCCCAACTTCTACAATTTCGATTTCTTTAAGACTTCCTCTTTGAATTTCATCTTACATATTAATATAGCTCCTTGGGTAATTTCATCCAATCTTGTGGTTTTAAAAAATACCTATATGCTGATTTCTAATTTATATTTTTTCTTCTAGTCCTCTACTCTGTACTTCAAATCCAAATATTTAACTTTTTACTTATTACCTATAATTAGAAGTGTAGTAATTATGCTAACCGTAACATATCCAAAACTGAGTTCTAATATTCCTTCTTGATTTCTTCTTATCTCATGGTATTCTACATCTTAGCTAATGGCAATCTTATTCTTCCAGTTATGTAGGACAAAATACTTAAGTTATTTTTAAGTCACCTTTTACTTGCTCCTCAAACCCAGGCACTGATAGCACATGACAGCTCTCCTTCAAAATGAACTCAAGATAAGCTCACTTCTTATTCTTCCAGTTATGTAGGACAAAATACTTAAGTTATTTTTAAGTCACCTTTTACTTGCTCCTCAAACCCAGGCACTGATAGCACATGACAGCTCTCCTTCAAAATGAACTCAAGATAAGCTCACTTTTCACATCACAACTACCAATATCCTGATCCAAGCTAACAACTTTTCTTACATGGATTACTGAGATAGCCTTCTAAATTGTCTTTCATCTCCTGCCTTTTTCAGTGTCCTCTCAAAATGGCGGTCACTGTGATCCCATTTAAATATAAGCCAGCTAATGTTATGTCTCTGCTCAAAACCATCCAATCAATGTCTTCCCACACCACTCAAAGGGAAAAGAAAAAAGAAAAAACAAAAACAAAAAACTCCCAGATTCCTTCAATGACTTGGAAGTACCTACATGACTTCCCTGCCTCCTATTACTTCAGGGATCCCATCGCCTACTACTCTCTCCCTTGTTTACTCCCCTTAACCATGATTATTTTAGTTTATCAAACAAGCCATGCACACTCCAGTCACTGGGACTTTCTTTCTTACCTCTTTCCCTTTCCCTTTCCCTTTCCCTTCCCTTCTCTCTCCTTGGTCCCCTCCCCTCCCCCACTGCTTCCCTCTCCTCTCCTCTCCTCTCCTCTCCTCTCCTCTCCTCTCCTCTCCTCT
>NW_024423344.1:40775678-40838409 GCF_017311325.1 Ursus maritimus
TCACCCCCTCGCCCCACCCCCCTCTCCCCTTCTCCTCTCCTCTCCTCTCCTCTCCTCTCCTCTTTTCTCTTTTCTCTTTTCTCTTTTCTTCTCTTCTCCTTCGTTGTTCGCCTCCGTACTAGTTCTTTATAAATGGCACTTTCTCATACAGAACTACTGTGATGTCCTTGTCTAGAATTTCAATTCTCCTTCCTGCAGAATTTTTCCTCCTTAGCAAACAGCAGCATCTAACAGTCTATATATTTTAAATTTTTATATTGTTTATCATTTGTCCCTCTCATAGATTTTAAGATTCATGAGGTCAGTGATATTTGCCAATTATTTTTGCTTTTGTATCTCCAGTACCTGGCATTGTAGGGACCTAATTAATAGTTATTAAATGGCTAAATAAAATGATAGAAAACATTAACCCTGAGAGGTGGAACATCACAGCCTGAAACATCAAAAGAAAAATACCTGATTTCTACCTAACTTGTAGTTTTTAACAATAACAGGAGATTCTTAGGTCACACAAATAATCAGAGATAACATTTGGATAATCCAGCTGATATTTTGGATGAAGCATTTAATGCCTAATCCCAGTGTTCATTTATAACAATCTACTTCATTTTGACCTATGATTTTATATTTTTCCAAAATCATTAGTATTAACTCCATGTCAGCACACAGTATATTGTATTGTAGAGAACTGAAAGAATTTTAATGGTATTTTAAAAATGGATTATCATTTTTTGAAATGCTAAAATTATTATGATTAATGCTTCTGATTATTTTTTATCAGAAAATATATTATTTATTTCTCTTTAAACTATCAAGAAAAAGTACAATGTACCCATATTCATGATTTTACCTAAACAATGCCTCAAAATTTTACTCAAAGATATCTTTCTTTTATTTTTATTTTTATTTTTTTTGACAAAATCTGAAAAATGCTTTATTGCTTAGAGGTCATTCTCACGAGGTAATATCCTTTAATATTCAGCAAAGTCTTTTTTTAAAATATTTTTTTATTATATTATGTTAGTCGTTCTTTTAAAGATTTTAGTGAAAAAATATTTCTATAGTCCTCCTGATGATCATTATGTTTTAGTTCTAGCTTAGTTTCCTATATCTTTAACAACTTCCTTTGGTGTTGATAGAGGTCTATTTCCAAGAGGTATACCTGAATAAAAATAATAATTTATTATTTTTTAAAAATAATTTCTATCAAAAAATTTCATTAGATGTCACCACTTTCTTTTCCTCTTCTTCTTCTTCTTCTTCTTCTTCTTCTTCGAGAGAGAGAGAGAGAGAGAGAAAGAAAGCACATGAGAAGAGTGCATGCACAAGCATGGGGTGGGGGGTGGGGAGAGGGCAGAGGAAGGGAGAGAGAGAAAATCTCAAGTAGGCTCCATGCCCAGTATGGAGCCTGACAGGGGCTGGATCTCACAGCCCTGAGATCATGATATGAGCCGAAATCAAGAGTCTGACGCTTAGCTGACTGAGCACCCAGGCCCTCATCACCCCTTTCTTATTATACAACATAACTAATTCTGAAGAGGAAACACTGTTATGTAACTGGGGAAAATCGCTGAGTGTCAATATACCTTGATTCTAGTTTGGATTCTTTCAGTAAATAGGAAAGTTTGCGGGAGTCTATTAACTTCTTTTTGCTTTTTTGCACTCATTTGTTTAAAACAATAATTTTTAAATACATTCCTTAATTATTTTTTTTAGAAAAGGTAGGACTGTTAAGAAAGAATAGGGTAATTGAACATCTAAAAACAAATACAATGATCTGCAGAAAGTATTCATTTTATAGATGCAATGCCTGTATTGTAGAAATAGTCACCCTTAGTTTTCTATTTTTTATTAATTTTATTAAAAATTACTTAGTTTTTCATAGAGCAAATATTTGAGAAAGGTTGGATACTTCTCATGCAGAAAGCATTGCTCTAGGCCTCAAAGGTACAACAACGAAACAGATAGACGCAGTCCCTGCTTGGAATCTTCCAGTTTCTCTACAAAGTGCAATTTATTTTTCTAAAAAAATTTAAAAAATAAAAGCAAGAAAGAGAGAGAAAGAGAGAGAGAGAAAGAAAATATTCCTCATTCTCTCTTTTTTACTACTGGAGTTTTCTTAGGTCAAGGAGAAAATAAACCATCTAAAGAGTTAAGGGCTTGAGGGGCACCTGAGTGGCTCAGTGGGTTAAGCATCTGATTCGTGACTTCAGCTCAGGTCCTGACACTGAGCACTGCATTGGGCTCTACGCTCAGGGGGAGTCTGCTGGAGACTCTCTCTCTTCCTCTCCCCCTGTCCCTCCCTCCAGTTATGTGTTCTCTCTCTCTCTCAAATAAATAAATAATTAAAAAAAATAAAGCTTTAAGGGCTTGAGTCTATATAGAAATTAAGCAGTTCCTTCAGGAAACCAATGCCATCAGTCTCTGTGCCACCTAGATCTAACGTTTCTTTAATGATTTTTTAACTAAACATTTTGTTTAAGAATAATTGTTGACTTATGAAAAAATTGCAAAGAGATCCCATGTATGCCACACTCAGTTTCCCTATTATTAACATTTATATTAGCATGGTACATTTCTCACAATTAATGAACCAATATGGATATTATATATTAACTAAAGTTGGTATTTAATTCAGATAATTTTAGTTTTACCCTAACCTCCTTTTTCTGTTTCTAGTATCAAGGACACAACATTACATTTAATTTTCATGTCTATTTAGGCAAAGTTCTTTCCTTTGCAGAGGAGTCCTTTGTTAGAGAGAGGGCTCAGGGTGTATTTCTAAAGGATTACTCTTACCTCCTGTTGGAAGTGTACTCCCATGACAACCGGGTGAGTTTCCTGGAGGTAAAGCCCAGAAAAGCATGCCACCCCGCAGACAGCAGCCCCAGGATTTTCTCACCATCACACTAGTCTCCAGCACTCGGCCTCTTGCATTTGTGAAAATTAGCTTTCAGTGTTCTTACTGGTTCATGACTTCAGCAGCTTCTGCTCCTGGTAGACAGATCTTGTCAGTGACTCCAAAGATTTGCCTGTCTCTCCAAATTTCAGGGTGTCATTTGGCTCTGCAACCTCAATTTTCTTATGGGTCAAGGAGAAAGTATTGATTTTTCAGTTTGTAAGAATGGGAGTGACAACCTCCCAACTGTTTACGTGCTGTAGCTGAAATCAGAAGTCTTTGATTTTATGCAGTATCAAGGCTGAACATGTATTGCTGAATTTTATAGTTCTTAAAGATACATCCTAGAGGTGATGGTTATAAGAGACACACGTTAGCTTCCTTGTAGGAGCGCTTCCATTTTCAGGAATAATTTCTGTTATTTAAAGTGGAGTTAGTTTCTTAAAAGACTTCTACTAAGGACTGTCATTCCATTAGTAGCTATTAATGAAAAGTTGTATCTAGATTTATGATATACGTGCATAATAGGCAGAGGGAAGAATGCTCCAATCTTTTAAAAAAAGAATGAACCAGGAATATTTTATTCCTTTATAGGGGAAAATGGGATACAGTTTCCTACTACAACCATTTTTCACTGAGAAGGTCTTCATGAATCTGGAAAGACAAGAGAAAGAACTCTTTATTTTTGTCAAAGGTGTAGACTTAGGAATCCCATAGACACACTTACCAATTTCATGTGTGAGACAGATGTTTCAGCTCTATCCTCTCTAAACTGTGGGTCATAGACATACCCCACAGCCTTCTCGTGATGAGGTTAGGAAATATATGTGTAGCAGCAAAATCAACACATCGTTGATGTCAATAATCATTAGTTTCTCCTCTTTGTTTTTTTTGTTTTTTTTTTTAAATTTAGTTAGCTAAACTTTCCATCCTATTTCACATTTTTCTGAAGGAACATGAGTCCTCACATTGTCTCTTGACCTCTGATATGCCTTTGTGAAGAAGACAGAGCCCACCGATAGGGAATTAATATTATTTTGAGTTATTTAAATAGTCTGAGAACTATGCTACTTACTTAACACACACTATCTCATTTAGTCTCAAATATTCCATGTTTATTTTCGTAGCTATGGGTCCAAAGACCAGGAACTTTTAAAAAAGATTTATTCATTTATTTTAGAGAGAGAGAGAGAGTGCGCACATGGGGAGAAAAGAAGGGAGGGGCAGAGGGAGAGAGAGAATTTCAGTTAGATCCGCTGCTGAGCATGGAGCCCCCCTGTGCATCTTGATCTTATGACCCTGAGAGCATGACCTGAACTGAAATCAAGAGTTGGAAGCTTAACCGACTGAGCCACCCAGGCACCCCAAAGACCAAGAAGTGTTAGCTGTTTTTCTAAGATCACACATCTAAAAAGTGGCTAAACTAGAATTCCAGTCAGGTTCTGTCAGAAGCAATAACTATGGTTTCATCAACAATCCAGAATTTCATAGAATATATCTTTCATAGAGTAATGATGTCAATTTTCAGGAAATGGACAAAGAAAAACAGAGCTGCCTGAAACATGAAGACGTGGAATTGTATTTTCTGAGTCCGGATAACAGGTAGATGCAAATTCAAGAGCAAATTTGAACAAAGTATGTTTTGCCTAATGAAATTGTTGTGAACAAGTGAAAAAGAAAAAACTGAAAGTGAAAACAAAGGAACTGATTGGATTTTCTTGTCAACAACACCTTCATAAGCAACTGAACAGAATTTTCTTTTATTTATTTATTTTTTTATTATGCTCAGTTAGCGAGCATATAGTATTATTTTCAATGGTACCTAGGAGACAGGTGTATAAATCAAAACTGTAGGGTCTCCATATGGAGATTGGGTAAATCTTTTTAAACAAACAGAATATCTAAGAGGATAGCTTAAAACCTGTTTAAAAGAACACTGCTTATGTGGATTTTTTAGAAAAGTGGAATGAGACTGCTTAATACATGAAACAATTTTATCAGAGATTACATCTGGATGAAAAATAAGAGAATTTGCTTATTGACTTAGTAGTATTTTGAGTAGTATATTTCACCTGAGTGAAAAAATCTGCTATCCACATATGCAATGACTCTGAGATAAGCATTTTTCTTCTAATAGGTTATTTTTAGTTGGATTTGACATATTTATCTAATATCTCTTCTTTCATCCAATTGTAATTAATACTTGATCTGTAGTCTTAATACATGTACCACAGATGACATAAGCCAGAGTGGAACATTTTAGGTTGAAGGATGACTAGCCAATGGAAGGTCTTCTTTTAATGACAATAGGTCTAAGTAAGCATTCTTTTATCCTGGTTTACTTGTCCTATCGGGCTGTGTATTTTGCAATTTGGATACATTGAAGTCCAAAATCTCCTACCTAGAGGTACTATACCTTTTCAGCAGTTATTTAATCTCTTCAAGCTCCATGGATTTGTGAAGATTCAGTGAGATAACATTTTCATGCCTATTGGAATAAAAAAAGACTTGATTTGCTCTTTAAGATTGATAAGAGAAGTTGAAAAAAAATTATCCCTAGAACTTGTGCTTTTCATTAGACCGCAGAAATTTTCTTGTGAAAAACCTAAATTGTGTGACAGAGATGAGATTAAAGTCATAAGCCCTAGTACCACGCAGACTCTGAAGTGCTTAAATCCAGGGCTGTGCCTTATTAACTGTATGCCAATGGAAAGATGTTCTAACCTCAATGAACGTCAATTTCCTCATCCGTAAAATGGAGATAAAAGCATCTTTCTTATATGGTTATTGTGAGGAATATATATTTTGGGCTTTTTTTTTTAAACATCTGTACTTAATTAAATGTGACCAGTATTATTATTGAATTAAAACAAAGCAACTTTCTTCTACTCTTACTGTTGCTAAGAATAGCAATGTAGTTCTATCATTCTCTTACCACATAATGAGGAAGAATGTAGTCTTAGAGCGGTATTTCTGATTTCAAAGGCCTACAGAGGCAAGCAATGTAAATAGGGTGAATCTGAAGTGCAAAACGACATAGAAAGGATGAAGAATGTGTAAACTGAAAGTGTATCCCAACTGAGAATCTTTTCAAGTTGAAAAAGTTTTAGATGCTAGTTAGACCAAACAAATCAAATCTGTAGCATTAATTTGGCCCATCGTTCCCATTATAAGTGGCTTAACATGTTGCATAAGGGAGTTAGAGTGTAAAACAAATAACTTTGTTCTCCATAGCATTTTTTTTTCTTTTTTTGGCCCTGGGAAAATGCTTCCATGTGTTAGTACTTACATTGTATATTCTTCAAAGATGTGTGGCCCTGGAGGTTGTAAAATCATTTCAGAAATCACACATCTAGTGATTCTAAACCCATATAATAACTTTTGGAAGAACTGTTGTTGGTAGGTGATTTATACTTTTGTTTATTTATTTATTTTTTGCAGTGGGAATTAAAACCAAAACAAACATACAAGAAATCTATATACTTCTAACTTCAAAGAATTATTTGTATGTTCCTCTGCGGTCAATCCTAATTCAAGACCAAGGAAAAAGCATGGAAAGCAGCAGAAAGATATGGTTGACCTAACGTGATAAGAACACGCCATGCTCCATACGTGACTCAAATATCAAAAGTAGGAATATATTAAAATACAATTTTAGATGTTGCCTTTATTACAGGAAGGTGAATTTGCTTTTAGTTTTCTTTCTTTCTTTCTTTTTTTTAAGTTTTTATTTATTTATTTGACAGAGAGAGAGGCAGCAAGAGAGGGAACACAAGCAGGGGGAATGGGTGAGGGAGAAGCAAACTCCTCCCCGCAAAGCAGGGGGCCCGATTGGGAGCTTGATCCCAGAACGCTGGGATCATGATCTGAGCCGAAGGCGCACGCTTAACGACTGAGCTACCCGGGTGCCCCTGCTATTTGTTTTCTCAAACTGATCTATTTCTAATTTAATCAACTCCCAGGCAACTTTTCCTTCCATTCAATAAACCTGGAAATTTTTTAAGCTTCAATTAATCTTTTGTCGTATATATGGTACATACTGAGAGCTGTACGAGGAAATCTCACAACTCAAAAACTAGCCCCTCCGTGTGGCCCAGGAGCTCTTCTGTACTTCCATAGTTCGTTTCTTCCCCATTATCTGCAACGCACTTTTCAAAACCTCTCTGCCCTCAAGAAATCTCCACGCCCATTGCTCTACTCTGACTTAAGATTTTCACCTTCTACTTCACAACGAAAGAAAGATGTTCTCAGAGAATAGTCAACTTCATACACCTTAATTAGGAGGATATATTGAGCACCCTCTTCCCACCAACATACCCTCCAACTCACCTCCTGTCTTAAACAACCAAACAAAAACAACTGAAGACAAAGAAAGGCTATGGCTTCTAAACAAATCGGTCATAACAAAACTTCTCTTTTGTTTGCAAATTGAGTGAGATGCCGCTTATCAGAAGTTACTGTTGTTCTATCTGTTCATTGAGATTGACAGGGATTTTGTTTTACTTCTCTAATACCTTCCTGGCTTCTCACAATCATGGCACCTCCTGAATGCTTGACTGAATAGATTACTGTTCAAGTATAAACACCAGAAATACTTAGATACATTTTGAACGATGAAAATATACAAGAATCTTTAGTTGTTATATAATTCTCTGAGAGCGATTTGAAAAAGAATATTCTGAAGTTTAAATCTAAATCGGGTAGCTTAGAAGCAAAACATAGAACGTCCCCTTAGAAATAAAGTAGATGCAATAGCTACTCCACTGTTGAAAAGATTGGACTAAAAGATGAAAAAATTTAATTAAGTTGTCTGTTTCTTGTCCAGATGAGTTATTATTATTATTTTCGTTTTTACTTTTACTTCTCTCTTTCCAAATCACATGGAGATTTCCATGAAGTAACAGGAAGCTCCATTTCCAAAGTTCCTTATTAATTTTCCCATTTTTACCACATCTAACGAACAGGAGAAATACTAGGCAATTTTCCCATTGGAAACTTCTTATTCAATATTTATTAATTTAAAGTGTGGCAGGGGGATGAAAGAGGAAGGAAAGAAAAGAAAAAAAGAAGGAAAAATGGAAAGAATAAACAAAAGGAAGTAGAGACACAAGGGAGACATGGAAATGCTAGAGTGATGTAAGTAGACTCAGCCTGTAAGGTGGGCAATGGAGACATTTACGCCTCAATTTGTTTTCAGACGGATCATGTGTCCTTGAGGAGTGGCAGAATGCTATTTTCCTTTTTCATTCTACGTAGCCTCCAATCTGTTCTATTTCGTGTGGTCACTGAAAAATTATATTTACCTACCAACTAAGTAATCCAGCAGCATAAGTAGAGGTCTTCTCTCACTGAAATGCCTTCAGGTATGAATTAAAATGTAAACCTGTAAAATATCAATAAAGTTGACATAAAACTTTTTGTTGCCAAAGATAGAAAGCAAAAAGAGCATGGCCTTAGGGTAATATACTATGCCTAAAGGCTAACTGAGTCTCCTGCCACACATTATATTGGAGTGTTATTACATTTTGTCTATTAAAGGCATAGTGCCCTTGGGATTTTACAGGGTTTTGAACATAAATCCTTCTGCAGTTCAAATTTCGTTGACGCAGAAGTATATACCATGGCTCTAATGCTCACGAGTGGGACAAAATACCAAATCATTTCTTGAGATGCCTAATGTGAGTGTCAAATTACCAGCCTCCACCAAGCAAAAGGGAATGCTAATTAAAAGGGTAGGACATGTTCCAGTTGTTCTAATCAAAGAGAGCTTAATCCTTCCATAAGCTGGCTGGCTTTGTTGGAGGAAATTCTGAACAACCTTGTTACTTTTGATAACTGTAAGCCACTGACTCATGGCCCCTTGACAGCTAGCTGAGCATGTAATAACATTTCTCTGTATTTGGGGACTGGCTTAGCTGGCTTTATAATAGATTATTGTGGATGTTAAAGTGAAATGTTAGTCTTTCTTTAAAGCTCTGTATTCCCCAGTAATTAAGGTTATAAAAAGGGCACTGAGCACAATATAGTTTCAAGGTCGCCAAACACAGATATAACAGCCTTCAGTTTGTGTAAATAAGGTGTTAACCATAGGTTTATTCTGCAATTGTGTCATGAAAAATAGGTTTTTCAAGAGCAGTTTGATGGGAAAGCATTTTGAGGTGAATTTTAAAATGTCTTTTTTTTCCCTTTGAGTTCCAAAGAAATTAACGAATAGAAGGAAAAGCAAGTGACATTACAGAAAGGCAGGAAAAAGAAAAAAAAAAATATATATATATATAATTTTAAAAGTTGAATGCTATCAGTTGAAGAGAAAAACCAGATACCAGAGCAGAGTTTCATCCCAAAACATTTGAGGTTATCGGGTATAACAAGAACCTTGGAGAAATCACAACCTTTGGCATGAAAATGTCTACAGAGATCACACAAACAAGGATTTCACTTTAACTTTCAAGGCAGTGACAGTTATTGGCTATTTGTGTTTCCAATTCATTGTAAATGGAAAAAGTTAAAGAAAAAGTTCACCCAAGAGAGCCATTTAACTACTTATTTCGAAGGAAGAAATTGATACAGTTTCACTCAACTTCAGAGTTTTGATATTCACTCACCGCTCGAATCAGATCCTTGTGTTCATCTTTACAATAGGGAGAAGCGTTACATCACGTGTTCCATAAAAAAATATTTCTTTGTGATGTTCAATCGCCATATGATTTGAGATGAAAAAAGAGAGGAAAGATTTTCTATTTAAGTATTGTAGAGGTAAAACAACTTCCGATAGAGCAAAAAAGTCCCAGCAATGGTGTAGATTTCTATTGCAGAAGGGGCCCCGAGTTGGGAAAGCATAATTTATCGTGTCAGGAAGGCAATCATATTTTCATTCTACCAGATAAGATCAGGGCAGGTACTCCCCAAGGAGCGAGGCTCTTCGCTTCAATTTTCAACTGATGAAAGGGAGGATGTGCAATGCTTTAGAGTGCAGACAAAAATGTCACGTCAGTAATTGCTATGCAGATGCGTGAGTACATGCCAAATAAAACCATAAATTATATTTCTCATGCATTAGGCGTTAATTGTGTCAGTAGTTAAAAGAACAATTACCACATAATATGTACCTTTTTAAAAGATAGAAATAATCAGGAAAATCATTCGGATAACCTTTTGTGAAGAATTAAGACTTCCTTTCAAGGTATTTTATATATCTCTGTGCCCATCTTCTAAAGCAGAAATCTTTATTTTAGTCGAATTCCTGCCATCGAATGCCATATATAATATATTGTAGGCTTCCAAAATGTATCAAATAAAACAATAATTAGTGATCTAATGAATTCATCTGAAGTTGCATGATAGAATAAAACGACGCTGGCATAATTTTCAGGAAATTAAAGCCATTGTAGACATCACCAATCTGTTTCTTTCTCCCCACACAAATTTACTCAGTTCCTCCTTGGTAAGAGACAAACAGTTTAATAGCTCTGACCTCACACCTATAAGCCCAGTAACCCTGTTCAGGCTGCGCCTCCCCTCTGCTCTTTCCTAGGCGTAACTGCCACCTAGCATGTACCCAGTCTCTGCCAACAAAAGCCCCTTACTGGTATGGTTCAAACAGTTCTTAGGAATAAGAAGTGTCTTTTTCCTCTCTGGCCATCAGGCAATGAGGACACAAGCACTGGGTTGACACTTGCTGGGGCTCCAGCATTCACTGAGAAATGAATGCATAGAGGAAAGCAGAGACAGGTGCACTAATTACCAACTCCTTCTGGTCTATATGGTACTTCAGGTTTTTTATACCCATAAACACAGGAAATATGAGAAATATGTCTGTGTTCCCATCAGACTTTGTTGTTGTTGTCATTGTTTTTAAGCTGCTATATGGTAATTGTCTAAGATGCCTAGAACTTGCATTTGAAAATGACTCAACCATTTCCCAGATAAGAGATCTCGGTCAAGGGTCTAAACCACTCTGTGAGTCAGTCCCCCTTATATTAAATTAGGAAACAAGTGTACCTGACTCATGGGAATGTTATGAAGATTAAATGAGTTAATATATGTAAAGAACTTCGACCAGTACCTGGCACAAGATAATTACAACAACAATAATAAAATAATATTAGGTTTTGTTAAGGCCACTTAAATTGATTATGACTTTTAATCATAACAAAAATCCATATCAGGTTGCTTTTACTCTCATTTTATAGAGAAGAAAACTGAATTAAAGTCATAGTCCTGGCATTGAATTCCACGTTCATTTGAATTTGATTGTGTTCTTTCCCTCTTATTAGACTACCTCTTATAATGTTAATATGAAACTCGTCCTATTATATTATTGTTTATTATATAAGGGTCTATTTCTTCTGCTAGATCATAAATCTTATGAGGGTGGTAACTGTATTAAATTCACTTTGCTAAACTGAGTGCTTAGCGGTGTACTTGCTCTTCCTCCTTCTCCCCCAGTGCTTTCCCTTCCTTCTCTTCTGTCCTCCCTTTCCCAGGTCAAAGACCCATGCAAAAGGGTCAATCAATCTACAGGAAATGATTTAGTCTGGGTCTCTTGGCTGCCCAAAGTTTCTCTGCAGCCACAGAATATTGTCACCCAAGCAAAACTCATGTTTACTTCTTCTCCCATGGCCTGAGAACTTCCCGCTAGTTAATTCTTGCAGGTGCTATTTCATGCAGGGGATCTCTTCTCACTGGTCTGGATTTTGTATGGAGGTTCTGATATAACTTGGTTTTGTATCTATAGCCCACCTCTCTCCGATCTTCATTGCCCTTGAGATGTTCCCCAAAGATCACATTCCCTTTGATTCTAAGGGAATCTTTATTTTAGTCGAATTCCTGCCAGAATAGAACTACTGTGGATCCCTACTGTGGACCTGTTAAACTTGATTATTACTGTCTGATCTCTTCCACTGTCGATGGGTATTCCTTCTTACTAGCTCCAAGATAACTCATCCTGCTCCTGAGAGCCATACCTCTCCCCAGCACACAGAACTACACATACCCCAGAACGCCACACTATTGTCACTAGGTCATGGATGCGTAATACAGATGAAGCCAGAAGAGTTGAGAGCAAATGTGGCTAGGTATTATAAACCCACCATGTGTCTCAAGGGCTGAGGAAAAGCTTAGAAAGCTGCCAGTGACAAGTTATGCCAGCCAAGATCACTTACAGCTGTATTCAGGAAAGATGGCTTATTTGTATTCTCCTTTACTTTTAGCCATATACCTTTAGAAATATCTTCATCACCAAACCAACTTTCCTAGTGTTTTCAACATATTTCCAGCTAGCACATATGATGTGCTGAAACATCAGTTATCTAGTACTCTGAAATAATATATTTCTTTTAATAATTTCATATATTTATTTGTAAAAAATATATGTACTTGTAATAAAGAATTAAAATATCTACATAGTCAATAACAGGCTATACTAAATAGTGTCAGGGTGTTAAGAAAATTCATTTTAATTTATAAATTCATTTTAATTTATAAAATTTAGAAATATCTTTAAGAGTTTAATACATTTTTTCACTGTAACATTGTGACTATCATCACAGATGAATATCGCAAAGGTGGTAAGTTAGAAACATGTAGACAGTTATAATGTACCCTTCCTCAATAAATTTTAAGTAATAGGGAGTAAACATAAATAATATCTCAGTTAGTTAGCTTTCTATAGCACTTCATGATAAACAGATAACAGAGTACTTAGCGACTGCTGGTAGGCATGTAAATTGGCATAACCACTTGAAACAATACTTGGCATTACTACTAAAGCTAGACATTTCTGTATCCTATGAACTAGCAATCCCATTTCCAGTTATACAACAAAAAAGAAATGAACAATTATGCCAACAATTGAAAAGAATGTAAGTAGCGGCGTTATAATAGCTCCGAAGTAGAAACAACCACAACGGATCATCAGAGTAAAATTTAAAAAAATAAATAAATTGGGACATAATATACTAGAAAATGCTATAAAGTAATGACAATGAAAAGGTAGATACAACACACAAAAACTTAAATAAGCTTCACTAATGTAATATTGAGGGGAAAAATGCAGGTCTAAAAAAATGTATATACAGTATAGATCTATTTATATAAAGTTCAGACAAAACCAATCTATTTTGTTAAAAGCAAGGATAATGGTTATCTTTTGGTGGCATGTAGAAATTGGAATTGATTACAAAAAATTCTTCTAGAGTATTGATGATGGTTACATGAGTATATTTGCTTTCTGAAAGTTCATCGAGCTGTGCACTGATGATATGTTCACCTTTCAGGTTGTATGTTATCTTTCAATAAATAGTTTACCTAAACCAGAAAAAGAGTCATAAAGCGAAGTACTAAAAATGGCAACATGAGTTTACAGGAGGTTTCATTTAATCCCAAAGCAATTGAGCAAGGGCTTGTGGAAAATGTGAAGATTAATTGGAGTCTTGAAAGAAGTATAGGAGTAATTCCCCATAACTCATCTTGATAGCAGTATCTGTTGGAATGAAGTTTAACTAAAAATAACAAGAAAGAAAGAAAGAAAGAAAGAAAGAAAGAAAGAAAGGGAAAGAAGTGAGCAAATGAATCAGGGTAGCTTAAGAAAGACAAAAAGGTATTTCTCATTACAAAAGAAATTTAGAGATATGTCCAAGTGAGGTATGGCAAATGCAAAGTATTCACCAGACACCAGACTCCCGTGTTTTGGTTGCATCACGGTGTATGATGTTGGCGTATGCCTAGATTTTCAGCCCAATATGACTGCTGGAAATGCAGCTGTAGCTTCGGAGCCAAGTTGCTGAGTGGAAGAAGGAGTGAAACAAAAGGAAAAAAATGGATTTTTAAGTTGAATCATTTCCCTTTAAACCATTGTCTAATGGGAGCTACACTCCCATTTATATCTCATTAGTCTCATGGCCACAATTATCGTAGGAAGAAGTTGGAAAATGCAGTGTTTCATTCTGAGAGGTGAGGCACTGAATTAAAAATGAGTCTGTCATTAATTGACACAGGATAAAAGAGTTTGTGATAGGTGGATAAAGTTCTCTCCCACAGTAGAAAACAGTAAACTGGTTATCACTAAGGACCTACCTTTTAAAACACTGGCCTAGAAGAGTAGAACTGATTTTGAAGTAAAAAAATTGCTATCTCTGTAATCATAGAGGACAGCGAAATGCAGCACCTGTCTTTGTGGAACACGTGTATAAGTGGCCATATTTTCAAGTCTTGTTTCATTTATTTTCATTTTCATGTATGCACCCACATTCAAAGAAAAGAAGTAACTAGAACAAAACACATATTCTTGGTTAATTTCATATTTAAGAATTTGAAAGCAGCTTTTGTAAATGGTTTGAAATACTTCAGAGCCCAAAGAACTCCCCCTTGTAAGGAGGGGACCACCATTAATGATGAGATTCTTTGTGCTTGAAATTCTTGCCACATTTTCCATCAGAGATACTGATTAGGGCAATTTTGCCTTAGAGGCTTTCCCTGAAGTTAAATGCACTTAGAGATCATTATAAATTGTATTTCTTGTAGTCAGATTGAACTGCTATAACAGAAATACCATAGACTGGGTGGCTTCCAAACAACAGAAATTGACTTCTCTCAGTTCTGGAGGCTATGAGTCCAAGTTCAAGGTGCTAACATAGGCTCTGTGAGAAACCTCGTTCCAGTTGCAGATTGCTGACTTCTTGTGGAATCTTCACATGGCAAAGAGAGAGAGAAGCAAGCTCTCCAGCATGTGACTCTTATGAGGGTACTGATCCCACTCGTGAGAGCTCCTGGCATGTCCTCCTCAGATCCTAATTACATCACAAAGACTCCACCTCCTAACATCTAAGGGTAGGGTTTCAACATAAGAATTTTGGAGGGGACACAAACAATCAGTCTATAGAAAGCACTGAGAAAACCTGTACACTAACCAAGCTATAGACAGGATTCAGGATACTCTGCTGAATTTCTTCAAGTACAAGGCTTCCGTTTACAGGAATTACCTCTGAAATAGTTAAAGACCCCTACTAGATTATACGTCCCTCAAAGTCAGGAACAATTCACTCTTGTGTGTCTCTAGAATCTAGTAGAGTGCCCAGTACTTAATAGACTTTTAAAATTTGATTATGGAATAAATGAATTGGATCCTGGTGACAAAAGTCAGCTATACACACACACAAAATGTATTCTCTCCCTGTGAAACTAATGATGTATGAAGTGAAGCATGGCGGCTCAGCACTTCTTGAATCGAGGTGTGGGTAGGTGACCACTTCTCATCAGTGGAATGTGAGCAGAGATGACGAGGAAGTCCCTGGCCCAGGGCTTTTGAAAAGCAAGTGCATTATGGTCTCTCCTTCTGCAAGCTTGAAGTAGGTATTTTAGATACTAGAAACGGTGCAGCCACAAAATGGAGCCGAGCTAGGTCATTGTATCTCCGCATGGAGTAGAGCTTCTCCAAACTAAGAACAGCCGCATTGGATTCTTGGCTGACCAAGAGATAATCTATTGCAGTAAGCCATTGAGATACGGGGATTTGTTGGTGAAAACAACAAACATAATCATGACAAAGGCAAAAATCACTCCCTAAAGATAGAATATATAAGTTAGTGTTCTAAGGTAATGGGATCTCTGAATGGGGAAGTCAAGTGAGTGCTTATGGACTATAGACTGAAAGCCTCTCATGTACCAGCATCTGCACTTCTAACTTGCATGAGCCACGCTGCATATTTTTTTTTTTTTTTTAGCACAGATACACATATATACAAAAATACTCTTATTTAGTCACTGACATCAGTACCTAGGAGAAAGAACTACTAAGAGTCTCTTAAATATAAATTCTTATATTCCCTACTTTGAGGTCCTAAATCATGTGAATGCTTCTTCAAATACAGGGTTTCTCAACCTCTGTATTATTGACGTTGGGGGCTGGATAATTCTTATGGTAGGGGATTGTATTGCATACTATAGGATGTTTAACAGCATTCCTGACCTCTGCTCAGTAGGTGCCCATAACATCTTGCCATTTGTTACAACCAAAAATGTCTTCAGACAGGAGATATTGCCATGTCATTTAATTACTTTTGTTTACTTCCAAACTATAAGTGTGTATTATCAGAAAAGGGTACCTGCTGGATTATTATGCAGAATGTCTCATTTATTCAAATTGACTAACCTCATGCTAAAATATCTTCATTGCTTTCTAATTAAAAAGTACAACATACATGGGTGCCTGGGTGGCAGTGTTGGTTAAGCGACCAACCCTTGGTTTCAGCTCAGGTCATGATATCAGGTTCTGAGATCAAACCCCGCTTAGAGTCTGATTGAGTTTCTCTCTCTCCCTCTCCCTACGCCCGCCCCCCCCGCTCTCCTTCTTTCAAATAAATAAATGAATGAATCTTTAAAAAAAATCCACAAAATACAAAAATCAATAATAGCAAATCAGTTTAATCTATTTTGGGATTTGATGAGAACACATCTTTAAATTATATCAATGTGTGGCACATAGTATGCATTAAAAAAAATGAATGATATTCTAACCCCCTCCTGAGCTAACAATTCCACCAAAATACATGTTTGATATGGACAGATACAGTTCAGTGATTTATTCAAGAAATACTAAGTCACTAAAGGCAAGTTTTGTGCTAAGTACTGGAGTCACAAAGAAGAAATTTGATCATTATGATAGTCTCTTGAAACATTTTCCAGGAAGACTTTATTGCTCCATCAAAGCCCTGTAAGGCATACAGTGCATATTAGATCCACAGATTTGGATCTATAAAAATAAACGTTTGCAGTTGCTTTTCCTTAAAAGTTTATATAAACATTATTCAGCAAGAAATCTTTGATTTTTGCATTTCATAGTCTTGATATTTAATTAAGAATGCAAGCAGGAGTTGTAAATCAAAATTTTAAAATATACATATTTGTATAGATAACGGTATAGCTATCACAATGTATATAATGGAGATACATAACATAAAACTTTTTGAAGAATTTCATATCTTCTCTCTGTTGCTTCCATCACATTTTGAGAATAATTTTATCAATCACTTTGTGAATGCTCTGTGTCCTCATTTTATTCTTTAAGCCAAAATGATTACTCATAGAATGCGTGTTCCAGTATTTCAAAATAGGAAAAGTGAAAGAAGACTTAGATCAATATAGATATGTTTGAAGTCTTTGATAGGTTCCTTTCCTAAGATCTTCAGCAGTCTTTAAAAGCTTGATTCTGATCATTTGTTTTTCTTGTTTTTAAATTCAGCTGAAAACAAATTTCAAGTCAAGGCTAAATCATCACAACTCATAGCCTCTTTAGAATAGAACCTGCATTTCTTTTGTACCAATGTCTTTGCTAACACTTGTCACTTCCTACAATGTGTTTAAAGCTAACCTAAGGAGTTTTTTCCCTATTTGTGAACGTAGTGATCAGAGGATTCAGCTGACTGCAGTTAATATCTAGACAATCTCTACAGAGGTGGAACTGTAGGTGGGTTTGCTCCAACTGCTCCTGTCCACTCCCAGTGTCCTTCATAGGACTCAAGTGCCAAGACATTCAGCCACAGTAGAGGAGAAGCAGTCAAACCCATGTAATAACATCCTGCCTATCTGGTAATTTAGGAAGCATGCATGTGAGTGATAACAGTGTCCAGAATTTAGGAGGTCCTCAAGTAATATTTGCTGATTGAAGGAGGAATGCTTGAATATCAGAATGGAGCCTGTCTAAAGTGGATTCTGGGGACTCTCTTAGTATGAGTATGAGGCCCAGCTAGACACGGTCTGAAACGGGTAGACACATTTGGTAGCTCCAGAGCCTGCGACGCTTGTGAGTGATGTCTGGAGAATGTAGGACTGTCTTTAGAAATCATACTGCTAGGGGCAAAATATAAAAGTACAAGTTAGAAACGAGTTCTTAATTGTTACTAGAAATAGGGCTTTCCCTTTAGAGCAACATGTTCCAGAACAGCTTTTGAAACATTTACCTAAAACATGAGCAAATAAATAGATTTGACAACCTCTGGGGCATTTTCAGTCTGCTTATATTTTTAGCCATTTCTCTCTCATTTAGAATAAGAATACCGGCTCCCACCATTCCATAACCGCAATATTTACTCTGGGACTTAGAGTTGCAAACAGTCCCTTTAGCTGCTGGCAGTTTTGCTGATAGATAACCTCTGGTGTTTCAGGACTTGGATGCTTCAATATTCCTGCACTTGAGAGCCTGGGAAGACTCTGCCTCCTTCCACTACACACGAAATTGTTAATTAGCTGATTATCCTAACACCTTAGCTAACGCTCTTATCTGAGAATACCTTCTGCTTACACTGGCATGATACGAGGGACAGTACCTTGCTCGTGGCTTCTCTCTGCCAAGACTTGATCCTTCAATCCTTCTCCTTCCAGACAAAGCAAAAATGATGGGGGGCAGGGGTAGAAATGATGAAAGATCTCCTTACTCTACAGTTTGTCAGCCCGAACCAACTCTATGGCTTTCCCTACTGATCATGACCAGATTATAACATCAATAGTATGCAAAAGAATTTCTGCAAAAGCCTTCGAAAACCTGTTTTTTCCCTCTCCTTTTTGGGGGAGGGGGCAATGGTCAGGAAGCACATCACTTCAATAGAGCAATCAGCGTTATTTTGATTATTTTCCACTTTTAATGTGATTCTCTTCCACTAATCTTTTCAAACCTGTTTCTACACACACACACACACACACACACATCTTTGTATACATATGCAAATATATGCACATACAGACAAATCTTGAACAGTAAACATTGAAGTTTTCTCAGTTTTCTCTTCAACTTTTGTTTCTTAGGAATGCCTAAGGCATTAAAACGGCATCAAAGAGGCAATAACATGGCATTTACCACATAAATACTAATTTAGGGGAAATAAAGAACTATTAAAGATCTATATTTGGAACCTTCAAGCTTTCACTTTATCAAGTTAATATGTAAGGACTTTAAAAGAATAATGTATGTTTTTATTGGGCAATCTAGCATTCATTTTGAAGAGAAAAATTTATTATCCTTAACATATCTACAACAAGTTTAGGTCAACTTTAGCTTGTCAAGGTCAGTTATTTGGTAAGTAGTGATCACTTCTTCCTTGAAAATCTTGCTTTTGATAAATAATCTCCAGGTAATAATTGTTACTTCCACTACTTTATAAAGACACTTTGAGTGTGGGGTCAAACTAACCTTTCACCAAATCAAAGCAGTGAACCAGATGCTTGGAATAAGGATGATAATTAAGCCATGGCCTTATAAGAACAAAGACTCATTTGAAGAAGGCATTTATATGCTGGATTTATTTCTTTTGTTCTTGTTTTGTTTTGCATCTCATGGTAATTTAATTCATAAGAGATTTGAGAATCATATTGATAATATTAATATGTGACAGCATATCAGCACTTCAGAAAATCTTCCTGTACCTTGGGGATCAATTTACCTTTGTTTCTAGTTTTGTGGTAAAGTTGAGTGTACTTGAATTTTCAATCTTCTCAAAAGATGGACAATAAATTCTACATAGGTTTCATGGATTTACAGATGATCTTTCATAGATGTTTCCCTATAAAGATATTAAAGAAAACAGAGTTGTGTAAGTTTGGATAGATATGATTAGGCCAAAATATAAAATTCCACAGGCTCACTGATTTATGTTAATAAAGCCAAGTTCTACTCATCATTTAATATTTCCGTATAATTTTTTTGTGCAAAAAAAAGAAAATACATTTTTTGTGATACATTCTCATTTCTACAAAGATACTTAGGGTCCTGCTTATATTATTTTATATTTCTTTTATAGAAAACAAAGCGTAGCATGTCAAAATGGTCTGAAAAACACAATTTCTCATATACTTCAAAGAAAGAACCTCCTCTCTAAAATATAACCTTAAGCATTAGAAATTTTCTGAACCAGACTGGCATTGCACACAGCAAATCCTAACAGACAAAAATAATCTTTATTTAATTATTCAACAAATAATTACCATGCACCTCCCATATGCCGTGCACAGTGTTATTTAATGTAAAGGTAGCAGTAGATATTCTATGCTGAATATGAAAACATCAATGAAAAGTCCAAACGAAATGTCCTTAGAACCATTTACAGAATGCGCAGAATGAGTAGCTCGCCAAGGAAGTTGAGAAATAATTAAAAAGAAAAGTAGAAGGAAAACAAATAATTCACTGTATAAAAAGTGTCCAGCAACTTCAGATATTGCCAGGAGGTCAAGTGAAAAGAATATTAATTTTTCTCTATTGGGGATAAGACAGGGTAGGGGAACTTGATTGAAAGCAATCTTACTGCAATAGTGAGGCGATTGTCAAGTCATTGCGGTTTGAGTGAGGTATAGAAGGAGACGGAGAAAGCCCCAGTGTTGAAAACTTGTGAGATGCTTTGAAGAGAAGAAAACTATGGTGGAGGCTAGAGAGCCAACAGATTGAGGGGGGTTAATGGGATAACTTGGTAACTTGATGTTTACATGCTAATGGGAAGGAGTCAGCAGGGAAAGCAAGAATGAAAATACAAGAATGGAGAAGAAATGGCATAAAACCGAGAAGTAACATTGCGTCCTTTGGCAAAGGAGAGTGAAAGAACAGTGTAGATGCTGATTAGTGTATTAGTCTGGTGGCAGAAGTACAGACTGATCTACTAAATGATTTCTATTCTAATGTGTAGACAATTCAATACTTACATCATTCTATGCTGTTATAAATATTAGTGAATGTAGGAGAAAAGGAAAGAGGGGATTTAAGGAGAGTTCAGGGAGATTTATGGAGACTTAACATGAAATATTTAAATTGCCATTTTAAAGAACAGGAGCAAGAAGTGAAGAAGGAATTGTGGAAAGATTACAAGTCGTGATTAAGGTTCCAGGTGAGGTTGGGTGCCATGAATCTTCAGAGTCACAAATCTACCTCATTTTGCAGGCATCTCCAGGAGTGCTTATTAGCCAGGTGTGTGTGTAGAAAGGTGGGCACACTTCTTCTTCTGGGCAGTGTGAGTATAAAAACAATAGAGGAAAGGAACTAGTAAAAAAAAATAAAAGTAAAAAAAAACAATGAGAGAATGTTTGAAATGATGAATGAGGAATCTTAGATGAGGAAGAAAGAGATCATGAGACGAAAAAGAGGAGAAATAGAGCGTTTGAGCAATAGGAGGACCACATGAAATTCGAAGGAAATGTATCTTGATATTAACTGAGATGAAGGAGCTGATATGTGATTTGGGAAAGGAATGTTTCAACTCAAGTTTTAATAGGTTGGGAGTTTCCAGGTGATGACAAGATTGAGGGTAGGAGAATATTGAGTAAAGATAAAAGTCACTAAAGGTGAAAAAAATACCACAAAACTGAAAAATTAGGGCACTGAGTCTAGAAGTCATTCCAAAGAAATTTAGATTGTTTCTCAGTGTGCAAAGCGCTCCAAATAAAGTGGAAAACCAAGAGAGGCATGATAACCCATCTGACAGAAGTGACGATCAAGGAAACACCCAACAAAATAATTGAATAACACTTTAAAGTGGATAGACAGAAAGGAGAAAGGAAGTATTTCATAACAGAAAGCGTGTGGGATCTGGAATCTGATAGGCCAGCATTTGTACCCAGCTCTACCGTTTACTAGTTCCGTGGAGTCATGCAGCTAAGCACGGGCTTTATCAGTAGTAATATGGGGATTCGCTTCACATACATTTGTTGAGCTATTTCTCTACGCCAGAGAATGGCTTAAATGGTAACATAACTATACCTTGTTCTTAAGATGGTTGCCAGGATGAAATAAGTGAATGGGTAGAATCAGATGTATAAATAAATATTGCTGCTGTCTCACTATGGCTCTCATTTCTAAGATCCCTTAAAAATTACGTTTCAGTGATAATAATAATAAGAAAAACAATAGTTTAGTACATGGTTTACTGCTGCCCTATGAAGACACTTCGAGGTTATTAGAATAATCCCAATATTTTTATCTTTGAATAAAGTATATATTTCTAACTCTGTTGGGCTGTTTTGACAATTGGATTGTTACCTACTCTTTGGAGGGTAACATGCCTTAGGATTTTGCTTAATTAAGTGATTTATTTGCAACTAATTAATTTGCAATTATGGCACTATATGGTTCTAGCATGTCAGTCTCTTTGTTACTGAAGCATAATATAATGAGTTCTACCCCATGATTTTTAAAAAATGAATAAATTAAATGAATAATTAAATATTGTTATATATTTTGTTAATATAAATTTCATCTCTAGATAAGTGCTTATATGCTCACAGAACTATAAAAGTTTAAAAATCATATATGAAATTCTCTGAATATTGAGTGGGTCTGAAATATTTATAAAAATGTTCTCTAATTACTTTGAAATTTAAAATAATCCATTGTTTATGTGGGAAAATATGCAGATTCTTAACATTTATTGAAATTAACAATTCAAATGGTTTCATCATCTATTTTGGAAACAATTATCATTGTGACGGTGACTATAATATTGCTAAATCCTACCTACATTCCCGTGGTATCTTGCAATGAAAAACTGGGCCAAAATGTTTAGATTTCTTCTGGGTGGATAGGTTGTCTTCTGAAAAAAAGAAAAACATAAAATACTAAAATACTTCTGAGGATAACCTGCTTCCTACTAAAGCAATTTTTAATTATTGTTAAATTCAAGCAACCTATCCATGCTTTCTAGGTTTAATTGGAGTTCTAAGAATTCCCTTTCAGTGTTGCAAGAAGTCCTTTCCATCATAATTGGTCCTGTGACCTCTGGTGGAGACCACCACTGTGTGGGGGCTCACACTTCCTTCCCCGACCAAGCACCAGTAGGTCTTTTGATCGCTTGGGGCAGATGGCTGGGAATCGCAGGTGGTGATGGAGGGAACGGAGGGAGGCCGTGGAATGTATAATCAACTCTCCTTTTCTTCTTCTAACCGGTACACCTTTCCACACTTGTTCAGAAACTATTTCCTCAAATGTGGACACTGTGCAGCTACCGTGAGAATAGATGATCTCACGGTGGGTATGTTCCCCTTAATTATTCTCGAATTTCTTTTCTAAATCACCCACTTTAGGTTTCCTAAGAGTGACAAAATTCAGAGTGTGGATTAGCATTTTAATTTTCCTAAAGAGCATTGGCAGTTTAACACTTGGATTCATAATGCTCCTCCTTCTTGCAAAGAGCCTGTTTTTAAACCTAACATCAATCTATGAAACATAACAAGCAGGATTATACAAAAACACACATGCAGAACATTTTCCTCATAACACATGAGTGGCTCTCAGAGCAGACAAGAACCCATAGGGTATTCACTGCTATGACTCACTTGTCTCTTCAAAATCCCGTCTCTGTTCTACACGTCCAATTTTAGACCCCACTGCTTCCCAGCATGAGCCGAGATAGAGCCACTCGCTCCTTTTAAATATATACTACGCTCACTTTCCACTTGAAGCTCTTTTTTGTACTATTGCCCCAAATTTATGGGACTACATTTCCCTTCCCACTCTCTTTTCATATCTTACCTATTCTTTTTTTAAATTTCATTTTTATTGAGGTATAACTGACAAAAAATTTAAGATATTTTAAGTGTACTTCGTGGTCCTTGATATTGTGAAAGGACACTCCCCATCACGTTATAAACACATCCATCATCACACAAATTTTCTGCTTTTCTTCCAGTGAGAATGTTTCCGTTATACTGTCTTAGCAACTTTAATTACACAATACAACTAGAGTCACCGCTTTTTACATTACATCCTCAGACCTTCATTTTATAGCTGAAAGTTTATACCCTTTTACCAACCTCTCCCTATCCTCTACCCTCCAGCCCCTGATAACTACTTTTCTGCTCTCTGTTTCTATGAGTTTGGCTTTTTTTTTTTTTTAAGATTTTATTTATTTATTCGAGAGAGAGAGAGAGAGAGAATGAGCGGGGAAAGGGACAGAGGGAGAGGGAGAAATGGGCTCCCCGCTGAGCAGGGAGGCAGAGATGGGACTGGATCCCAGAGACCCTGGGGTCATGACCCAAGCTGAAGGCCGCTGCTTAACTGACTGAGCTACCCAGATGCCCCAGGATTTCTTTTTCTCGTGGCTCATTTCCCATAATATTCCACTGCATACCTATGCTACATCTTCTTTTACCCGTTCATTCACTGAGGAGCACGCAGGCCGTTTGCATATCTTGGCTATTTTTAAAGAGCTGGTTGAAGGTACCACTTCCACCAATGCTTTGAGGATCTTTCCCGCCGGGATCTCCCATTGTTTCTTAAGTATCCGTTTCACCAACTAGACACTATTTTTTTTTTTTCCAGTAGTAGTAAGAACTATTATTTGCCACCACAAAGGGAATCCTCCGTGAACTCAGAGTTTAGGCATAAAATATGCTCTCAGTTTTAAGAAGGGGTTGGCTATTTCTACCCCTGCATTCTTATTTCCAACACAGCTTTCAGGGGTGAGATGCATTCTTTCAAGCCTTTACCTCTCTTTTCCTCCACGGTAAGGAGATCAAAGAGAGGTGCAGTTCTAAATAAGTCTTGGCATGCCAAATGTGAGGTCCCACTTTTATTAAGAAGAAATTCTGCATTTAAGGATGGTGCTGTTCTGGGGCGCCTGGGTGGCTCAGTTGTGAAGCGTCTACTTTTGGCTCAGGGCCTGATCCCGGAGTCCTGGGATCGAGCCCCACATCAGGCTCCTCTGCTGGGAGCCTGCTTCTTCCTCTCCCAGTCCCCCTGCCTGTGTTCCGTCTCTGGCTGGCTGTCTCTCTCTGTCAAATAAATAAATAAAATCTTTTTTTTTTTTTTTTAAAGGATGGTACTGTTCTGTGAGTGGACTCATTTCCATTGTCTGTAGCAAAGAATGTGAAATATTCTGCCTTCCCTGGACAAATTTAAGCCATATGTTACCATTTTGTCTGCTGGTCATAGAGGCAGAGGCTTCTATCTTCCGTGATGCAAGCAGTCCTGGACGGTGCCTGGTCCCACTGCCCTGATCCATCAGTTCCAGCTCTTCACCAGTGATCCTTGCTTAGGTAAGTTGAAGTCTGCTTCCGAGGGAGCAGGGTAGAATGTGAAAGGGAAAAACAGACAACTCACCTGGGTTTCCAAGTGTCAGCTCATATTCAACCTCAAAAGTCAGAGAACCTCAAAGTTCAGTGAATGTCATTAGGTCTTCATACAGTTATGAACGAATGAATACTTTCTTTCCATATTGTTCTTTTTGCACAGATACCTCTTCAGAGAACTCTGAAAAGGAAGAGGAGGAAATTGTAGGGTACAAGCAACAGTCGTATTCCAAAGGGGATAACACCCTCACTTCTTAAAATTCCAAGTTTAAATATTAAAATGAAAAGGGTTTAAAATACTTTCTACAAGTTATTTTGAATTAAAAACTCATTCAAGCCATAGAGACAACCACTATGGTAAAGATAAAGATGAAACAATGCTTCAATACCTACATTCAGACAAGGAAAAGAGCTCAATTAGGAATTTTTAGGGGCACCTGGGTGGCTCAGTCAGTTAAGCATTCAACTCTTGATTTCCGCTCAGGTCGTGATCTCAGGGTCGTGAGATTGAGCCCCACATTGAGCTCTATACTGGGTATGGAACCTGCTTAAGATTCTCTTTCTCCCTCTCCGTTTTCCCCTCCCCTCCCCCTAATCCCCCACTTTTGTTCTCGCTCTCTCTCTCAGAAAAAAAAAGTTTAAAAAAAAAGAATTTTTATGATTTTCTGCTTTTATTGACCCCATTACCTTGATTTCTTTTCTGTTTTTCCTATTTTATATCAAAATATTAGATACACGTGGTGGAAAAAAATTATGTTTGTAATGAAAAGTTTCTCCTTTCAAATATCGTCCTACATCCAGTCTAGTGCCCTGTATAAACACTACTTACATGTTATTATTCTTTTTTAATTTAGAGGTGCATAAGGTTATAGCTTTAAAAACATTATTATAGCAATGATTGTGGATTTAACTATTGTGTTTTCTAAGGAAAAAATATTTAACTTCTAGTTCACCCAATTAATAGTCTTCATTGATTTCACATTTTTGACAAGTGTGTTATCATTATACTATGATATGATTTTTAAATGTTTTATTGATTACTATTGTAACAATACATAATAGTCTTAAAATTCAGTTTCTTTTTCCATGAAGTTTATACAACTCTTTTAAGTTGAAGATACCTGAGCAATGCGAAGATTGTCTGTCATTTTTTTAGTCAATAAATATTTATTGAGTATTTACCATATTCCAGAAATAGCTTTAGGCAGAGGGCTCAGCAGAGAACAAAATAGGTAAACAAAGAAACAAAAATGCCCCTGTCCTCAAGGGCTTACATTCTAATATAATAGCTCCAAATTTCATTGTCGTGAACACTGAATGCCTGACAATATTTCTAGCACCAAGTCAAATACAGTCTCTTTTCCTATTCCCCATCAATTGCTCAAAAATTTGCTTTACTCCAATTTATTAAATACTAATTTTTTCTTTGATTTTTTGTTTTTGTAGAAGTGTCTATTTTTTATTGATGGTAGAAGAGTAATGCGGCTTCAACCTATACTAAATTTAGCTACCTCACAATCACACTTCATATGAAATGAAAGTCCTCTCCCCTCTCAGCTGCTTTTAGAGCATCTTTCTAAGGATGAACTCATTATTGTGCAGGACTGTTGCTCAGATATCATATTTTTAGAGTCAGTGTTTTCAGAATTCTCATATATTTAGAGTCAGTTTTTCCTGATTCTCCCATATGTGTCCTTTGGAAAACTAAATAGGCCTTTTGTCAGCTTTTTAAAACATATGAAACATAAAATATATGTTAACACAAAATACATGTTAGATATTATAGATAGATGTCAAATTACTTGATGAAAAGATGAATGTAATATGTTATTTAGCAATTATATATATATGTACACACATATATAATTTGCCCAAGACATACCTTTTCATTAGAATTATGCATGTTTAATTAGAACATATAGGTGGGTTTACATGATTTCACTATTCACACTTTAATTGAAGTAATTTCACGTACTTTATATTAATGGGGTTTTTTTGGTTGTTGTTGTTAACATCCTGTACATGATTTTCGTTCAGCATGAGCTAGTTGTTCATGGAAATTCGGATTTGGCCATAGTGGTAGTGTTATTGTAGCAGGAAACAAAAGAAGCAATAAAGAAATGGCACATATCAGGGGTGCCTGGGTGGCACAGTGGTTAAGCGTCTGCCTTCGGCTCAGGGCGTGATCCTGGCGTTGTGGGATCGAGCCCCACATCAGGCTCTTCCGCTATGAGCCTGCTTCTTTCTCTCCCACTCCCCCTGCTTGTGTTCCCTCTCTCGCTGGCTGTCTCTCTGTCAAATAAATAAATAAAATCTTAAAAAAAAAAAAAAAAGAAATGGCACATATCTTCACGACAGGAGGTAGTTTTGCCACCCGCAGTAAGTTGCTCAGGAAGTGAGGCTCCTAAGCTTCCACAGACACTGGGAGATACGGGGGCCATCTTCCTTCATGTTTACATTTCAAAGAGATGGCTCTCGGGTCCTAGAGAAAGACATTTCTTGGCCATAAACCTAACAAAAGGACAATCTAGTTTTTTGGTGTTTTTTTAGATTTTATTTATTTATTTGACAGAGAGAGAGACAGCCAGCGAGAGAGGGAACACAAGCAGGGGGAGTGGGAGAGGAAGAAGCAGGCTCCCAGCAGAGGAGCCTGATGCGGGGCTTGATTCCAGAACGCTGGGATCACGCCCTGAGCCGAAGGCAGACGCTTAACAACTGAGCCATCCAGGCGCCCCAAGGACAATCTAGTTTTTAACCGGACATGCAGCAATTTCACAGAGAGAAGAAAGTACTAACAGGTGTTCTACAGTACCTGCTCTAAGAAAAAGGAGGGGGTTGTCTCTTTCCTTATTTTCAAGTGAGAGAAGTGAGCCTCTTATTTTAAATTCTTACTTGTCCTTATAACATTTATATGAATTGTCTGTTTGTATATTGTCTTAAAGAGGCCTCTCAAAATTGTATAAACTTGAGGCAACTTGCAACCCGGATCTATCCTCAAGATTGTCCCATTACTTCATTTTCTTAAATGGGTAGAAGAACAGTCCAAGTGATCACAGAGAGTATCTTTTAATAAGTGATGAGACAAGAAACATAGTTTCCTTCTGTTTTTATCTCTTTACTAAAATAAAGCCTCCAGCAAAAGACAATGTTGATTTTATAAAACAGTGACTAAAATGTTAGGTATATGTGTTTTCAGGAAAAGAGAAAAATCTTAACTATAAGGTTGATTCCAGGATGTGCGAAAGTCAGAAGAAAGAAAATAAATGGTGTAAATACTAGGGGAAGTAAAGCACTGATTAGAAATGAGAAGCCTTGTAAATGAAAATGGGAGGTTTAATGATTTTTGCCTTAGTTGCTAAACCCCTTATAATGCATGTCATTAGAAAACGATTTAAATATCTGGTGAAGACACACAAGGGGGCAAATTCCAAAGGTGGTTTTGGACCCTTATTAAAAATGCAGGGAAATCGTAGCTCCACATTACAATAGTAATTAACTGTGGTTAAAGGCACCCTGAAGAGATGCAATTACCTTTAAAATAATTCTGCAATTTAAGATGTATATTTAATGCATTTATTTTTCAGTTAATTGATAATTTGCCAGTTTAATTAACGTGAAATCCCCCACTACAAAACATAGTGAACATTCTTCATTCATTTGGGAATATTTATATTGCTATTTCTTGCAAATAATACCTAAGATGACCATCTTCCTTGGTACAGCTAAATATTATATTCTTAGAAAGTAGATGAGAATAAAGCAGACAGGGCATGTTCGTTTATTGAGTCATTTAAATTTATGATAGTTCATAAGAACAATAATAATTCTCTTTGAAACAAAATAATTATTTCCACATTTTTAAAATAAATTGACTGTAGTTATTTTATAATGGGTTGGAAAGTCAGGAAATAGAAATTTATAACAAATACTAAACATAGTTATATTTCTAAGTGGCTTACCCCAGGCCCTATTAACAGATTAGAAACATTTCATGATTGTTTAATGGAGGGTGGATTTCTATTAATCAAATCCTGCTTTATACCAATTCCCATCATTAAAAGAGAGACTCGTTTTGTCAAAAGTAAAAATTGCTGCTGGAAAATTTAAATGATAAAATTAAGGGTAGAAAATTTAAATATGCATTAGAGAGAAAATGATAATTATAAATTTAAAAATCTTAATAGCAAAGCCATTTACAAAATAAATCTCAGGGTAAGCACATGCTTCAATATTTGAATTATTTACAGCAGGATTACTTGTTTTCACTGATTTGAAAATTGTAGAGCATGTAATCCCTAGCACTTCATCTACTTGGTTAAGTTTTTCACTTGCCTCAAATGGTTTTATTACTTCTACCTTTGTACCTTGAGTGATAATACTGCTATTTCTCTCTCCTCCTCTGTCACTTGAACTTACTGACCTCTTTTGAAACATTTTCACCTCATAATATCCACAGAATCTGTCACAGTATTATTTACGAGAAAGTCCTAAAACAGAGTACAAACCATTTCAATTATTTGACAGTGGAGGGGAAGTTGAAGGCTCATGTTTACTGAATCACATAGGAGAGCAGTGTGGTCTGAAGCCTATGACAATATTAAAGAGACTATCAAAGACTGTTAAAAGAACTATAATCTCTCGGTTTAAAGAGATAATTATTTAACATAAGCATCTGATTTAATTGTCTAATTACTTAATATAGTTGTTTGTTTGCTTGTTTGTTTTTTTTTTAATCCAGCATCTCAGTTTCATAGGCTGATGGAACCTGAGAGGTTCTGCGTTGCAAACCTTATTCTCTACTCCTTCCAAAGTCTCTGAGAGTGGCAAGACATTCTTTTAAAAATTATTTTTTTGTAGCTATTGTCAAGGCAAGCACAACAGAGGAAGGAGCTTTAGGGAATAAAAACATGGTTATTTAGTGAAAGTCTACTTAGTCACTGGTGACACCCACTCACCAATTCAATGTCAATTCTCAAGTTCAGAGATAAATGGAAGGAGGTTCCAAACACAATCTGAGCAGGTTTTTGTGAAATTAAACGAATTGTAAGATGTATATGGGAGTTCAACTAGTCAAAAAGAGTCAAGACCTATTACAGAAGAAAGAAGTGAACAGACCTTTATCTATCAAATATTACAAAATATTAGAAAACTTTAGTCATATTTGTTATGTTGGCCCAGAAAGAGAAGGTCAACAAAATAGAATAAAGAGACGGTGAAAACAGGTTTACAGATATATGGACCCTAGACTTACAATAAACTTTTCTTTACAGTGCAAAGGAAAATGAATAAACCAATAAAGGAGAATAACTCCATGACATTTGTGTAGTGAAAAATGTTTTAAACTGACAAAAGAAGCAGAAACTATAGAGAAAATAATTGATAAATTTGAATGCATTGAAATTAAGAACTTCTGCTCATACAGAAGAGCTATTAAGAGAATGGAAACTTAGCCACTGGGAGACTGAATGAGTTGACATTTCCAACAACTGACAACGGGCTCATATCCAAACTATATACAGAACCCCCCAAGAATCAATAAATGGAAGATATTCAAACCAATAGGTAAAAAACAACTTAAGTACACACATTAAAGAAATGAAAATGCAGAAGACCTGTAAACATTTAGAAATGGGTCACCCCTCATTTGCATTAAAAATAAATAAGAATAAAATCACAGTGATATGCAATTCTATCCCCACAAGTATGACTACTACTGAAAAGTCTAATTGTTGACAAGTTTGTCAAGCAATATAAATTCTCATACACTATTGTAGAGGAGTGTTAATTGGTGACATTCACTCTGGAAAAGAATTTGGCATTAACTGTTGACAAAAACTCTCTCTTTGACCAAATTTTAGTCAGGCTCCTTTGAGCAGAGTTCAGGATTAGTCCTGGAACTTGACCTGCAGGTATCCTGTTAAGTAATTTTTTTGTGAGATTCTCCCCACCCATGATACATGACCACCCTTGATACCTGATCAAGTTCTTCATTCTCCACTCTTCATGTTTAAGTCCCTGGTCTGCCTTTACCACGAATCCTGGTAGGTCAGTTTAGCAAAAATTCCCTTATGCCTGATGCTTCCTATTACCAATTTTTCATACACTGATCCCCTCATTCTGCTTCTTGGTTATAAATGCCCACATGTCCCTGTTGTATTTAGAATTAAGCTCTATTCCCTATGTAATAGAGTTGACTCCTATTACAGTCTTCTTAGGTAAACCCTTCCTGTTTTAACAAGTATCATGGTGATTTTTCTTTAACATTGGTCAGGTAAATGATCTTCATACCCTGTGACCTGGCCATTCCTTTTTAGCTATATACCTTACAGAAATGAGTTCTTAAATGTTCCAAGATACTAATACCCAGGAACACTCATATAACCATTGTTTATGAGTACTCCAAATAGAAAACCACTCAAATATTCATTAAGCATAGAATAAAGAAATGCAATTTTTTTCAAATAATAAAAAGTAAAAATAAACATCAACTGCAAGGGACGCCATGGATGAATCTTGGAAAATAATATTGAACAAGAGAGGTAAATAGAAAAGAATGTTTTCTGCAAAAATAAATTCAAATAAAGTTTAAAAACAAGTAAAACTAAACCATGCATATATAAGCTTACATACTGTGATGGTCCTTTTGTATGTCAAATTGCTTAGGCAATAGTTTCCAGTTATTCATTCAAACACTAAGTATTTTATAGATGTCATTAAATCCATAATCAATTGATTTTTCAGTAAGAGAGATTATCCTGGACAATCTGAGTGCCCTGACTCAATCGGTTGCAGTTTTAAGGACAGAACTGAGATTTCCCTGATGAAGAAGAAATTATACCTGTAACTCACAGTTTCAGCTCATCCGTATCCCCTTCCTAATGGCTCACCCTATAGATTTTAGACTTGCCTACTTACCTCCCACAATTGCATAAGCCAATTTCTTGCAATTAATCTCTTAATTCATATCTTATACTGGTTCTGTTTCTCTGTTTGAACCCTGACTACTGCATACATATACTATGCAGGCATAATTAGATAATGAAACTAAAAGAAGATCACAGAATTGATAACATTAAAGGCTGGATATGAGATTATTGTGATCCACAAGATATTTATAGAGGCATCTCAGTGCTGGAAATTTTTTTTTTTTTACTTTAGTAGTGGTAACAAGTTTTCATTATAATAATTTATTAATCTGTTTTATCCATTTTTCTAAGTTTCCAGTCTTAAAAAGTTTCAAAATTCCAACTTTTGTGTGCCTATTTATGCTTATATTATATGGGAATCTATATATATTTCTCATTTAATTTACTATTGGACAATGTTCTGTGGGATAATATTTTACTATTTTTTCCCTAGATTTTTAAGTGTTTTCTATAGGGTACATTATAGTGCTCCCCCCCATCATACAAACTAATCACTACATTATAAATACATGCTGTGAGACTGAGCTATTACATCTCTATGATGTGTATGGAATTTGGTTAGTGAATATTCTGTTTCAATGTTCTAAGGTGTAGTGACCAGCTTGTCAGATTTGTTTGTTGTATTTATCATTTTAAGAGATATATAAGCTTTGCCTAGAGGAAAATAAGTTTTCGAATTAAAAAAAAAAAAAGAAGCTATTCTGACTTTTAGCGCCCCACATCCTACAAAGCTGTTCTGGATTTGAGTATTCTTTGAAGTTAACATTTAGTCCTGTCATATGGTGTATCCTGGGGAAGAGGGGAGGGGATACCCTGAAAATGGTAAGCATAGAGATTTTTAAAACTCATTTGAAGTTTAAAAAATATTTAAAATAGTTCCAAAATACACTTCTTTGTATAAAGTGTATTTTGAAATAATTAATAATAAACAATAAAATATAGAATATAGATTTGTATGTTGCTTTTAACATATAGGAATACTCTCACAAATATTCAAAATAGTCTATAACAGAATGTCGTTTTAAAGATTCCAAAATTCACTCACTATACACCAAAAATAATGTTTATATTAATTTATTATTAGAACTAACATATTTAGTAACATTTATACTCAGATTCCAAACATTCAGGAAATCATTCAAATTCCAGGTGTATATCTCACATCTATCACTAGATTCTTAGTGTCATACTGTCAAATTCAGAGAGGCAGTCCTTGAATTAAATACTCCAGTTCAAGCTTTAGCATAGGGATGAACGTTGATCTAACTTGACAGTTCTCTAGAAATAATCATTCTGACATGTCAAAGATGGTACATGTCCAGATCTCTACATTATTCAAAAATGATGAGATCTAGGGAAAGGAAAAGAAATGACACAAAGGCCTACATTCAAGAATTAAATACTTCAAAGGCAAAGAAATGGTATAATTCATATAGGGTTGGGTTGGCCTTAGAAGATGAGAATATAGCAGTATACCTCATTACACCTATTCAATCTTTTTCTCAACCTTTTCCCATATTCAATGAACTTTACAAATTTGAGAAATTATGGGAGAAGGTGGACAAGACAAACTTTTGACATTTAACTTCTATAGTCGGTGATCTTTTGATGTGATTTGTTGGTAATTAGCAAATAAGCAATGGTACAAATAGATTAGAATGCTAATCATCTTGTATCTAAAGTTTTGACATAATAGTCCTTTTTTAAGAATCTTGTCTTTGTGATTTGGTCCAAGATATTTTCAGGAACTACTGATTATGTTCTATTGTCTACCTGCCTTGTTTCATTGATTATTTATGTCACAGATTGATTGGGTATTTCCCCCATTTCTCCCCATTTATAACAGCAATGACTAAATACATTTGGGACTTTATGCCATAAAATATCAGGTCTAAGGTTTTTATTTCTATTCACAAATGGAATTAATGATTTCTCCGACTCTACCGTTTGAATTAAGACCTTATCGGCAAGGATCACCTCTAGAGTTGACATGGTAGTTCAGATTCCTTTGCCCAACTGAGGCTTAGATCTCTGTGACGAGTCCACCAGAACGACACTGCAGTCAGCCTATGAATAACAAACTAGCTGAGCTGAGTCAGCTGGGTCATCTATTGCTCTCTGCTCACAGAGGAGAGCTGGAAGTGATAGATAGCTCCATTAACTCTGCCTGACTAATGCACACTTGGGGAACACCAAATTGGGAACATTTTTTTTATCTTTCTGAGACAAACTGCAGGGATGCAGTTGGTTCATTCTCTACTTGTAATAAGGACGGTATTTGGGAAAATGAAGAATAGCAACAGAAAGCAATAAAAATAATATTTTATATCATGGAAGAGTATTTGATTTTTAATGAACATACTTCAGGTCAGACTATCAAAATATGTTCTCAGCATTATTTATAAATACCTGGGAAAACTTTGACATTCAATGCCTCAATTTAAACATTAAATAGTTTTAGCTTAAGTAGAATGGCAATTCTCATAATATTAATATGTATAGACCTGGCATATTATAGGTCCCATTTTATAATGGTGCAATATGTATTTGAGGTTGTTATATAGGTCAGGGAATAAAGAAAAGTTTAGGACAGAATCACAATTGCTTCCCAATTTCTATGATTATACATACAAAGGTATCATCATCTCTTTTTTAGGTTCAAAGAGAAAAATTAAAAGTTGAAGATTAGATATGCTAATTCTGCAAATTTTTATAATGGTTTTATTAGAGACCGGCGTTAATAAATAGGTTAGTGAGAGCACAAGGCAATGCTGCTTTCCTATCATTTGCCAGTCGGAAATGAGTTATTTACAAGAGTCAGATACCAGAAATTGACAAGATTTCTGTGTGGCAACTCCTTCTTTTATTCACATCACCAGCTCTATGTAAGTTATTTAAATTACTTTACTAATTAAAAATGGTAATGGAAAATAAATCAAAGTACAAGGCACTTGTAAAAACGAAGGGAAAAAAGGAGTCATTTCAAATTCAGTGTTGTTCTATTAGATGTCATTGAAATGATAATAAACAATGAACATTTTCTGAAGGATTTACAATAACCCTATCTCATCTTCCCTAATATATCATTTCCCTTACATTCCCAACCTACTCTCCTTTATTAAAAAAAAAATCATTTTTTTCTTAATGGATTTGAGGACCTATTTAAGGCACTGAGAATTCTAAGATGAATATTTTCATCATCTCTGACCTTAAGGGAGGGAAAAAGAAGGAAATATAAATTAAAAATTTCAAAATAATATTCATTCAACAGATGGAATTGATTACCTAATATATTTCAAGCACTATGCTTGGCCTTTGCACTTGATAGAGAATAAAGGTAGAGATATTCTTTTTTTCAAGATTTTATTTATTTGTTTGAGAGAGGAGAGAAAGAGCAAGCACAATCAGGGGCAGGGAGCCTGATGCCAAGCTTGATCCTAGGACCCTGGGATCATGACTTGAGCTGAAGGCAGGCACTTAACCGACCAACCGAGTTACCAAGATGCCCAAAAGGTAGATATATTCTATGGCTTCATGGAGTTTAGGGTATATAGAAAGAAACAGACCTAAATTAAATGATGACACAGAAAAATATAAAATATCCAAGGGAGAAGAGCCTTGAGAAAAGGAAATATATAGTAGCCCTTCTTATCTACTGGAGATACATTCCAAGACCCCCAGTGGATGCCTGAAAGCGCAAATAGTACTGAACCCTGTATATACTGTGCTTTTTTCCCCGTAAGTACAAACCTATGATAAAGTTTAATTTATAAATTAGGCATGGTAAGAGATTAACAACAATAACTAATAATAAAATAGAACAGTTATAACAATATACTGTAATAACAGTTATGTGAATATGGTCTCTCTTTCAAAATATCTTCTGGTACTGTATTCACCTTTCTTGTGATGTAAGATAATAAAATGCCTACGTTGTGAGATGATGAAGTGAGGTGAATGTCATAGACGTTGTTACATAGTGTTAAGCTACCACCGACCTTCTGGCAATAAGTCAGAAGGAGGATCATCTGCTTCCAGACCATGGTTGACCACAGATAACTGAAACCAGGGAAAACAAAACCATGGGTAAGTGGGGGATGACTATAATGCCAAGGGGACTTACAACTCTGAGTAAAGATGGGCTTTCATGAAGACAAAGCCATTGAAATGCTATGTGTAGGATGAATGGGGATTTACTGAATGCAGTGTGGAAGAAGGATGTTCCAGGCAAAAGAAACAGCATGTGGTAAAAGGAGACATGGCACATATGATGAAAAGAGAGATTCCAGTGTGACCAGAGCTCTGACAAATTGGAGGAGAGTGGTACAAAACAAGGATGGAGAAATCAGGATCAGACAGCTCAAATAATAGTGTTGTGCACTTATAAACTGGTTCAGAAGGTAGATTATATATTAAATGTTCTTGCCACACATGCACACATGTGCACACACATGTATACACACGCACAAAGGGACACAGATAATCTTTTGAAGATGATGAATGTGTTTATTACCTTGATTGTGGTGATGGTATGAGTGTAAACATATGTCCAATTTCAACAAGATGTATATATCAAGTATGTACAGTTTTTAAATACTAAATATACCTCCATAAAGCTAGGAGAAACAAAAGACAAGGTAGCTAAAAAAAGAAAAGAAAAGAAACCCAGCTCAGACAAGACAGAATATTGGGTTTTTTCCTGGCTCATAAAAAGAAAGATTTTAAGTATGGACTAACATGATTGGATTAGCAGGTTTTACAAAATATTATTGCATCTGAAGTGTGGAGATAAGATTAAAAAAAAAAAAAAAGACCAATGAAAGTAGAAGTAGTCCAGGGATGCCTGGGTGGCTCAGTCGGTTGAGCGTCCCATCTTTGGTTTTGACTCAGGTCATGACCTCATGGGTTGTGGGATCAAGCGCAGTATCAGATTCTGCGCTCAGTGGGGCGTCTGCTTGAGGAATCCCCCCCACCCCTCACCCCTCTAATAAATAAATAAATCTTAAGAAAAAAGAAAGTAGTCCAAATGGAAAAGGATGGTAGATTAAATTACTGGATGGGAAGGAGCTGGAGGGAAGCAAATGAATTAAGAGATATTTATGATGTAAATATCATAAGACTGGTGTAGATTAAAATAGGGGGGGACCAAGAAAGGGAGAAATCAAAGTTAACTTTCAAAAAAAACCCAGGCAAATTCTTAAACAATGAAATTTGACGAGCTTTTGGGTTGGTGAATACATCCAAATGCTGGGAAGGTGGCACACTCCAGTTCCAAAGAGGGGGAGGGTCTTGCACTCAGGACCCATCACGACCCTTCTGGAGCTCACCCTATGTGCCTCTCCGTCTGTCCATCAGTATCTTTTATAATAAACTTGGTAAACGTGAAAAGTTAGCTTTCAAGTTTCTTTTTTTTAAAGATTTATTTATTTAACAGAGAGAGACAGCCAGCGAGAGAGGGAACACAAGCAGGGCAAGTGGGAGAGGAAGAAGCAGGCTCCCAGCGGAGGAGCCCGATGCGGCCCTTGATACCAGAACCCTGGGATCACGCCTTGGGCCAAAGGCAGACGCTCGATGACTGAGCCACCCAGGCACGCCTGCTTTCAAGTTTCTGACCTATGAAATGAAATGAACAGTAGCTCTCTTCATTAAGATAAAAATAATTGGAGGGAAGCCATGATAGGGAGGCTGACAAGGAAAAGGGAGATTATTGGTTACTTTTTGGACTTGTTTGGTTTGTGGTACTTTTGAAATATACAAGTGGAAATGTCAGGGAGGTAGTTGGTTATCTCATAGGTTAGACCTGGGGCAATGTGTTAAATAACATACAGGGCATTGAAGAAATCACTATAGGATTTAGAAGAGAGTCCTGGACAGAATTTTGGGTATTTCCAATATCTGACGGCTGCATACAAAGTATAAACCTATAAAAGAGATCAGGAATTTGTTGCCAAAAAAGACATTAGAAGAATAAGAAGAGTATGATATCATAGTCATAGAAGCCTATGGGAAGGGGATCTTTAAAGATAAAGGAATGTTGAAAAATATTGAACAGTTTTCAGAGGTCAAATTATATGATGATGAAAATATATATGTGAGCATAGTGACTGGCACACAGCATATTTAACGGATGATAAGAATGATCAAGGTAAAAGGAAAAGCTGAATTCAAAGGAGAAAAAGAATTAAGCCAATAGCATGGGGTTCCTGAGACCAGATAGACCTGAGGTGCACGTGCAGATTGACCATATAGAGGTCAAAGGACAGATCTTCAATTTTTCAAAAAGCAGGTAGAAGAAGTTGGGTGTGTTTGTAGATAGGTTGTTTTATCCAGTAGCAGGAAATTTAGAGCCCTGGAATTGGATAACATCTGATTTCTCTGTGAAATACGTGTCAAGTTATCTTTGGGGAGGAAGTAGAAGTTGAAGAATATTTATTTGTTTGAAGGGAAGCAGGGAGATTCACAGGTTTGAATTGGATGAGGAATATTTTGCATCGCAGAGCGTGGAAGAGGAATGAATGAATGAATGTAATGAACGTAGTAATGAGATGAGGTTGACCAAAGGATTATGAAAGCGTAGTTAAGGGACACAGTGAACTCAGCTAAAAATTAGTGAAAGTCTCATTAAATGATTTATGAGCTGAGTCTAGAAAGACAAATAGGAGATTATCGGGGAACGGAGAAACGTTATTAGCAAAGGAAGTCTCATTTAGAGAAGCAGGCACAAGTGTGCCTTCAAGAATTTCAGTGTGGCTCAAGTCAGCTGTGTGTCAGAAGGGTTTGGCCATTGCTTACGTGGCTTCTCTGTGGTTGTGTCAGGTGTCTGATGGTGGTGGCTCTTTTCTCCCCTGCCAAAGCTGCCCCAGCAAAGACCCAAATTTAGCTGAGACAATCAGTGAGGAAAATGCAGTTACCACGCTTTTCTTGCAGGTTGAGTAACTTACCCTCATTCCAAAAGACAAATGAAGTCAGTTACTCTTTCAGAACAGTTGATAAACGAACCGGGCTTTCTCATGGCTGTTCACGACAATCAACTCAACATGAAAAGAAAATACGTGTATTCTTTTCTATCACTTTTTGTTATTCTCATTTTTACTACTGTGGGTATCGTGAGTGATGACTTCTGAGGAGGTAAAAAAAACGCAATCTATTTTAGCACTGCAATTAATGGCATTAGAAAATGGATATTAATTACTAAAGTGAATTATACTAATAATAAGCTAATATTTTCATATTTAATATCCAATGAAAGGATTAATGGCTATTGTTTAATTCATTTTTTGCTATTAAGCTTAATGTTTTTATGTCAATTTTTATTACTGTGTTTATTATTCTTAGGAGTTCTAATACATCAACAATGCGTTTATGGGTATGTTCCAGAGCGTATATGTTCTGACGATTTGAAATAAATGATTTTGAAAACATAATTCAGTGCTATCATTATTCACAGCGTAAGTGCTTTGTTGTATTCCATGTTTACAGATATGTATCATGTTGACACTGTGTGTGTTCAAACACTGAATTGCATAATGATACAAAATCTGAAATGGCATTAACACTCTATCAAACTTTTGATGCAAGACTAATAATGAAATAAGGTTTTACTATATTCGCAGCCATAACATTTGAAATTACTAAAACCGTATAAGTCCTGGCTATTTAAGAGATCATTTCTGTCTTCTTTTAATTTACTAAGGTACTTGATTTTTCTGCTGAGTTTGTTCTTTCAATATGTTAGCATATATCTTATTTAAGTGCATCTTCTATGGAGCACATATTACTATCTAAATACATATATTGTTTGAACTTTTTTTTTGTCTCTTTCCTTGTTTGGTGCTCAGCGTCGACTAGACATTAAAGAGTCTGGCTCAAAGTAGTTACTTCATGAATACGTATGGTTAAATGTGTAATTTGCGAATGGCTTTTAATAACCTTAAGAGAGATTTCAAATTTTTCATTTTAAATTATTTTATGTTGCCTTCCTCACAGCACTGCATTTTAGACAGGTTCTTTTTCAAAGTATTTTTTCCATTAAAGCCAAAAAACAACACTTAATTTTTAAATAATAAGCAAATGTAATTGTTATGTACATCATCTGGAACATTTGGCTAAACATAAAGGACTACATAAAATTGGCTTAAATCATAAGAACACTTATTGTTTACTTAATTTCCAAAGTCTACGCCTAGTTGTTGATTTGATGACCGAGAGAAACCACCAATTTCCCAGAATCCCTCATCACCCACTAAGTATCATGAGTACGTGGGCAATGCCTTTCTCACAATTGCAAGATAGTTACTGCAGCTGGCAGCATCTTTCCCACTCTTCTCTCTTTCAACAAGGGGACCAGCAGCAAATAGGAGGGAAGGAAGGAAAGAAGGAAGGAAGGAGGAAGGAAGGAAGGAAGGAAGGAAGGAAGGAAGGAAGGAAGGAAGGAAAGAAGGAAGGAAGGAAGGAAAAAAGGAAAAAGAAAGAAGGAAGGAAGGGAGGAAGAGAAAAAGATTTTTCTTTGTGTAGTTTTGGAATGGGTCAGTATAATAAGAATAAATTTAGTTTTTATGGTATTTATTCATGGAGTACCTATGATGTACCTCAAAATGTAGTTTCTTGGTTTCTTACTAATCAACTTGTTTCATTCCATTTCATATACTTCAGGGGTTCAATTTTCTTTCCTTTTTTTTTTCTCTCTCTCTCTCTCCCCCCGCTCAGTATTATTTCATGCTTTTTTCAAATTCCATGCTTCTAAAAGTCAAAATCCAATCCAATAATTTTCCACATATCAAGAATTCAGCAAACAGTTATTTCCTGTATCCACAGACACAAAAATAAAAACCTATCATGAAATATGAATTTTAGAAGATATTTGAGCTCAAATAAATTTTTACTTTTTAATCTCCTCCTTCGGGAATGTCAGCTTCTCCGCAGGAAAATTTCCCTTGGTCTTTTAAAAATGCCAAACGTTTTCTTTTTTTTTTTTTTTAAGATTTTATTTATTTATTTGACAGAGATAGAGACAGCCAGCGAGAGAGGGAACACAAGCAAGGGGAGTGGGAGAGGAAGAAGCAGGCTCATAGCGGAGGAGCCTGATGTGGGGCTCGATCCCATAACGCTGGGATCACGCCCTGAGCCGAAGGCAGACGTTTAACTGCTGTGCCACCCAGGCGCCCCTGCCAAACGTTTTCTAATATTACAAAAAAGCAAAGTGTAATTGTTTCATGACACTACTTTCTTACGGTAACTTCTTTTTTTTTTTCTAATTCCCAGTGATCTCTTTTTCATTAACACTTCTTTCATTATCTATTTCTACTGCCTCCAACAAAATGTCTAACTTTATCTTGTAGTTCTGTCCGTGGTCATCTCTGATTGCTCCCAGACATGAAATTCTCAATTATTTTTTGATTCAATAGCTTTCTCACTCATTCATCTAACATTTACTGTACATCGACCACATGCCAATTGCTGAGCTATGGTACGTGACGTGCAGTGTATTGTTTTCTACCAATTACTATACTTCTTAAATATATAGACTTCCAGTTCACCCTTTTTTGGCATCTATATTCTTATAGTATCTTTAGTGCCATATTCTTTCATTTGAGATTTGTTTGTATTTTTCAATTTCCACTTGACTGAAGTAATCTTTAATTTATCTATGAATTGTATTTTTATGTGATCTATATATAATTTCAACAAAATATGTACAGTTCATTTTGTTCCCAGTAATACATACAGTAATATTATTTAATTAGATTTTATTTTCCAGTTTACATGTAGAAAAACTAATTTTCATAACACTCTGTCAAGTGTCAGGCTTCAAATAACAATGTGAGTTTAGGTCAAAGGTGGGTAATATTTTAATTCTTGGAAAATGGATTTGGTCCACAAAAATCTAAATTTATGTTTACATATGTTGTATTTTAGTCTTTAATTGGAATATTTCCAAGATAGACGGTTTTATATTACAACATTGAACAGATATTTCCATCTTGCAAGCTGTTACTAGTGATTTAACAAAATATGTGAGATCCAACAGACTTCTTGAGTTTAAAGCTTAACAGGGTTAAACTGATAGTTTTACATTTTATAATTGTTATTCAACACATCAAGTGAATAAGTTTCAGTAAATACATCCATACAAACGTAAATGCACACACACATATGTAATGCTAATGCAACATTTTCTTGAAACACATCCAGTGCTTCACAGTCGGTTAGGCTTAAATTTAGAATCTAATGGTATAATTAAATGAATTATTTGGTCTTTTACTTGAATATCATACTCTACTAATTAGTACCCCCAAATCAAGAAGAGCACCATACATATTTTAGCATTTCACTTTAACTGACTTTGTAGTTGAGATTGTTGGGAAAAAATCTTGACAATCAGAATCCATTAAATCTTTGATTGATTTTTGGAGGCTAGAGACATAGGGTGGTTGAACTGAAGGGATGGCAGTAAATGAAATAACAAAAAGCGATCAAGCCAAGTTCTCTCTTATAATCAGAGTAGAATCTGATTATAAGAGATTCTCTTCTCAAACACAGAAATACCATTTTTTCTAGCTTTCTATTTTTTATAATCATACAGAATACATTAATGGTACAGGATAGATATGATTACTGGTGATCCTGCAGAAAAGCAGGATAAATAAAACAGCACAACAATTTATTCAGATAATGATAGATGTTTTATATAACTCCTATGACTTGCTTCATTAATCTGGGATAAAATATAGCCACATTTCTTGTTTTTCCAAATAATCACTTTTGCCATTACCTTCCTTATTAGTGGGAAGTATGTTATTTCCCTCATCAGGACTGTCCTTACCCAATTGTTTAAAAAAAATCTTAATTGAGCTATTAAATCTTAAATGAGGGTTCTGCCTTAATACAACAAAAAGAGAAACATTTGTTTTACGATAAATCCTCTTCTGCTGTTTCATTTCCCGATGCCACAGTATTGTTATGGAGTGGCATACTCTCATGGAGGCTTTGTCTACTACAGGGATGGCACTGATAGTCCATTTTCTTGAACAGAACTATTGGAAACCATTCCAAGTTTGCAAAATGGAAATTTTCTTGTATCTTACATGCATACTTTTCCCAAAAGCTCAAATATCAAGATGGCAGGTGCTTCCAGCATCACTCAAATTGTAGTATTAGTCAAACATTTTTCTTTAAACAACACACCACCAAAATTACTTAAAATATTTCTAAAACTAATTCTTCAACCTAGACCTGTCCTTTCCTCAATAGAGTTTTATTTCTTTGTCCTCTATGACTTACTGGCACTGATTTTCATTGGGTTGCCAAAATCACATTCTTTTCTCTAACTTTAAATGTGAGAAGATGTTTGGTGATTCCATCCTACATTTCCCATAAGATCCTGGGCTCTTTACGAAAACAAACATCCACCATTTCTCAAAAGTGGCTTTGCATTCCAAGGGGGTGGCAACTTTTGTGAAAGTAATCAATGTCTCAAGAGTTCTTCTTACGCTTTCACCTGTATAAATAAAGAAAGTCATTCTAATCCTGCCATATAAGCCTAAGAAGACAGTCTTAGTTTTCCAGGTACAATATTTTCACTATTTATGTGACAAATGGAAAGGTAGAATATATGCAATTTTTTTTCTTAAAAATTATGTTTTAACCATGTCCATAACCCAAATTGATCTATTAGACAAAAGACCTCTCAACTGATACGTCCAGGAGAATGGAAGAATCTGAAGGAAGATGCATGATAGGTGCATCATGACTCTTACTCTTGAATTTCCTTGACTTAGTTGAATTGTCAATGGTTTTGCCATTCATAGACCACTTGAACCCATTTTCGGGATCTTGAGGTGAACAGAACATGAAAATGGAAATTTTCATGAGAATATTAAATTGGAAGATTCTAAAAAAATCTCTGGATAGATGCTTTAGTTTATTTGCAGGGCTGCAGAATCAGTGTGTGCACTTGGTGCCCTGCCCAAATGCACATGGTAGGCGTCAAGCAAGGACTTTTAGCTAGCACATGCTCAGTTGCTCAAGGTTCTGCATCGGTTTGCATTTAGCCTGGAGGCACAGGTACCCTTTCATAGTTTGGTTTCCCATAAAGGAAACTTTTTTTTTTTTTCAATTAGCCTACCTGGGAGAAGGGTATATTGTCAGTAATTTGTACAAGCCCTCTATACTTGATTGGTGTCTTTTGTGATGATAATAACAGTCTTATAATAACTTTTGGCTAAATTATTCATCTATGACTTGGAAATGTGCCTCCCCAAATATCTCTAACCAGTTGTATTTGAGATCTGAAAAATGTCCGCGAACCACTCATCAAATAAGAAAGAATAAAAATTAGTTCAAGTATTATTTAAAGTCTTAGCCGTACCTTGACAAGGTCAAAATGCAATGTGTAACTAATCTACTCACCTAGACAACTTAGGGTTTTTTTGTAGTACATTGCTCATTGAGGAGAAAAAAAGCAAAGCATTCCTGAGAGTTTATTCATTCCTGCATCCTCCATCTTCAATTTGCCTTTGAGACAATACTTACACTTCCCCTAGTTGGGCAACACATCCACTCTTGCTGCCAAAAAGACAGAACATCTGAAATCTGTTTTTAAGCAGTGTCAGTTTTTCAAAGTAATAGGCACAACAAGAAGAAAAGAAACATCTGCTATCTGCGGATTTTTTTTCCCTTCCTCCCAACATCAATCTAGCAAGTCTTTGGCAAGCAGCTCCTTGCACTCTAAGTCACAGAAATGTCAAAGGAGAGTGGAAATGAGAGTGGATACCTCTGTTGAAATGTCACTTTGAAAGTAAATAAAATCAATTGGAAAAAAGGCCATCTGAAAACAAGAAAGTTACGGTCAGGAGATGAGTGGCACTGTATTCGCAGACAGTTGAAGTAGCCACATACAGAAATGACACTTTCTTCCTAAAGCTTGCTGTCTACTTATTGATTGTTTGAAATAGTAAGACACAATAAACATAAATACAAATTTCAAATTTAGTGGCATGCATTGCTTTGAAGTTAATTGATTAATTAAAACTACTCTCTGTTGAGACTAAGCTGGTATTTTAAATGAAGACATTCATCACATGTGAAAATCTTAAGGTTTTTCCATTTATAAAAATGCCTTCAGAAATAATAGTGTAAGTGTCAGAGGATTTCACTACGCAGGAAGGTGTAGAGCCTGCAGATTCGGAATGTCCAGGTTTAATTTTTCACTTTATCACTTAGCTGTGGGATTGTGAGCAAGTTCCTTAAACTCCTAGTGACCAAATTCTAATCTATAAATTTTGATAACAATAGTACCTAACTGGATTTTTGTGAGTATTAAAAAGTACTTCGAATTGGGCCCAGCATGCATAGTACTAAGGTGTGCTTATTATCATTATAAAGAATTCCTAATGCTTCAGTACCATTCCTTCCATCATTAGCCTACACATAAAGAAGTGGTTTCTTGTACTTTTTATTTATTGCACAGCTGTTATGATCAAAGGTGGTTGCTCCTAAGCAACCAATGGTGCTGTGTAGACGTGCTTCTTCTGGAACTATCAGCAAACCTGCTAAAATGGAAAGGATTTAAGAGTGCAACCCCAAAACTGGTGATTGAAGCTGTTGTGTAGTCTCCAAAGAACCAGTAGTAGCAAAATTATGGTCATAGTAATTGAAAGAAGAATAATCGATCCTTATTGGATGTCATTTTTTGGCTGAACTGATGCAGTACTTGTAATAATCTAGAGCTTGTACAGAAATACTCCTCCAGAAATCTAATGGACCTCCATAACATCTGCTTATTTCTTTTCCAGATTCATCCACAACACCCTTATCTAACTCTTCCAAACGCTCACTGACATTGTGCAGATTTGTTCACACTGAGGGAAGAAGTCAAGAAACAGAACCACTTCAGGTGATTTGTTTGGGAGACTAGGAGCAAATTTATGTGGGCCTTTAATTAAAAACTTCATTATGTTATTTATTTATTTATTTATTTATTTATTTATTTATTTATTACTTCTTAACTTTTTGTTTTCTACATCTTCCTCCCCCTGGGTATCTTTTGTGAGTTCGGAAAGATGGTCTTTGGTGCAGGCTATATAAAGATGGAGAATGTCTATGAAGTTTCTCTCCTCCTTTTCTCCTCCTGGTCTCCTCCATCCTCAGTATTCAAGCAGATGTACATGGATATTGAAACTTGGGAAACCAATATCTGTGCTTCAGTAGAATCATCTTTAAGCTTTCCTTTGTTAGTATTTTGTAAAATGAGATTCCTAAGGAAATTGAATACTTTAGAGTTGCATTCCTGAAGTTGCTGTAAATCAGCCTGGAGACAAAGCTACGTAGAAGCTTGCAGAACTACAAATGATCCATGCTTTTGATGGATAAAGATCTTCCAGAATTAATCCTCTGCCAGACAAATTTTGTTGAGGTCTCTGAGATGGGTCATCTTACAGTCAGACAAATAAGTCAAATGGAGGTATTTGTGAAGTTTTACCAGTTTGGGCCTTACTCCTGTGTTTTTCTGGGACCTGGAAAAGAGTGACATGATAACTTGCTCCTGCCAGGCCCTTTGGAGCTTAGGCTATAAAGTCATGTCACTTGAGCTGGACACATGTATACCTCTGACCTTTCTCCAAGGAGCATGGAAAGGAAGAAATATAGAGATGTGTCTTAAATGATAAAGATTTTTGAGCCCCTACATAATATCAAAATTTTTTTAAACATTTCCCCAGGATATATTTCTGAGCACCATGTTTGGAAACCAATCTTTAACAACTGATTGCTTTTGCAAAGTAATATCTTAGGGAGATAAATTGCCATCGGATTGACTATAATTTTCAATTTGTAATAGTCTTTTTAATCAAAAGTTTTCAGTCTATATTTCTCTTTCTCTTTTACTCTTATCCACATACACAATATTTCATTTGCATATAGGATGGGCTAGTAATAATAGAGTGCCCTCAACAAGGCAACTTCTGTTGGTTTGATATAATGCTACAGAGAAGTTCCATTTATTGAGTTTAATATCAGATTTAGGAGTTCATGGGCAGGAAGAGTACTGTCTTTGTTGGGGAGACTTAAAGTCTCCTTTTCAGGGTGTATTTTTAGCTGCAATACATTTTATACTGAAAGGAAGACTGTTCTATGTGATAGATCTAGAAAATCTTGTGTGTTAGCCTGCTGCTTTTTTTCAGGAAGCCTGATAATTAAGAAGAGAAGGAAAAACAGAAAATTAAACTCAAGATGCCTTATTGAATAATATCCTTAGATAAGCAATTCTTTGACTGGTTAGATACTTCTCTATTAATTTTCTGCTTTTTCAGTCACACACATTGAGAATGTTCAATTCATTGATCCTATAGTCTTTCCTTTTTGATCAATTAATACAAATCCATGTCCTGAATCATTATTAAAATTATATTAGTAAAAAGATAATATTTTTATCAAGGTATCTCACACAATTACAATTTTTTTCTAATGTCATTGTTTATTAAAACACTACAATCTTCTAGGCACATCAGATTACTTAGCACTCTGTAAACATGCCTTGTAATTTTTATGCCTATTTGCACAGGTTCCTTGACCTAAATTGCTCTTTACCATTTTTCTACTTTTGAAATCTTATTCATTCCTCAAAGCCCCATTCAAACATAATTGTTTATATAAAGAGCTTTCCTTGATGCCCTTAATCAAATACATTTCCCTCCTCTGTGTTTCCATAATATTTATTGTACATTAAGCGTAGTATTTGGTCCAGTTTGCCTTGTATTTTAAATATCTGAGGAATATACTAATGCAATTCTTAATACATTTCAGTAAATTTTTATGATGAAGTTAACACAGTGAGTAAGATTTAAAAGAACATTCCAAATCACCTGGAGGAAATAAGATGGCTCCATAATTACCTGCTGGAAAAAAAATATTAGGGTATCTAAGCAAAATATATATCAGTCAAAACTCAGAGCGGGCTTTGAGATGGCACAGGGTTGATCACCATTGGCCTGATATTTTAAAAAATAACTGTATAGGGGAGTAAAATGAGAGCTGACACCATTTCTGAAGCACTCATGGGAGAAGCTCATGCCAATATATTACAAATATCCCAGTTCCATTGGTGAGGAAACTTCTGCGGTAAAATGAATGTATTTGACTATTACAGGTATTAAATTTTCAATTTGTTCCATGCAGTTTTGAGATTTCATGTTCATCAAGGAACCTTTTTTTGTGACTTGCCTTCCTGCAAAGGTTTCCTAAAGAGAAAATACATTCATCATGTCACTATTGAGTCTTGTGGTCTGTGTGGCAAGAATGTTTTATTGCAAAGAAATACATTAACATTCTGCTTGTATTTCAGACTCATGAATTTGGTTAATAATATATGTATGGATCTACACAAGGCTGAAAAGAAGTGCATGCGTCACAGCAAACTTATCTGCGATTCTTCTTGGAGGTAAGCTGATAGGATTTAAACCCTGCAGAAGAGCTGTGATATTGTTGTGGGAGAATTCAAGAATATTAAATATACATATATATATAATTAGTTTTATATATATAAATATATATATATATAATTGTACAATTAGTTTCAAATTTCTTTCTTATAAGCCTTTAGCACATTAGAGCAGGTTCTAGCTCTTATATGCTTGTTAGCCTAGTGCCTAAAACAAATCTTGGTCTACAATCCTCCAGCAAATATTTACTAAATTGATTCTGAGTCTGACATGCTCTGTTATTGTCATTTTTAACCCAGTCTTTGATGGCTCAGCCATTCACTCATTCATTCAAGATGTGTTCGTATGTCTTCCATGCACCAGGTAGGCATTTATGAGCAGTTAATTTCCAAATATCCCTATAAGCAGAGCAATTTACCTAATGATCTATCTACAATATTTAGTTTTATTAGATGAATCAGAAATTGGTTTTCACACAATATCCTTCTTTTTTTTTTAGTAGTAAAGACGCTAAATTGTATCAGCATGCATAGCCACGTAGCTAAAGACTACATTTCTTAGGCTCGACTTCAGCAATATTGAGCCATGTGACTACACCTAGGCTAAAGGGGTAGAACAGGAAGCGGTGAGTTCAATCTCTATGCCGTACCATTAGGGGCCAGGAGTATGCATCCAACGTCTCTTCTATCCTTTCTTGTGGCTGAAATAGAGATTTGAGAAATGGAACCTTGGTCCCTTTTTGACATAAAACGGAAGCAGTGTTTTGAGGGCCTCAGATTAATAAAGTCGAAGGATATTGGGGAACTAATATCAGAGAACCACTGTCGTTTCAGGACTCAGCTATTAATTGGAAGAGAAATTAAACTTTAACATTTATTAGCTATTGCTCTTTGGCCTTTGTAATAGCAGCTTATCCAGGATACTAATAACTACAACTGGATTTCATTTGGACTTTATAATAGCATTTTGAAAAATGTTCAGCTTTCCCTGTGTGCCCTGGTGCTGCAGATGCAGACTGGAGAGCCCAAACAAAACAAAATAAAATCGTATACTTATCGGCAGAAAGATGGAAAAGCTGACCAGCTCTATCAGCTTCTACATTTCCCTCTCTCAGCCTGCTTTCCTTGTGTTCTGTTCCTACAGTCCCACCTCTCAGTGCTCCGGTCTTTTTGCCCTCATGTCCCCAGGGCAGAGCAGGAATCTTAGACAGAAACAAAATGAACTTTTCTGAAAATTACGTTGTGAAGATGTAATCAACATTATAAAATAAAATAGTTTGAAGACATAAGTGGATTTAATGAATTGGTATACAGGTAACTTATCTACTAAGAAATTGGGTTTTTAAAATTCTTCTGTTTAGTTTTTCCCCCTAGAAATAAAACCATTTTCCTTTCCCTATCCGTCCCTTAGTACACCTTCCAACCAAACTGACAAATATTTTCCGATTTCAGTTGTGGGACCTCGTCTTAACTACCTTGATTTATCTAGTGCTTTAATAAATATTGCATTGCTTTTGCCTATCAAGTAACCCATACCCGTTCTTCTGGAAAAAGCATCATTTTTTTTTTTTTGAGTGTCAAACTTAATTGAACATCGTCCTGACTCTCCAGATGCCCACTCCACCGTCATAGTCATTTTTACTAGTCTCAAGTTGACTAGTCCGAGCTCTAAATCACACTTAGTCGCAGTGATTTGATCAATGTTGGATGTGCAATGCAAGAAAGGAAAATCAGAGGATCCAGTTATTATTACCAGGCAAGGTTGGTCCTAATATAAAAACTTAAAGATATTTGTGGTCCTGATAATGATAGTTTTCTATCTCTAATGGTCACCAGTCTTTATGCATCAAATAATATATATCATAGTTCATAAAGAAAAAAACTACTAAAAATACAGAAAAATACAAATATGGTATGTGACTATAATTAACTTCTTTTAGAAAATGAAGATCAAGTAGATAAAAAATCAGCGAGCCAGCTTATCAATTGTAACAAATGTACTACCTTAGTGGGGGATGTTGAAAATGGGGGAGGCTTATGCATGTGTGGGGACAGGGGATATATGGAAAATCTCTGTACTTTCCCCTCAATTTTGCTATGGACTAAAAATTGCTCATAAAAGATAAAGTATTAATTTTTTAAAAATACATGTACACATTCACTCATCTCTCCCCACCCACCCCAAGTATTTCAAATACTCATATCTCCACATAGTTTTCCTTCTCAGAAACTTAGCCAAAAACCTAGAGTTTCATGAGGCAAATGGATAAAAGAGGAAAATGAAAGTCGGAGATGTTGAAATTGTAGCATGAAGCATTATATATATATATATATAATTTAATTTTCTACCAGGTTACTCATTACATGGAACATTTTGTAAGTAAAAAAAATTCAACCTCTTATGAACTGAAGAGAGTCAGTTTTGTTTGTCTTCCAAGAAATAAATAAGATACTGCTCTCAAAAAAAAAAAGTGAGCTTATGAAAGTCCAGAATATCATAATTAAGAAGGTGAAACTACTACACATGTATTAAAAGCAGTTCTCTCTGAAGAGACTATGGATAATTTATAAAATTATAATTACAGTTTAGGTCACAAAAAAGTCAATAATTTATAAAGTAGAAATATAAATGCTTTTTGGAATAAATATTATATCTTCAAGTAAAACCAGAAAACAATTTAAAAAACAGGTATTTCAAACAAAGGAAATTTATTGTAAGGATCAAAAAGGAAAAAAGAAACCTAAGAAATATTTGTGTTGACTTTCATTTCCATAAACGTGGTGTAGTAGATGGCTTACTATCATGCAAAAACATCTCTTTATGTGATGATGAGCTATCGAAAAATATAAAGAATCCTCAGACAACAATTACATGAAGACAAGACCTCAGAGTAGTAAGTAGAGCACTAACGTCACTTCTTCCTTGAGGAAATTTACCAAATTTAGTAAACATAACCATTAGTTATTTAGCTTTGTGAGCTTATGGAACAAATATGGCTCAACATAGACTTAGGAGATAACATCTCAAATATCCACACCCTCAATTTAGAGCAAACTAATAATAAAAGTGGCATTATCACCTCCAACCAGTACCTACAAGTAACATGCAGTGTGAGAATTTGCAATAAGGAGCTGACTTTCCAAGGGTGTTTCCCAAATTCACTGTGACTGAGTGACCAGAGAAATCTAAACCCCAGAGTGTTGTCCCAAGTCTCAAAATATTATTTATCTTCTGTGCCTTACAGAAGTAAAAGTAAATCCTTCCTTGAGTAATCTAACTTCATTCCACATCTTGTATATTTCCACCGTTAAAATTTTCCAGAAAATAAACTACACATGGCAAGTAAATAAATATCACTAAACATGCATGCATAAATAAGGTAACATGAATTGGAATAAACAGAAAACACCAGAGAGCAAAAGTAGAGGCACAAAAATTCCAGATATTGGAAAAATCAGTAGATTATATAACCAGTACAATAAATAGTTCAATAAATAAAAGATAGATGTAAAATATCAATAGATAGCAAGCAAGCTTGACAAAAGAGAACTCAAGAAACAAAATTATAATTACTAAGATTAAAAACTCAAATTAATACAACATTGAACTAAAGACACTAGAAACAAAAGAGTACATTCTGCTTGACTCATTTAAGCACATTTAAAACCAGACAAAGCAATTCTATAGTATTAAGGGTCAGGATATTGGTTGCCCTTGGGAAGGATCAATCCAATATATGTAAGGGGCAGTTGCAGGGAATGTCTAGGGTGTTTATTCTAATTCAGATTACATGGGTGTGTTGTTTGTAAAATTCACTGAGCTCTATACTTAAGACTTTTGTACTTTTCTGTGTTTTGATTATGCATAAGTAATTTTTTATACATATAAAATAATATGCCAGCCAAAATAGGCAAAATACTTTCAAACTCATCTATGAATAGACATAAAAAGTGATTTTTAGGTGGTTGATTATATATTTATTTTTTAAACCCTATTAATTATAAAATTAAAAAATATATACAAGGACGCCTGGGTGGCTCAGTCAGTTAAGTGTCTGCCTTCGGCTCAGGTCATGATCCTAGGGTCCTAGGACTGAGCCCCATGTCAGGCTCCCTGCTCAGTGGGGAGCCTGCTTCTTCCTCTCCCTCTGCCCCTCCCCCCTGCTTGCTCTCTCTCTCACTCACTTTCTTTCAAATAGATAAATAAAATCTTAAATATATATATAGAGATATCTACCTATCTATCTATATATGTGTACAAAATAAGATAGTCTAATAAATCATCATTTATCTATTACCCAATTTAACAATTAACTCATATTCAATTTGGTTTCATTTATACTCTTACTCATTAACCTCCAAAAAGCTAACTTTGAAGAGTTACTGACTGATAATTTCCAGAACTGATAAAAGATACCAAATTACATATTCAAGAAGTATAACAAATCCCCAAAAGGATTAAGTAGAATAAATCTACACCCAGAAACAACTTAAAGAAAAAGCACAAAAATGAAAAGTACGAAATAAGATGGTATAAATAATACATATCAATAATTAAAACAAATGTTAATTAATAAATCCTGAAATAATTTGAGATTGGATAAAAGAACAAAGCCTAGGTATATGCTATTTTCTGAAGAAAAAAACCCACAAAATGCAGTGCAGTTAAACAATAAAAGGAATAAGGTAATACAAATAATGCTAAATACAATGACAAAATCTGTGGCAGTAATATTAATGCCAGACAAAAAAGGTTCTAAAGCAAAACAAAACAAAGCAAAACAAAAAACATAGCAGATAGGATTACTTTATAATGATAAAATTTCAATTCATCACGAAACAAAACAAATTTAATTAATTAATTAATTAATTTTTTAAAAAAGATTTTATTTATTTATTCGACAGAGAGAGAGACAGCCAGCGAGAGAGGGAACACAAGTAGGGGGAGTGGGAGAGGAAGAAGCAGGCTTCCAGCGGAGGAGCCTGATGTGGAGCTCGATCCCATAACGCCGGGATCATGCCCTGAGCCGAAGGCAGACGCTTAACCGCTGTGCCACCCAGGCGCCCCAACAAATTTAATTTATATAAAATCATAGCATAGCTTCAAAATTTACAGAAATTACAAAAAGAAACAAACGTCATCACAGTGGTAGATTTTAAAACACCTGTTTAAGGAATTGGTAGAACAAATAGTCAAAGATTTAGTAAAATATATGGAAAATTTGATTAAGAAAATGTTAAAGGCGATCTAAATGTTCCATAGAACATCTGAATCCAACAACTGAAGAAGACGCTTTCTTTTCAAACATATATTGAATGTTCGTTTGCTGTAAAGCACGCCTTGATGAGTTTCAAAAGTTTGGCTGGTCATCGCATAGAAGGTGAATAAGTTAGGAAGTAAAAATAATATAATGCCCGGAAAAAAATGTTAAAATGTTAAGAAAAAAAAATTCTAAATCCTCATGAATCAAAGTCGCAACACCACTGGAAATTGGCAAATAATTACAAATTAAAATTAATAACCTCGAAAGTTGTTAGCTGATTCTATAATATTACTGAGAGGGACACTTCTGACAAATCAGGTGTTGACAAGCTGTGGCTTATGGGCCAAATCCAGTCTTATGCTCATTTGTACAACAATTGAGACAAAAAAATTTTGTACACTTTTAAAGGGCGGTGAAAAACACAAAGATATTGAACAGAGTCCATATGTGGCCATATAAATTAAAATATTCACTATATGCTCATTTACAAGAAAATCTTTGTTGACCCCTGGCTTAAATGCTTATATAGAAAAAAAGTAATGAGCTTAGTAGACATACTTCCGAAGAAATTGATAAAAGACCAGTAAGACAAACCTAAGGAAATTAGAGAAAAACAGTCAAGATGAGTAGAAAGTAATAAAACCGAAATCAAACATATGGTTGCTATCAACAAAGCCAAAGTTGTTTCCTTGAAAAATCTAATAAAACTGAAGAGCTTCTGGTGAGATGGATCAAGAAAAAAAATGTAGGCACACATAAACAATGCTAGGAATGAAATAGGAGCTACAACTCAGATTCTTCAGACCTTAAAAAGTTATTAAGAGAATACAATGAGCAAAAAAGATATAACTAGATGCTTCAGAATGTTAAAAGATAATAAGAAAACCATGAAAAAATTATTCTATTAACTTAAGACACTCATGATACTAGATATAAAAATTCTAAATAAAATATAAGCAAATAAAATCCAGTCATGCATGCAAAAAATAATACATCAAAACCTCGTTGAGTTTATTCCAGAAATGCAGGTTGATTGGATAAACACTGCGAAATCACTGAAAGGAATTCACACAACAAATAAAAGAAGAAATACATAATTGTATCAATACATGTTGAAGAACACATTTAGTAGAATTATTTGTGTGTGTGTGTGTATTCATTATTTTTAAAAAGATTTTTATCAAAGTAGAATTAAAAGGGAATTTTCTTATCCAGAGAAAAAAATCTTATTAAGGCTATGTCCAAAAAGAAATATATCGTATATCATATACCGATGTTAATTTTGTTTAATATCAGAAGTAAGCCAAAGCAGACTATTATTACTATCATTACTATTATCAGAACTTTTATTCAACATTGTTCTGATGTTCCTACCCAGCAAAATAAGGCAAGAAATAGAAATGGAAGAGAGAAGCATTGGAAAGAAAGAAGCAAAAGTGGGGCGCCTGGGTGGCTCAGTCAGTTAAGCATCTGCCTTTGGCTCAGGTCATGATCCCAGGCCCCTGGGATGGAGTCCTGCATCGGGCTCCCTGCTCAGTGGGGTCCCTGTCTCTCCCTCTGCCTGCTGCTCCCCCTGTTCGTGCTCTCTCTCTCTTTCTCTCTTCTCTCTCTCTCTGACAAATAATAAATTAAAAAAAAAAAAAGAAAAAGAAATTAGCAGAACTGTCATTTTCAAATGACATGATAGTTTACATAGAAATTCCAAAGTATTTTCATGTAAAATTTTTAGAATTAAAGTAAAAGTCAACAATATTTCTCTACAGGAAGAGCACAAATCGGATACTGAAATAAAATATAGCATATTACTTAGGGTGAGTAATGTTAGCTTCTATAATAATCAACCTCCCAAATCTCACTGGCTTAACACAATACTGATTTATTTTTCACTCATGACAATAATTTAATCAAGTATTCCATGGACAGTCTTGCAAGATGCATTCATCGACCCTGCTTCTTTTTAAATCATGTACCATCATCTTCTAGGACTTCTTCAGAATTCTCTGCTAAGACTGTATAGGCAATGAGCAAAGAGGAAGAAAAAGGATTGTTGTGATTATTTAAGAACAAGCCTACAAGTGACATGTATCACGTCAAGGGAGTCTCGGAATTGTAAACTTCTTATATGTCCAGAAAGATTAAAGAGGTCATCTCATAGATTCTCCTGCAATAATTGTGGGTGTGTGTGTGTGGGGGGGGAATCAATGTTTATTTATTTATTCTATTCTAGCGTAGAACTCAGCAAATTCCTTCTTAAGAAAAAAGCTTCCGGGCGCCTGGGTGGCTCAGTCGTTAAGCGTCTGTCTTCGGCTCAGGGCGTGATCCCAGCGTTCTGGGATCGAGCCCCACATCAGGCTCCTCCGCTATGGGCCTGCTTCTTCCCCTCCCACTCCCCCTGCTTGTGTTCCCTCTCTCTCTGGCTGTCTCACTCTGTGTCAAATAAATAAATAAAATCTTTAAAAAAAAAAAAAGAAAAAAGCTTCAAATCCTAATGAAGTCAATGCATTACTTCAGTGTTCAGAATCTCTAGGCCATGTGGCTTCTCTTTCAAGTTTAGACTGTGGTCCAGAAATCTAACAAATAAAACGTGTTATTTGTCCCTATTCTCACGACTGCCCAGCCCCACTCCTAATATAATAATAAAATAGGGACAGGGAAATTACAATAAATCCTCCCTTTTTAAGTAGCACAGTGTCGCCACAAAGTTGCCCGGGTCCAAATTTCCAAAACCTGTGAATATATTCCCGTCCGTTGTAAAAGAGCCTACGCTGATGTAATTAAGTTAAGGATTTTTGAGATGAATGGGCTCAAAACAATCACAGTATGACTTATAAGAATGTTACAGGAGGCAGGAAAGAGGAAAGGTGTTGGGATGATGGATGCCAAGAGGGGAAAGATGATACTACGCTGCTATCTTTGAATAAAAGATAAGAACCAACACATTATTATAATCAAAAACATTGGAAGGTGCTTAACAGGAAGCTGTAGTAACAGCAAATCTTAGAAATTCCACCTCCAGAAAAAGAACCTCCAGATATATCACCCAACTATGCAAAGACACATTTAGAAGGAGAGTCCTGGCAACATTTCTTTGTAAGAGCAAACAATAGGAAAGAACACGAATTTTCACTGATCAAGGATTGAGTAAATATATTATAGTCCCAACCATATGAAAGAATACTATTCAGTTGATTAAAACAAAACAAAACAAAACAAAACGAAAACTTTAGCAAAAGAAGGAGGCAAACCAAGAAATGGACTCTCTTTTTTTTTTTTTTTAAGATTTTATTTATTTATTTGAGAGAGAGAGAGAGCGCAGGAGCAGGGGGAAGGAGGAGAGTGGGAGAAGCAGACCTCCCGCTGAGCAGGGAACCAGACACCCGACTCCATCCCAGGGTCCTGGGATCATGACCTGAGCCAAAGGCAGGCAGTTGACTACCTGAGCCACCCAGGTGCCCCAGGAAACAGACTCTTAACTATAGAGGACAAACTGATGGTTCCCAGAAGGTAGGGGTGTGAGGGGATGGGTGAAACAGGTGATGGGGACTAAGGGGTACACTTGTGATGAGCACTGGCTGTTGCATGCAAGTGTTGATATTGTACACCTAAAACTACTAGTATACTCTGTTAACTAACTGGAATTTAAATAAAACCTTTAAAAAAACTTTATCAAAATATACTGGTGTGGAATAATCTCCAGAGACATTCTTAAGCTTAAAAGAACAAGCAATGCATATAATATGCATTCATTTAGGGAGAAAGAAAAGTTTTATTTTTATGAGTCTAAAAATTTCTTGCACTATTTATACATACAAAAACTGCTGTTGTTTTGGAATGAGGATTAAGGTGGCGTGGTGATGGAATGAGACCTAAGGTTATATTGTAGATCACTTAGAACTGTTCACAATTTTCACCATATTTGTTTCCTACTTTTCAGTTTAAAAATCACTATCAGATAGATACAAATAAATGGATGGTGAATGAGTGGCTAGATGCTTGGATGACTAGACAGACGGACAGAACAAAGTAAAATAAAAGCTTTTGGAAGATGAGCCTATGAAAACGGTCTCATTCAACAACCATCTCATTTTTCTTCTGTTCATTCTATTTATTTTCCAGAAAAAAATAGGTTTTCTTTTCTTGCTTATCCAGACTTTCTTGATCACTACCCTTACATATACACACTACTTCTAGCAAACTATCAAACTGAGTACCTTGTGTACTCAGCCTTCTATGTCTTGCGTAGTCACTCAATTTGTCCCAAAGTATATATCTGGCCTAATGTGAGAAGAAATTCTCCTTTCCTTAAACAATTACTCCGAATATATGGAAGTCACAGGTCCAGCTTCTATGTGACCTATGCAATACAATCTCTTAGTCATTCCATATATAACCATTGCCTACACAAAACTTTAATTATTAGCAAAACACATAAAGATGAGTGAGAATTTGGATGGCAAACTAACTTGGTCATTCACCAAATATTTATCGAGAGTTTACTATACATGAATGGCATTCTGCAGAAGAAATAAACCGAAGGATTCTTTTCTTTTTAAAGTCCCTCCTCTCAAAGAGTTCAGGTATTTAAGTAGAGTGATAAATGCATACACAAAGTAGGGTAATAAGCACATACACAAAGATTCTAGTGCCATGAGTGCTATAAAGAAGACATGCACAGAGTACTAGTAGGCTCACAAAAGAAAGGACCTAACAGCCTATAAAGTGGTCATGGAGGGTTCCCAGAGCGTTGACCTATTGAGAATGCAGTGTGAAGAATTCCTTGGAATTTACCTAAAGTACAAAAAAAAAAAAAAAAAATCTAGCAAAGGCATTGAGGCTTAGAGAATATGACAAATTGGGCAAATAGTTTGTAGGGCAGCATGGCTGGAATAAGGGCCTATGGCTTGGTGGAAAAATGGTAAATCCTTAAGGTGAATCCTTAATGGTGAAACTGGCAGGCATGCTTCAAAGTGTGCATTTGTGCTTTAACCAGAGAAAGAGTAGAAGGCAAACATTTGGATGATTGGGAAAGGTCATGACATAATCAAATTAATGTTTTGGAAAGATTGTTCTGGCAGCAGCATGGAGAGCAACATGAAAAATGGACTGAAGCAAGGACAAGACTGGAGTTGAGATCTATGTTTTTCTGCTTTTGAGATCATTCATTACAAAGGCTAGAGGGTAGAGATACCCGCAGTCAGGTTCAGGGTTGCAAATATGAATGTCGAAGCTTTTAAAATCATCTGGTTCTGCCACTTTATCAAACTTAAATTCCCCATATATAATCCTCCATAAGTGTTTATCTGGTCTGTGTTTAAGGACCAGAAACCAGAGAATTAACTCAATACCTGCCCTGACAGTCTATTGATTTTTGGAACAATTCTATCTTTTACCAAAATGTCATTGTTGCCAAAGTCAGAATATTCATGCCATCACTTCTTTCTCTTAACTTCTCTGGTGATCAGCATCCCATTTCTCCCTTTGGGCCTCAACCCTGCAAACCCCACAAACAGTATGTGTTTTTCCTCCTTGCCTATCAGTTTCTTCTTATATAACAAGAAGAAATATATATGACAAATAAACTACACAGAGTAGACAGGTGATTAGGGTTGCTTTGTGACGTTGTAATGAAGAATACCCATTTATTAGAGTAAATACAATTTTGTACCATTAAGATCTTAAGAGATACAGGTGAAGTAAAACTTAAGTAGGTAAACCTTTTATAGATAATGCAAGACTTGAACAATATATACACTTTTAAAGCAGAAGAATAATATACATTTAAGGAAATATGGATAATTAAAACCAAAAATAACTAAGGCCAGCAACTAAAAATATAATTTAAATTGTTAAAAATGTCCTTATTTAAATTGTGGATTTTTTTCATTTAAAAAAAATTTTTTTATTACAGTCACATGCCGAACGTTGCAAAAAGTACTATTTGAAATATTAAGACATACTTATGTGAGTAAGTTTTAACTGACAAGGGGCTACTAACAACCATTTAAAAAAATTTAAGAAGGACACTTAGCTCTGGAACCAAACATGTCAAATGACAGATAAGTTGGTAATTTCTTTTGAAACCCGAAGGTATGAACTGTGAACTACTATATATATAGTCATAGATCTATATTAATTGGAATTTTAAAGATACAGAAATTGAAGTTTCCAGAAGTTTAAAGTATTGAAGGTAAAATATTAATAGCACAAGACAAACTCAAATCCATTTCTTTCCATTTCAAACCCCATGCTTTTAACCACTATGCTGTATTTCCTGATATAACAGAAAGTAAAGAATCAGTAATAGCATTCTACAGCTTCTTTATTGGTTATAGATTTGCTTTCCAGGCATAGAGTTATTTTTATTGGGCAAGGGGAACTAGAACCCACAGCCTTCAATTTTGATGCTGCGTTCCGTGTACCTAGAAAATGTTTCTAAATAACAATGATATCAGGTTTCACTGGTGAAGATTACAACATAAAATCTGTTTCTGAGTTTACTGTTAATATTAAAATGTTATTCAATATATTATTTAGTATCTTAAGTATATACAAATTTCCACTATTAAAATTTATTTTATGAAAAATATTTTTTAGATAGACTTTGATTCTGGAAAAAGTAATTACGTGACAAGATTACATTGTTCATTTGGTTATCAAGAATCTTAATACCAAATCTTGTTTTAGTTGAGAAAAAAATGCTTGTCTGTAAAAATCTGCACATTTGTGTTCTTCTTTTAACCTCATTATCTGATTTCTATTTTTTACAATTTTCCTTACAAGTGGATTTTAAGTCATGTAAAATAGTTATCTGAGTAAATGTGTGTAGAATAGGTTATCATCTGTGTAAATATACATCTGAATGAGTATTTAAAAAGGAAGAAATCTGAACCAAGGAAATTGTAATATATAAATTTTAAATAGTGTTCAATTATAAGTTCATATTTCCATACAATTTTAAAATGTTGGTATATCTGTTTAATAAATAGCATCTCATGATATTGAAAATACGCCTCGCAATACGCCTTGTAGTTGTACCCATAATGATCAGAAACCTGTGGTATTCAGGGAAATTGAAATTATTTTAGTGTGTTATTTAAGGACAAAGTTTAACATAAATTAAAGTCATTCATATGAGCATAATTAAAGGCCTACCCATACAAAGCAAAAAACAAATGTAGCTGAGAAATAAAGAGTGGTTAAAGCCATGTAAACTGCAAATTTCTATATAAATTACTTGGCATCCAATTTTTGTTAAATATTTAATGTTTCTAAAGTGGGTTTCTGCTTATACATCTGTCTTTTTGCTTTTCTCTATAGAAAACGTGGAGCAGATGGGGACAGTGAGACAATATAAAGATAATTCTTCTTCCTGAATGTGAATTCACTAAATATTTAGGATCTTGGCAGTAGCAGTAGTGTGCCCTATGCAGAATGACAGTCCTATAATCTCTCCATCTATAGACAACAGCTGTTTTATATATTGACATATATTTTCCATCCGCACATTGCAAACTTGAGGCATACATTTACGTGTGTATGTGAATACATGTATATGTATTCGTACATATGTGTAGGTATCCAGATTTTCTCAATTAACATTCAGTCACAAATATCTTCCATATATAATATTTAATTATATTCATATCCATAATGTATTTAATTATAAATTGATAAAAATTCAACTTTCTTTTTGCTATGTAACTCCGGGGTGAATATTAATCTTTTCATCATACCTAATGGCATTCTTAACAAGAACAGTTAATATTAAATTAACTGAGGCAATAAAATAATAAAAATTTTATGGGTCTTAACTCTTACTGAAATTTGGTACGTTAACATACGCATCCACAAAGAAAAGTAGGAAAATCAATGTATGTCAAACAAGCATATTTTAGCAGCCTTTCTTTTAGATGGTAAGACAAAAATAGGCTGGGTAATTACATATAGCATTCATAAATACACTTCAGTAAATTTATTAGTACATCAGCAAATGAAAACGCTTTAAAAGTGTAAGATAAGATGGATCCCAAGACTAAACACAAGCAATAATTGAGGCAAATGGCACGTTCGTCAGAGCGGTTTCTGTTTTTACGGTGGAATCCAGTTTCCTTGGGTACATCTTCTTACTGATTTTAGAGACTCCTCAGGTGACATTACAAGCTACATTAAAAATTTAAACCTTTAAAAATGAAATATTAACTTGCATATTCAAAAAGTATTATAAAATAAACCAGTGATAAAGATCGGTGATGTGTCATCACAGTTGCACTAATACAATAATAAATAATTTGGGCCCAACTAGGAGAAACTGGAAGAATCCTTGTCCTTGTTTGTTCCACATTATCTAAGTAAAGAGATTTGTCTGGCACTCCTGAACATCTATTTATATTGATTCATATAAAACCGTTTTAAAAGTGTCCATTGGGGTGCGGATACTTCGAGTTTCAGAATACCCTCATACTCTATGAAACTCTAATTTCAAACGCATCAAAAAGAAATCATATTATTATTTTATAGGTTCTCAAAAAGGTAATATTTGCTCTAAAAATGAAGGATTTTCTTTTAAGAGTAGGAGGAATTATGTGGTGTCCAAAGGAAGTGTGCTTCCTGACACCAAGTAAAGGATGAACTCGAATTAATAGAAATTCTCAGACTCTAAAAAAGTATATTCTACCATTACAAATTGTCTGATAGAACTCAATCCTTTGGGGGCGCCTGGGTGGTCCAGTCAGTTAAGTGTCTGCCTTCAGCTTGGGTCATGGTCTCAGGATCCTGGGATAGAGCCCCGTGTGGTCCCAGGGCGGGTGGGGTCCCCCCCTGCTTGGCAGGGCCTCTGTTTCTCCCTCTCCCTCTGCCTCTCCACCTGCTTGTGCATTCACGAGTGCACTCTCTGTCTCTCAAATAAATAAAACCTTAAAAAAAAAAAAAAAAGAACTCAATCCTTTGTACATGTGAGCTGTTTGAAACAGGAATTCCAAAACCTAAATTTTCCTGGGAAATTGGCATCACAAATTTCTGGACCTTCAAAATTCATATAGTAGACTTTTCACTTAAGGACGAACTTAAAGCATTACACACACACACACACACACACACACCTTTCCCTTAAAAGAAAAAGATTTAGGGGCGCCTGGGTAGCGCAGTCGTTAAGCGTCTGCCTTCGGCTCAG